>NW_012148619.1:4774316-4914322 GCF_000956105.1 Propithecus coquereli
GACCACCCCTGCCCTGTCAGAGTACAGGTACAGAGAATGGCAGCTAGCTATAGAAAAAAGGGGGAATTTATACAGTCTTAGTTGATTACATATAGTGAGAAAAACAGGTCATACTACAGCATAACAAGAGATAGATGACAACAGAACATACTGCATAACAGGATGTATATGACATCAGAACGTCCTTTTTTCCAGTAACTTGAGGGCCTGCAGACCACCTGGTTTGATTACAACCTTTAGGCAAGCAAGTTTACAGAAGCAGATAGCATTGGTTACGGTAAGGTACACTGTTTCATGAATTAAGCAAGCGTAGTAAAGGGAAAAGTTAGACAATCAGTTACAAGTTAATTACTTTGTTTTTCTATTCCCGATGCTTACGTAGCTGGCTCATAGGTCTTGCTACGGCCAGCCTGCCTTTAAGATGGCTACTGTTCACAATATGGCTGCACTGTGGCTCACAGAGGGGAGAGCCGTCTAACACCACTGACTCCTGGTCTTTTAGAGAAAGCCTAACTCTCTCAGCCAATTGTCAACTAAAGAATCCCTGAATCCACCTATGACTTTTAAGCCACTGCTTTGAGATGGCCAACTTTTCGGGCCAAACCAATGTATGCCTTCCATGTATTGATTTATGACTTTACCTGTAATCCCTGTCTCCCTGACATGTATAAAACCAAACTGTAAAGCAACCACTGAGAGTCTACTTGCTCAAGGCTTCTTGGACGTGGCTCTGGGTCATGGTCCTCAAATTTGACTCAGAATAAACCTCTTTAAATTATTTTAGAGAGTTTGGCTTCTTTTCTGTTGACAATACTCTTTATACCAAGGAATCATATTTTGGGTTGAAATTTCCTGAGTTCCTTCGTCCTGCATTTGCTTTACCATCCTCCCCTCCCTGTACATGTGTTCCACCCACCCCCTCCACATACACACATTATTTCTTTCTGAACCATAACTCTCTGTTCCTAAATTCTTCAGTTTGCATTTACTAAAAACAAGAAATTTTTCTCATGTAACCATAGTATAAATATCAAAATTAGGAAGTTTAATATTGATATGAAAAGGGAGTAAATAGAATTTTTTCTCAACCCTTATAAGTTAGTTGTTGCAACAAACTCCTGTAACAAAAGACAGATTAACGAAAGAAAAACTAGAAAGTTTATTAACCCATGCAGTGCACACCATGAGGGAGAAAAGTTACTTAAAAGTGGTGGTTTAGAGTCCTGGCTTACGTAAGATTTTCAGTGAAGAGCAATAAATTTTAGAGAAGTGACAGGACAAAGAGGAAAGTAGTCCCGGGCTTCCAAAGGCAGGAAACCTGTGGGAAGGAGTAAAGTTTGCCACCAGATTCTTCTAACACTGTCTCTGACCTGGTAAGTGCTGTCTGCAATAAAGGAGAATTTACATCCTGTCTTTAGGTGAGAAGGAGGGGATTGGGGGGTGAGGGTTTAGAAGGTAAAAAGACCTTTTGTTTTTGTAAATCTCTGCCCTGCTTTTAGCCAAACAGAGGAAGCAAAGAGCTCCTCTGAGTCTCAACTGCCTTTAGCTCAACAATCCTTCATATTTTGTGAAGAAAGCATTCTGATTTCCTTTGATACAATACTATTATCTGATCCATAGTCTAAATTCAAATTTTATCAATTATTTCAATAATGTCCCCTATAGCTACATATTTTTTCCCTATCACTTACGTCCAATATGTAATCCAGGATCATGCATTGCATTTAGTTGTCATGTCTGTGTAGTCACCCTTAACTGGAACAGTTCTTCAGCCTGTATTTGTCTTTCATGATCTTGATATTTTCAAAGAGTACAGAACAGTTACTTTATAGAGTGTTCCTCAACTTTCATTTGTCTGATGTTTCATCATGATTAGATTCAGATAATGCATTTTTGGCAGGAATAACATAAAGGCAGTATTGTGTCCTCCTCAGTCCATCGCGTTGGGAGGCACATGATGTTCATGTGATTCATGATTAGTGATATTAGCTTTGATAACGTGGGTAAGGAAGTGTCTGCTACTGTGCTCCACCATAAAGCTACTATTATTCATTAATAAATAATTTGTGGGGAGGTACTTTGAGACAGTTTAAATATTCTGTTCCTCCTCAAACTTTTGCCCACTATATTTTAGCATCCATTGATGATTCTTGACTGAATCAGTTATTATTCTGATGTTTGCATTATGATCATGATGATTTTCTAAATCCATTATCCTTTCTACCTCTATTACTTGGCATACTTATGTAAAGAATAACTTCTCTTTCATCTCCATTTATTAATTTATTAAGATGCAGGAATTCTTACTTAATTAAAAGGGTTATAATCCATTGATCTCATTTTTAAGTGTGATGCTCAAATGTTCCAGATGCAGCTTCTGGGAGCCCACCTGTGAACTTCAGGTATGCCCCATCATTCTTGGAGCATTTCTTTACTTTCTGGCATGATAAGATGTTCCAGGGTCATCTTTTTCTTTCTCTGCTAAGTACTCCATTGTGTGACTGTGCCCTGGTTTATTCACCCAATCTCCTATGAATGTTTTTTCCCAATATTTTTCATTACAACCAGCGATGTACCTTGTCATAGGTATTTTTGTATTGTTGAAGGTATATTTCCAAGGTAAATTCTTAGATGTGAGTTGGGGGTAAACTTGTGATTTTGTTAGATATTGTCAGATGTCCTGTAATGTTGGGGACATTCCTATCAACAGTGCATGAGAGTGTCTGTTTCCTCATGGCCCTATCAAGAGAATGTGCTGTCAAGTTTTGTAATTTTTACCAATCTGATAATTGAAAAATGGTGTCTCAGCATAGTTACATTAATAACTTGCATTTCTCTTATTATGAGTGAAGTCCCTCTTTTTATATGTTTAAAGGGCACATGAAAATCTTTCTTTGTGAATTGTCTGCTTGTCACTTTTGCTTATTTTTCTATTGGAATTTTGATCTTTCTCCCCCAATTTTAGAGCTCCTTATGTACTGGGAATGGGTATTAGCCTTGTATCTGTGATGCATGTTAATCATAGTTATTTTAAAGTCTAAGTCTGAATCTGTGGGACTGCTTTTATTGTCTTTTTTAAAAAAAATTCTTTTGGGTTTTGATCATTTATACCCATTTCCTGGTAGGCCTTGTAGTTTTTAGTTGAATACCAGACTTCGTTTATAAAATGTCCCAGAGGCTCTGGAGATGGTATTTTCCTCCAGAGAAAATTTAGCGTTCTACTGGCTGACAGGTGATATGGGCAGATAATCTTGCTCAGGGCTGGTCTGTTTAAGGTTGTCCTCACTGTAAAGGAGTAGCCCTTCTCGGGTCCCAGCTGAAAGTCTGGGGTTTTTGCCTTCCTCCTTGGCAGTCATGAAACCTAATTTTTGTGTTCTCAGCATTATGGGATTCCTATTTTCTTAGACATTTAGCCTCACAGCAGTTGCTTTCTGTTGGTTTCTCTGTCCTAGTCAAAGCAGGTGCAGCTTAGGAGTCAACAGATGCCTTGAGGTGTAGTTGTATTAGGCTCGTTTCTCTGCAGCTTACTCTCCTCCAGGATGTTGGCCTTTCAATTTTTGTCCCCTTTTCCAGCACAGCAAGAGCATCACAAGCTCTAGGTTGCTGCTATGTCTTCAGCCTTTACTCTCCATACAGCGAATTGGCAAATACCCCGATGAGAAAGAGTGGAGGCAAATGCAAAGCTCAGCTCAGTGAGTCAATCTGTCCCTAGCGTCGCAGCCTGTAGAGTCCTGCTGCCTTGATTACTTCCTGATACCTTCCGACAACTCTTCTTTTACATTTTTATCTAGCTTTTATAGTCGTTCTCAGAGGGGTTAATTTGATACTAGTTATTCCATCATAGCTAGTAGCAGCAGTCATCTTTCCACTTAGCACATTTTATTAAATTTGTGTGGAAATGAGAAAATAGTCAAATTGACAAAGCATTTTAAAATTGACGGGGAAATTGGCTTGCTCATACACTGGTGGGGAGGGGATAAATTGCTACCACCTTTCTGGACGGCATTAATTTATATCAAAAGCCTTAACATTTCATTTCCCTTTTGACCCAGCAATTCTGCTTCTAGGAATTTATCCTAAGAAAATAATCATGAATATGTGGGAAGATTTATTTGTGAAAATTTCCATCCCATGACCAAAACTGGAATCAAAATCCTAAATATGCAATAATAGGGGATTTGATAAATTGTGGTGCTTCATTGCAGTGGAATATAATGGAATTCAAAGTTAGAAATGATGCTGAAGAATATTTAAACATATTAGTGATCTATTGTTAAGTGCAAGAGATTATAAAACAACACATACAGTGTGATCCCATTTAAAAATGTATTCACAGATATATAAAACTAGAATAATGGCATATGGGAGTGTTAATAGTGGGTATCGTTCATTTGTTGAATTTTCTTCCTTGTGTTTATCCATATTTTAAAAAATTTCTGTAGGGAATGATTGTTCTAAAAAAATTAATATACTTTAAAAAAAAACCTTATAGTTGGTAGGCCCAGTTGAAAATGTTTTCTGGCAAACATTTTATTTTATACTGGTCGCCTAAGCTGTATCTTTATAAAACTACTCTTAGTAGTTTTATAGATTTCATCAAAAACAGTGCTCTCCTTGAAAATACATTGTGGAGTAGAAGACCTCCACACAAACATACTTTAAATCCCCACTCGTCAGACTCAAACAAAGCCTTCACCTGTTCATGGCAGTGTGTGCCAATACCTTTTCAGTAAGGAGTCCTTTAAAAAAGTAAATGGGTTTATGAAAAGGACCTGTATTATAAGCGAAGACTTATTTCTTAGAAAAAAAATGTAATTTCCTTTTGAAACCAGTGGCCAAAATTTAATACAGTTGCCTTTGTAAAACTAAAATCATGATTTCTGAAGAACATTCTTATCCACTGTTGCTTTTTTTCTTGAAGGTACTCTCTTCAAAGCCGCAGTCAGTAATGATGACCTCTTGGGTGTTGAGGCGGTTTCCCAGGAATGCCCATTCCTTGGTTACATCATCAAAGAACCAGCAAGTTGAGGATTGTCATCGGCACCATGAGGCCTATGGGTACTTCTTGCCCATCCAGACGAGGTGGCAGGACAATGACCAGTACGGCCACGTGAACAATGCTGCGTACTACAGCTACTTCGACACTGTTATCAACCACTACCTCATCAGGTAGGCTTGGGTCTATAGCCACGTACTCACTTTGGCCCTCGGACATGGCCTTGGTTGTGAGTGCCTGTAGGGTATTCTGGGAAGAGACTCCCCCTGTGTGCCTCGGCTAGTGTGGCTCTTTTGTTGAGCTGACTGAGCGTCAGACTATTCCAGAGGAGAACAAGAGAGCTGACACGTGAGTGAGGAATGTGTTGCCCTGTTGCTCCTGCAGTCTCAGGTGTTCATATATCTTGGTCCTCTGTGCTAAATTGTCAGCAAATGTGTAGGCTTTGAATCTCAAATAAGCCCCTACACAACAAACCACATAATGTTCTGACCCTGTGCAACTTGAGCAGACATTAACATCAACCCTCAAGGCTTTTTCGGGAGAAAAGCAGCTGCTTCCCCCACAGAGGGCACGTGAGCAGGAGGAGAGAGTGCAGATGTAAAGATGTTTATTACATCCTCTGAATGCTGTGGTGACATGATTGCCATCTGATCGGTATGTTTGCGAGATTGCTTAGAGTCTATTTGGTCAATATAATTCTCTGTATGAAAGATTGTGTCATATAGAGATCTGTGGAAATCCTAGCTCCACCTTGCATTAGCTGTGCAGTTTTGACCAAATTGTGTAACCTTATATAGAGTTTTCTGTAAAAATAACTCGCATTTATCAATAGTTTTCTCTGTGTAGCACTATGACGCATTTTACGTAGACTTTCTTATTTAATCCCAAGACAATGCAATGAGAGGGTAGCAGAGATTGTCAGTGCACTGCCTGAACTTTTTTGCCTATACCCTTTAGGGGCACGTTGGCCTGACTCTCAACTGCCAGCACTTTGCTGAAGGACTTTCTCTGGCCACCAGAGCCCCTTTTGCAGGCAGGCTAGGAATGCCAGGAATTAATGCCCCAAGAAACAGTCTTCAATTACTGACAGACGGGAGTTGTGTATAAATACCCCAGCTTCCTCTGCTCTTCCTTGAGATAATTCTGAGGTGTGACTTTACATGGGCTCCCAGGTTTCCCTAGTGGCATTAAGCTCTAGTTACCCAGATTGGTAGCTTTTTCTTGAGATAAAATTATAACATACAATTCAGTATTTTAACCATTTTGAAGTATACACTTCAGTGGTTTTTAGTATATTCACAATGTTGAACAACTATCACCACTAATTCCAGAACATTTCTATCATCCCCCCCAAAAAACACTGTACCTGTTAGCAGTCACTTTCGATTGTCTTCTCTCCCCATCCTCTGGCAACCACTAATCTAATTTCTGTCTCTATGGATTTGCCTATTCTGGACATTTCATGTAAATGGAATCATTCAACGTGTAGTCTTTTGTGTCTGGTTTCTTCCACTTAGCATGACGTTTTCAGGGTTCATCCGTGTTGTAGCATGTATCAACCTTTATATGAGTGAAGAATATTCCATTGTATGAATATGCTACATTTTGTTTTTTCAGTTCATGGACTTTTGGATTGTTTCCACTTTTTGGCTGTTGTGAATAGTGCTGCTGTGAACATTTTATACACAAGTTTTTGGGTGGACATGTTTCCAATTCTTTTGGGTATGTACCTAGCATGAAATTGCTAGGTCATCTTCAACTCTTCAACTTTTTGAGGAACTGTCAAACTGTTTTCGAGTGGCTGGGCCATTTGTATTCCCACTAGCAATGTATGAGGGCTCTGATTTCTCCACATCCTCATCGACACTTGTTATTATCTATTTGATTATAGCCATCCGGGGTATCCATGAAGTGGCATCTGATTCTGGTTTTGATTTACATTTCCCTGATGACTAATGCTATTGAGCATCTTTTCATGTACTCATTGGACTTTGGTATATCTCCTTTGGAAAAACATCTTATTCAAATCTTTTACCTATTTTTTAATTGGGTTATTTATCTTTTTATTGTTGAGATATAAGAGTTCCTTATGTATTTTAGATACTAGACCCTTATCATATATATGATTTGTAAATATTTTCTCCCATACTATGGGTTATCTTTTTATTTTTTTGCTAGTATCGCCTGACACACACAAGTTTTAAATTTGAGCGACAGTGGTAACTTTTTAAATAACAAATGTTTCATTGGTTACTTTCCCTTCCTGTCCCTCTGCACTTTCTGTAGGCGTGCTTAATCTGCAATAAGTACCTTTTAGTTCTCACTCAGATTGCAGATTTGCTATGTTAGGCAATTTTAAATTTCTTCTTTTTTCTAAAGGATAGGTATAAAACAACTTTCATTTTGAGAGTGCCTGTTTCTCTCATGTGCTATGTGGTCCTGAATCTTTACACTGATTTTACTTTATTTATAACTTCCAGTAATTCCTCTAGAAGTAGGTTGTACTTGCTTACTTATGAATAGTAAACTGTCTTTTTAAACCTTTATTTGTGCTTTTAGAAGAGTGTATGCTTTATACTTTGAAATCTATAGCTGTAGGTAAAAACTATATCTGAGGTTATTTGTAATTTCCCATCATTTTTCACACAGAGAAACTTGGCAGTGAATTTTCCAGCTGGCTCAGGGCTACCCACTCTTTCTTAGGAAGGATCAGCCTTGTATCCTTTTTGGGTTGACTCTTGAGTTACTTCAATACAATTGGGACCTAGTGATGTTTGGCTTTTGACGGTCTCCCATTCATAAAGGGGCTTCTGGAAAGATAATGTGCAGTTAATAATGGTTGAATCCTTTATCCGCTGGAGACTGTATCTCTGTGGTCCTAATTTGTTATAAACTGCTTCATCCAAGGTCAGTTTCTGCCAGTTTGAGGGGTAGGGGTAGAGTTGGCAGCATGTAGGGAAGAATTCCTGCCAGAATAATGTCCTGTCTCAGATAGAAGTTTCCAGGTATTACACATTGACTCTTAAGCTGTGAAAATGCTTTTGACTATTGTGCCCAAGGACTTTCTAGTCACGATTTTGTAAAGAAAATGGATTCACCTTTAAACTTTTTCTAAGAGATCTAAGGATTATTTAATAGGTTGCTCTTGGACTGGCAGAAGCAAAGCTGGCACCCCGTAAAGGTGTGAGAAGGTGGGGAAGGCCAGGCGGGGAGTGGTGGAATTGCCTCATTTCACCGGAGCGGGGCAATGAGAGGAAGAGCAGCTGTTCAGGCCACGGAGACTCATCCCAGCCTGGGGCACCCTGTAGCCTTCTTTTCTCCTGGCCTTCCAAGGGTGGTCAGCACTGTACACGTGCCAAACATCCATGGGATTATCAAGGAGCGACATCCTTGCCTAGAACATTCCTTCTTTGAGGTGGCTTCCTCCAGGAGAGGGCGCCAGGGAGGTGTGCAGGACGCGGCGGGGGAGGGCGAGGACGACAGCAGAACAGGCCGCTGCCCGCCCAAAGTTCCCATCACTTTGACACGCGGAAGGGTTAAGTCATTCTTGAACAGTTTATCGCTCATCAATTGTAATTAAATATGTTTATATTAAATTATGTTCTGTAATTAATGTAAAATCCTTTAGCCTATGCTGTTATTAGAACCAGATGCTGAAGTACCAACAATATTTCAACATGACTGTGCTGCCTCGCCAGCTGTCTAACTGTAATTACTTTAATCTCAGCTTGTTATCTAATTATCACCTTTGTAAAGGGAAAAGTACTCTCTAATGCTTACTGATTGTTTCAGATGATGATGAAGAGCGGGGAACAGCTGTCAGAGATCGTGGGCCCTGTTTATCACAACGGAGGAACTTATCCTGAAGTGTATTCAGGGCCAAACCGCTGAAAAAAGAACTGGGGACTGGCCAGCAAGGGGAGACAGGTGGTGTGGTGGTTAAGGGTGCAGCCCCCGTGGAGAAACTGTCAGGTGACACCTGCCTCCTCCAGCCATGCCTGGGGAACCAGTTTCTTAATCTGCTGAAGACTCAGTTGCCTCATCTGTAACATGGAGACAGTAATAATACTGGAATCATCCTCAGAGGATTGTTATGAGGTTTAAATGAGATAAGGCACAGGAAACTCTGAGCACAGTGCTTGACAAAGTGTGCATATTTAGTAAATGTTAACTGTTCTTTCTTTAAAAAAAAAATTAATGTTGGTTTCCTCCATTTCCATCTTAGCCTTGATTGCTAAATCTGAAACAATTAAAATGGGCATCTCGATGCCAGGAACTTGGCATCATCGGTTTGTTTTGCAGATTGTGTTTATGTTCTCTCTTTTTGGGACTGAACTTTACCTTTACATTGCTTATTAAAAAATAGTTCACCAAACCAGTTAAGAGTATAAACAAGTATTGTTAGGGAAATCTTAAAACTCCTTGGGAGATGAGACTGTTTTGGAATATCCTCTACTAGGTATGTATTTGCATGTCAGCCATTGGTGTGGTCACTGTAGTTTGTGCCTAAATAGTCATTAAAGCAGATTCCCTTAGGATGTTTACTAAGCTTTTAATATCCTCTCATACTTTACCTCTCAGGGCCTGCACTTCGATCCGAGGGGAGTTGGCATCAGATCTCCCGGCCATGCAAATAGCAGAATGTTAGACCACTTGGAGAGAGATCTATAAGTGGGAGAGGGGAGAGCTAAGGGGAGTAGGCTGAACCAATGAGAAAAAGGACCGTGGGAGATGGCTGCGTTACTGGGATAAGGCCAGACTACTAGCGAGGTCTGAGACAGTAGAAAAGAACTCCCATCTTCAGGAACCAAGTAGTCAGAACTTAGTCCCTTTGAAGGCAGGAAGTAGGGGGCCTCTTTTAAAAGGTAGACATTTTATTCAGGTAATAGAAAGAGAGAAAGGAATGAGAGACAAGAAAAGAGGTAGGAAAGCACAGATCAAAGAGCCCAGACCAGGCCTTTGCACAAGGAGATAAGAGAGGAGAGAGTTTGCAGGAAAGTGAAGAGTGTTGGCTAGTCTCAGAGGTGCCTCCATTCTGATTCAAACTCGCTCCCTTTAACAGCTGTGTGACCTCAGCCTTAGGATTTTCAATTAATATATTTAAAATACTGTGTAGCTCTCCCTGTGTTAGGCATAATAAATTATTATTATTAAGAATAATGTTCACAAAGCACATAATAAGTGATCAGTAAACTATAGACTTTATTACTAGTTAGGAGTGAAGCTAGGAAAGTATGTTCAGGGTAGGAAAATCAGGATGGAGAGGAAGAATCAGTGAAAATCCTGGAAATACCTTTTCTAACAATTATGGATATAGACATATGGAGCTTGTCATTTGGAGTCCAGTCAGGAAAACAGAAACCTCTCTAGGTCTTTCAAACGGAAGGAATTTAATTCAGGGATTTGGCAACACAGGTGTTAGAAAGACTCAAAGAGCAAAATGGGGACAATAATATAATGCAGAGATTAGCAACTGCAGAAAATCTTACTTTCAGGATTGGGGGAACAACAGAGAGGAAGTAATATTTCCAGAGCCCAGAACTATGGAGAATGGGAGCCTGGAGGGTGCTGGAATTCTGGAGGAAGGGCTGTGCCACGCCAGTGCTGGGAATGAGGAGAGGATGTGAAGTGCTGGGGCTGGGACGGAGGGAGTGGTTACAAGCTGCTGTAAGGAAGCTGGAGCCCGTGGCTGACTACTGCTGGAGGATTGCTGACCGAGCTGGAAGAAGGAAGAGTCCTTTTGTCTCCTCCTCCTGCCTCCCAAACTTCCCCTAACACCTCCTACCGCTAGAACTAAATCAGAAGCCAGCTACAGGGAAGTTTATGGGGATCCTAGTTACCCCTAAAATAAAAGCAGAGCATGGAAGGGCAGGATGGGGTCTGAGAGCAAGCAGGCAAATGACCTTCCTGTGGAGGGAGGCTGGCTTATGTCACATCCCTTTCTCAGCAGCAGCCTCTCATAGTGTCCCTGGTGGGTGTTCTCCAGGCACCGGAAGAAGGAGCATACGTTTGTCTTATGTTGCTGAACTACTGGTTCCTCTAGACTCTCTAGGCCTGCCACCACCCACAGCCACTCTAGGGTGGCCCATGCCAGGTTGATTTTAGGTCCCTCTTCACCTCAGTACTCCAATCTGGTACTTTGGAAGGAGGCTCAGTAAGTAGACGGTTATTGATTTAATTAATATCTGCCTGTTTTTTGTTTTTTTCAAGTGAAAAGCAAGATTAGGTCTACATTTTCTTTTCACTTGGCAGCAAACAGCAAGTCTTCTTTAAATAAATAAAAGCAAGTCTGCTTTCTTTATCTGTAGGAAGCAGCACAGCTTAGCAGTTAAAGAACATGGGCTGGAACCAGACAGATGTGTCTTCTCTTCCCTGCTCTGTCGCTAATTGTGTGACCCAAGGTACTCATCCTTTCTTTGCCTCAGTTTCCCCATTTGTTTAAAAGAGTGAATGAGTCTTTTCTTGTGAGGTCTAACTGGAATGATGTTTATATTAATAAATCCCTTAACAGTGCCTGGCACATGGTAAGCAATCAAAGAATGATGGCCATTATAGAATTGATACTATTCTGTGTTATATGCTCAGTTACATCCTCACTCCCCCTGGAGCTAATCAACAAGTCTTTGGGGAGAGCCAGAGGGGAGCAACACCTGATACTGAATTCTGCTCAATGTGATGCCAAGCTCCAGAGAAAGCCAACGCTTGCAGAGGGTGGGTGCTGGCCTACTTACCTAGGAGGGGGTAGCCTGGCCTTGTGCAGATGTTTAGATCCACTTTCTTGGTTCCATCTACATATGGGCACAGTAAAAATGGGTTTATCTGAAATCCATCAACCAGAAAGCTCTACTAACTGTTGTTTCTTCATTTATCAGTTCAGTAGCAACTGATGTTTGTGGCAATGAACCTGGCGCCCCTTGAGATCCTAAAATGTGTTTCAGCTTAAGGCATTTGAGCACCTTGGAGTTCTTTGAAAATCAGACAGATGTGTGTGGAAGTCTGGTAATGCTCAGGTGAGCAAACCATCACTCTGAGCATTTCCCCAGGTGAGACGTGTGATTCTCAGGTTCTCGGCTCTGCACGTGCCTGGACTGTATGGTCCCCAGGGCCTTCTGGGGAAACTATTTGAGCATTTTCTCTCCCTTGAAGCTTTCCCTGACTTTCCCACAGGCAGAGCTGTTCCTTTCCTCACCCCGTCGCTTGATTCAAGGAACCATAGGCTGGGCAGCATTTACCCACTGGAGTGTGGGGCTAATTTACCTGTCCATCCCCCCCATTAGACTGTGAGCCCCTTGAGGGCAGAACAGTGCCTTAATCATTTGTACATCCTGAGTGTGTTACCTTACCTAGCGTATATTTTGTCCTCAGCGAGTGTTCCTTGAAATAACTAAACAAAGTAACTCACAATCAGACCATGCTACATCCCCCCTATGCCACCGTCTCCTAGGGCCATGTGGCAGGTCTCAGTCTCCCATGGTTGTTCTGCCACGCATTAATGGATGCTCATGCCAGGAAACCACACAGGCAGGCCTACAGGGCAGACGTCATCAGACCACCCAGTGGGTCTGGCCGTGATGGTGACAACTCTGCTGTGGCTGATTTAGCAGCAACAGGAGCGGAAGACAGGAGCTGGCAGATCCCAAGGCAGGCAAAGGGGTGGGTCTTTAATGTCAGGAATGCCCAGGTGCAAAGAGGGTTGTTTCAGTAGCAGCGGCTCCCACCACTCATCAGAAGAACATAAATCTGACCAACTTCATATAAACTCTCTCCAGCAGAAGGGACACTGAATCAGGCTTGGGGTTACTCTTTGTTATAGCGTCTTTGGCTACTAAAGGAAATGTCCTAGGATGAGAGAAATAACCCAGCAGCGGAGACGTTAAGGCAATCTCTGCCTGGAACCGCATGTTCCATCACTGTTGCCGCAGTTCCTTCCTCTCCTGCAAATGTCAACTGCCTGTGGTTCCTCCCAGGCAGCATGCTGCGCTCACCTCTGCGCCCTCAGTTAAGCTATTGCCTCTGTCTGTAATCCGCGCCGGATCCTGTTCTTCAACAGCCTGACTTCTCCTACCTTTTTCTAACTATCCCAACCACCACCCCTCAAATGGGATTTGTTCCCATTGTCTGTTTTCTGTAGGATTCCAGATTTTCTATATTAGGAGTTCATAGACTTTTTCAGTCAACGGCCAGATAGTAAATATTAATAGTTTAGGCTTGGTGGGTCATAGGTCTCTGCTGCAACTTCTCAACTCTGTTAAAGTAGGAAAGCAACCACGGACAATACATAAATGAATGTGTGGCCACATTCCAATAAAACTTTATTGTAGTTTCCTACTTTTCCACTTTCTCTGCACTCTTGTATTTTTATAGCTTCAGTCAGTCTTCTGGATACTTCATCATAAATTCTTCTACATTGTGACTGAGTTTTTCCTCTTAAAATGACATGTCACCCTAATCTGAACTCCTCAAGCTTGGAACTATATAGTGTCTTAGCCTTGATTTTTCCCCAAAGCAGAGCTGAGATCTTGCATGCATGTAGTTTGTTTTAGAAATTGATCCCAAAGAATAAGAGTGGGGTAACGTTACTAAACTGATCAACAGTGTGGGCCCCCGGGGGTAAATTCCACTGAGGAGCCAGGTAGAATGGGCCTCAGAATTCTCTGCCCAGAGGACAGAAATGGCGAGCATTTATCTACTGGAACCATCCTCCGTTGGCCACTTCGTGTGGTGTTAACTCCCTCTCTCTACCAAGTGTGTGAAGTCAAAATCATTGATCAGATTCCTGCAAATCTCCCATGAGGTTGGGGTGAGACACCCGCAGGCAGAAAACAAAAGATTCTTCATAGTGCCAAGGCCAGGTGCTGTGGCAGGTCATGCCTGCCTAAGCTGGCTGCTGTGCCAATGGCCAGAGTATACAGGGGTTGCTCAGAAGTGTCAGGCAGCCTAGAGGAAGCCCCCAACACATGTCACATGTATTCTTGTGGCCTGGTACAGTAGGTTGCATCTGCTGAGAAGCAGTGGTTAAAAGGGCAGGCCGACACAGTGGCTCATGCCTGTAATTCTAGCACTCTGCAGGCCCATGGTGGGAGGATCGCTTGAGCTCAGGAGTTCAAGACCAGCCTGAGCAAGAGCGAGACTCTGACTGTACTAAAAATAGAAAAAATTATCCAGGTGTGGTGGCACATGCCTGTAGTCCCAGCCAGTCAGGAGGCTGAGGCAGGAGGATAGCTTGAGCCCAGGAGTTTAATGTTGTAGTGAGCTATGATGATGCCACTGCACCCTAGCTGGGGCGACAGAGCAAGACTCTGTCTCGGAAAAAAAAAAAAAAAAAGCCTTTGGTGGGGATGGTAATGGTACTTACCTTGGAGGGCCGTTGTGAGATACAAAATGCTTGGAATGGGACCTAGGCCGTGTGCTGAGCAGATGTTAGTTAATAATAGGCACTTAGGAAATACTACTGAAGGATTAACAGTAGCCTTTTGTAAGATAGTGCTTCTGTCTTTGCTTATTTTAAAAAATAAAATATACTCTTCTCAAATCGAACTTGGAAATGCCTTGCCAAATGTGCCTTTAAGTAAAGGCTTTTCACTAAAAATTGAAAAATAAGAAAATAGAAAATAAGAAGGAAAAAGACAAAATGCTAACCTAATGCTGCTATCACAATTGAGCATGACATCAATCTCTGAGCTTCCTGGCACCCAAGAAAACAAGGGGAACAAGATGAGCTGCCTAATTCTCATTATTTGATAAAAGAAAGCATAGCTTTTTTTTTTTTCCAGAGAAATACTTTTCTTTCTTTCTCACATTAAATTCTAAAAGGAATTTAAAGGAAATTTACCAAGAAGTCTTGAGTAATAAAACCAAAAGAATAGAAAGCCTGAAAACAGGCTTTGTCTGTTTTGTCCCTCACCAGCGCTAGGCACATGTGGATACTCAATGAATGAATGAATGAATGATGGGGAGTGTTTTTAATAGCGAGTTTCTGAAGAGCCAGCATCCTGCTTCCACTGACTAGCATTAAAGAGTGGCTGTAATGGGAGGATCTGGGGCCAGCGTGAAGGACAGAGGTGAGCTGGGTCTGCCCCTGGGGGCAAGTTTGGGGAGAGGGGAGCAGGCTGGAGGTCATTTGCTTCCCTGCTTGCTCAGAATGCTGGTGTGACCTGTGCCGGCCTCTGTCGCTTCTTTTGTCCAGCAGTGTGGCTGTCCCTGTCCTTCCATCTCAGACTTAACGAGCAGATTCTTCCCGCAGCCTCCCGAGGGAGCAGGCGAGAGCCAGGCAGTCTTCCTGTGGCCCTCAGCCAGTGCAAGGTTTTCCCTGCAGGGGCAGCCCGGAGCTGTCCAGCCAGGCAGACACCTCCCAGGGCTTGGTCTTTATTTCTGCTGTGGATCTGCAGCTCCAAGACCCCACACAGGGCCACACTCCCTCTTTGGTGCCTTTGCATCTGAGGACTCAAGTTAACATGTGGATACTCCATCAGTCTGAAGGCCTCTGTTAAAATAGTATGATCCGTCCCCTTCAGCCCAAGGAAATCTCATTATCAATAAAGTAATCCCATTTGCGGTTGTGTTCTATGACCCACAGGCTGAGAAATATACGGATACAGCAGTGTGCCTGGGAAGTCGGGCTGTCACATTAATACATTGTGTGAAAATTGGGGCCGGAGGTCAGCAGTCTCCTGATACACAAATCTCCCTCTGAGAATCTCATTTCATTCAGACTATCAGTTAGATTAGAAATACCCTAATTATCCCACTGAAATTAAATTACTTTATGTTAGGGTGATATAATGAACAACCAGTAAAGAGGATTTATACAACCTATCATCTTATTAGTCATAGCAAGACCAGACCATACACTAAAAGGACCTTCCTGAGTATTGCCAGCTGTCCCTGTCACACAAAAGAGGGTGAAGGAAAGAGGAAAAAGGCTGTTCTTGTGTTTCTCCTGCACAGGTGTTGGCTTCCTGTTGTGTTCTGGGGCTGAGTTGCTAAGTTCCTCTGCAAAGGTGCTGCCTCGGGTCATTAAGAGTGAGAGAGCTCTGAAACACCCACCGTGTCCTAGACCTTATGCACCCCGTTGTCTCATGGGCCTCGTGACTTAACGCAGTGGCCCCCAGCCTTTTTGGGGACTGGTTTCATGGAAGACTGGGTGGTGCTGGTGGAGCTCAGGCAGCGAGGTGTGGCCCAGTTCCTAACAGGCAGAGAATCGGTACCAGGCTGCAGCCCGGGGATTGGGGACCACAGGCCTGAGGGACAGGGACAGGCATCCATTGCCCTTCACTTCTTTATTCCAGAAACCTTCATAGTACCTGTTGAGTGACACAGCTCTGTTGCTAGGGCATGCTTGTCCTCCACAGAAAGACTAACCTCCGTCAGCTATATTTGTTAAAGAAAATAATGTTAGCTGCTATAATGAGTTACCCCCAGATCTCAGTGACTTAACACAATGAAAGTGTATTTCTTGTTGAAATCACTGGCTAATGCAAGTCCACGCATGTGTGTATGTGTGTGTGTGTGTGTGTGTGTGTATGTGTGCGTGTCACTTTGTTCCATGCAATCATTCCAGAACCCACTTGTGGCCCTGATCCCTTCTAGATCGGATTTCTCAACAGTGGCACATTTGACATTTGGGGGCTGGAGGATTCTTTGTTGTGGGGGCTGTCCTGTGCATTACAGGAGGTTTAGCTGCATCCCTGCCCTCTGCCTGCTAGATGCCAGTGGGACATGCTTCCAGTCGTGACAACCAAAGATGTCTCCACACATTGCCAAATGTCCCTGGGGAAGGGGGACAAAATGGCCCCTGGCTGAGAACTGCTGCTCTAAGTCAACAGAGCCTTCTCCATTCATCAGAGAGACGGGGATATAGAGCAGGAGAATTCTGCAGGAGGTTTTCACGGGCCAGGCCTGGAAGTGGCACACATTGCTTCCCCCGACACTCTGCTGGGCAGAAGTCACATGGCCTCACCTAACCGAACGGGTGGCTGGAAATGTGTAGCTGTGTTCCCCGGAGGAAAAGGAAAGGGAGATTGTTGAACATGGGTCATTCCCTGCCACACTGATAAACCAAGGACAAGCCTAGGGTACACCAGAACCTGAGATTTGGTACCTCCCCTTAGTGGCACCTGAAGCCTTCAAGGCTAGTTGCCACCATGGGTACCCATGGGCCTGCCTTTTTGTCTCTCCACCTTCCTTTGTCTCCCAGTCAAGGATCCTCTTTCTTGCCTAGCCCCGATTTTTAACAAAATAATCAAATCCATGCTGATGTGGTCCAAGGCTGCTGCTGAGCTCATGAGCACCCCCTTCTGGGTAGCATAATGATGAAATTTTTTTTTTTTTTTTTTTTTTTTGAGAGGGTCTCGCAGTGTCTCCTGGGCTAGAGTGCCATGGCGTCATCATAGCTCACAGCAACCTCAAACTCCTGGGCTCAAGTGATCCTCCTGCCTCTGCCCCTTGAGCAGCTGGGATTACAGGCAGATGCCACCACATCGGATAATTGAATTTTTAACTGAAGCAAAGGGATGGTGGGCACATGAGCCACTGGTGGATTGGGCAGAGGGGAAGGGACAGGTCTCTGGGTGTGCTGTATCTGCGTGGCATGGTTTCAACAGGGTCATAATAAATGCAGAAACATTGATAACAGTTTAAGAATTAATACTCTTACCTTAGGTAGATATTTTAATTAAACAATTAGCAAATGTGAAATAACAAAGTGAGCACAGTGTACTTTAACTCTTAAGTAAATAACCACAAAGTTGAGCCCTAGTTCTTGGAATATATTCAGACAGTTTGGTCCGTTGGGTAACCTGCTGTCTTCCTCATCACCAATACATAAGCACATAGTAACTGGAGGTTCAATTTTTTAATCATTATTGTTTTTAAGAGCACATAATTGAACTTCTCTCACAGGCAGAGGGTATGTAGACAGAGTTGGAAAGAGGCCACCAGGTGGGTGCTGACGAGCCCAGTATTGGAGTTACCATTAGTGCTGTTGCCTGTGTCCACGGGTGGTTCCCAGAGGGGTGAAGGGATGTGCCGCCTGGCTTGCTGACTTGCTGCTCAGGCGACAACATCATACCTTGCACATTGTACTACTACTAGGTGATGCTGTAGGGGAAAGAGCTTTGGGGTAGGAGACTGGTGCCCTGCACACCTGAGTTGGCTGTGCCATTGACCTTGTGATTCTGAGTGTGGCAGGCTTTAAACACCAGGGCAGGCAAGGCTTTAAACACCTACTTTCCTTAATGGGCTTTTGGCAAACAGCTAATGGTCCTCCTGCTCCAATATGACTTCCATGCTGCAACCAGAGACATTTTCTAATCGGATGAGATTAGAAAATCTCCTTTCCACTCTCACCCCCACCTGCAACTTTTCCATGGCATGCACTTTGCATTTCAAACAAAGTCAAAACTACCATGAGGCCCCACAGGATCTGGCCCTTCTGAGCCTCCCTTCCTCACTAAGCTTAACGTCCACGAGCCCTATCTTCACCCTGCAGCGCCCCCATAGGGCTTTGCCCATGCTGTGCCCTCGGCCTTAGTGTCTGCCCTTCTCTCTCTGGTTAGCTCTTCCTTGCCTTTTAGTTTCAGCTCAGGGGTCACTTCCTCAGGGCTGTCTTCCAGATGCCCAGACCAGGTCTAATTCCCCTCCTCTGGGCTCTCTCAGGAACCCTCACTAGTATAGCATTGTCATAATTGCAATTTTACAGTCATCGTATTATTTGAGTTTGACCTGGCTCTATCATTTGATCGAAAGCTCCATGAGAGCCATGACTCATAGTCCCGCTCACTGCTGTAACCCAGGGCCTGGCGTAGTGTCTGGCACAGAGTAGGTGCCAATACATTCTCCTTCCATAAATGGATGAATCATTTGGGCTGTCTGGAAATATTAGTCAATCAGGCTTGACACTGAAATGCAACCTGTTCAATTTACTGAAAAGCTGCCAACAATTTGGAATGATGAGCCCCATACTCACTAAGAGTGCCCCCAAGAAAGCTAAGGTAATCAGTGAAAACAGTGTGTCATTCAGTATACATAGTTGTCAGCTTGACTTCATCATTTCTATTGGAAACCTTACTGGATCCCCCAAATCTCATAGCCATTTAAAGCCTTTTATTTAAAATGCTTGTACCTGGGCAATCCATTTGCAGCTGGCAACCCCTAGGAGCCTGACTGCGGTACAAAGCATGGTTTGCAGGTGACTAGCCTGGGCTAGGGGAGGAGAAGACTACTAATCATGCAGCAGCGACTCCAGTGCTCCGAGTGGAATAATTCCCTTCCCAGGTTAAGGGACAGGGGTGAGGTGTCTCTGAATTTCTAGATGTGGAAGTCGGAGGATGGTTCAGCAGCCCCAGGAGAGCCTCAGCCTCTTATGATTCATGGCATGTGGCCACCTCTCAGCTCTGAACAGAGTGAGGTATGAAGTCATTTCCAAAGCAGCGCCTATGAAATTCCATTACACGGTGCTTTTCAATTGAAGGGGAAAGACCTTTGCTGAAACTAATTTGCAGTTGCTTTAATCACGGAGCTGGAGATGGCAGGCATTCCCCATTGCTGTGGCTAAAAAGGCTCGCTCTGGTTTTTGCAGATTGGGCCCCCTTCCCCCGTTCTCACCTCCGCTCCTGAATTCCTTCTGTGGTTGTTGTACATCCCCTAATTTTTGCAATTTTTGAGACAAAAAGGAAGCAATTATATTCAGTCCTCCTGGTGAATGTAAATGTTTTGGAATCAGAGCCCATTCAAAAACACTCAGTTAAATCATCAAATCATCGCAAATAGGATGCGCTCCAAGAGTGGGATCAGTCTGGAGCGGTTTTTTCTCCCCTGCCAGCCTCCCAGGCACTTCCTCACTTTCTCCTGGCTTCCTTTGTTCCCGGAGTCACTGATCCCACTGGGACTTTCTCCATCTGAAGAAGGCGGAGAGGAATCGTAGAAAGTAAAGAACACTTGGTTAGGAGTCAGGAAACTGGGTCTAGTCCTACTTCTATGTACCAAATTTAGTCCCTGGACAAGGACAAGTTCATGAAGCCTTTCTGGGCATCTCATTTACCAAATGAAGATGATAACACTTACCCTGAAGATCACAGGGGGATTGGGGGAAGATTGGGTGGGATAAAGTATGAGGAAGCACGTTAAGTTCTGCTCAAAGGTGTGGAGTTATTGTTAGGGAGCTGGTGATACTGTTTTATCCAAGGTTATTTATTGAATAGCAGTCGTCTCAGTCAAAAGGCCTCCTTGCTGACCCAAAAACCCCCCAAGGTAAATTTCATAGCTGCCTGAAATCCCTTTGGGCGGAAGCTCCGAGGGTCCTGGAATCTCCTGTGAAATAGGAAGATTCAGGAAAAGTCAGACCCTGACTCGCCCATTTTCAGTCATCCATATTCAGCACGGATTTATCAGATCACTATTAGTTTCCTCGGGGAGAGGAATACAAAGAGATTGGGATGTGGGGACAGGTAGGTTTTATGGGTGGGAAGTTCTGTTGCAGGGGCCAGGCGGGGAGTGGTCGTGAATATCTTTACAGCATGGTGTTGTAACATGTGCACAACATGGGCTTGGGTAAGCTAAGGCACACGGTGAAGGATAAAGGCACAGGAATATTTTATTTGTTTAGTGAATGTTAGTCATTCTTTGTGCCTGTCAGTAGCTGAACACACTTCCTCCCTCTGCAGGATTCTCCTCCATATCAACACTCACAGTGTAGAAGCGGATGTATCGTATAACTTGTTTTCCCAGCTTCCTTTGCAGCTAGGATGCAGGTAGGAGACACAGACTTTGCCAGCGCACCCGCCCCAGGCTGTAGATCAGCCGCTGCTGATGGGTTGAGGTAGAGACTGAGCAGAATCCATTCTGGCGAGGGTGGTGGGCCTGTGGCAGCCACATCCCACTTGTGGGGGCAGCTGTGACCATTGCCCTGGTGCCGGTGAACAGAGTATATCTGCGGATAGTGGCCATGGCTTGGCAGAGGTTTCTTCAGGGGACTAGCTCTGTGATGTGATTTGGGGTGTTATCCCTCCAGCCCTTCTGGAGATCTGTGGGCTCTTCAAAATCCTTTAATAAGTCCTTTTTCTTCCTAAATTGGTCAGAGTTCATTTCTGCGGATTGCAACTAAAAATCCTGATTGAGACACATACATGCTTTAATCCTCACAACGACTTTATAAGGTAACGTAGCCATGGCTTGCATTTTATGATGATGAAATTGCAGTGGAGGGGTGGGGGGTGATGCCAGGCTGAGTGGCAGAGGAGATATCTCGAAGTAGGACTGTTGAACTTCAGCATCTAAGATCATACCTCCCCGGGCAGGGTGAGCGTGAGGGTGCTGAGGGAGGCATGCGTCTCAGCATTAGCACTGGGTGTGGCCTGACTAAGCTGGTGCAGGAGGAAGGAGCACTGGGACAAAGCCTTTTTGTCCCCCCTCCCCCGCCCCCAGCTAATCCATACGTTCTTTGCATACTGCAGAGGGGGCTATAGAAATGTGTGGTACATCGAAAGCAATAAAACAATGATGATGATGATGGTGTCCAGCTAGGGAGACTGAAGGCCCCAGTTATTCCGGAGCCTCTGCGCTCCTTATAAAGGTACGTTCCACAGGTGCTATAAAGCAGTCAACGTTTTCTGAGTCCTCTCTAGCCATATTTCGCAAGAGACCTCAATGAAGTCCCGCTTCGCTGCAGTGGAAATTTCTGCCTCTTGTGTTTTTCAGCCCTGGCAGCAAGAGGTAAGAGGCACTAACTCCCCAGCTGGTTTGCAGAGGTGCCCTGCAGGGAAACCTATCTTGATTTAGGAAACAGGATCCGTTTGTGTTACTTTAGAAGACCCGAAGAACTGCCTGTTTAGCGTGGCTTGCGGAAACAATCCTCATGTTTTCGAGGATTTGGGAGGTGGTTGTAGTGAATGCTGCAGGGCTCCTTCCTCCCCACACCCCCCAAAGTTCACACTTGGTGAACTTTATGGCTGTGTAACCAAATACAAGCAAAAGGAGTTACAAGGAAGAAAACAGCTGACTGGTTAAGTGCAGCAGCGGCAGCGAGGAACTCTTGTCAATTCTCTAATGCAGGAATGATTGGTGCGCTCAGGTGTGCTTCTGCAGTCAAAAATTGTTACATGAACTTCTTTAATAAAAAATATCCAAAGAATGCATTGTCTTGGAGGGTAGTCATGTTAACATAACCAACAGCCACGGAAAATATAATTGCTTTTTCCTCACTTCCATTAGAAATTGAATTTCATTCTACCCATTTAGCCCATGGGGTTTATTTTTAAAGAAAGATCCACTGATTGGCTTCATAGAACAGCCTCCTTGGCAACAGTGAAAATCTGTGTCCCAGGCTGTCATCAGGACATCGAGGCTGCCCGGTCCAGTGGTCTGGGCTCGTGATCATGCTACCTGCCCCACCGTATCCCCTGTGCCTGTGCCTGGGCCCCGGAACTGCTTAGAAATGCAAAGTCAGAGGCAAGAGGTCCCAGAATAGAATAGTCTAAAGAGCCACTTTGGGAAGAGCAGTTCCTGTGTCAAAGACGAATGGGAGGCAGCCTAAAAGTAATGTACTTCTGTTATTTCCTGCTTCTGTAGCTGTTTTCCTTAGTCCTCTGTGGAAAGGGAAGCATATGGATGAAAAACAGTTAAGGTTTCGTTGCATTTCTAATATGCTTTGTGAGCTTTATATTGCGAGGGAGGAGTCAGCTAGGGATGGGACACCCTGGGAAATGGGGACGTCTTTGTTCTCACTATGTTGGGAGATGGTTCCAAGTGCAAGTTCTGAAGCAGACTGTCTGGGTTGGAATCATGGCATATAGGGCAAAGGACTTAGTCTCCCTACGCCTGTCTCCCTGTACCTCAGTTTCCTCATGTGAATATGAGGGTAACGGTGGGACTAATCTTAAGGGATTCTTGTGCAAAGCACTTAAGGGAATGCCTAGTACCTAGTGCTAAGTAAAGGTTAGCTGCCATCGCTGTTATTATTATTACTATACTCACTAGTATGCTCTGAGGCTGCAAATAGTGCCAGACACCACTGATGCAATTTTGATGGCCTCAAACATTCCACTTTCCCAGTCACACATCATTCCTCTCCCTATCTTATTGGCCTGGAAACCATCTTTAGAGGTTCCCTAATAAAATTCCCATTCCCCTATGAGAGAGTCCCCTTTTCCAGCTATTCCTAGCAGACTCTTCAAGGGGATGGCTCAATACATAATGACTCTGTGGAATGCAACAGAAGGACCTGGGTTTGGGGAAGAGGAACAGCTGGTTGGAGAATGAGTGGCTGATGCCACCACCTGAACGAGGCCAGTTTGCTCCATGGGTCGGCATTTGGGATCCTTTCCTCCGTGCGGTGTCTGCATTGCTGGAGATCCCCTAAGTTTGTCTGTGTTGTTGCTTCTCTTGACATGCAAGTGGTGAATTTCATTTTCCCACTATGACGTCACAGGGTTGTTCTGAGAATTCAATGAGATGGGCATTATAAGAGAGATGGGAGCAAAGTTAGGAGGGAGTGGTGTCACGGGGACAGTTTCAAGGAGGGACTGAGAACAAGAGTGAACATTGCTGTGAGGCCACAGGGGATGAGGATTGGCTTTCTTGACATGGAGGTTGTTGGAGACACTAACGAGGCCTCTTTTGGCGCAGTGTTGGGGCACACCTCCTACAGGAGGAGGCTGAAGAGCAAGTGCAAACTGAAGAAATAGAGACAGACGGCACAGGCAGCTCTTTTAAGATATGTTGTTCTGGGAGGCCGAGGCAGAAGGATTGTGGAGGTCAGGAGTTTGAGACCCTGTCTCTACTAAAAATAGAGAAAATTAGCTGGGCATGGTGGCATGTGCCTGTAGTCCCAGCAACTAGAGAGGCTGAGGCAGGAGGATCGCTTAAGCCCAGGAGTTTGAGCTTGCAGGGAGCTATGATGACGCCACTGCACTTTAGCTGGGGCAACAGAGTGAGACTAAAAGAAAGAAAGGAAGGAAAGAACAAAGGAAGGAAGGAAGAGAGGGAGGGAAAGAAAGAGAGAAAGAAAGGAAAGAAAGAAAAAAGAAAGAGGAAGGAAGGAAAGAAGGAAGGAAGGAAGAAATGTTAAGAGATGGTTAAGAGATAGTTTGGGAGTAAGGGGTGCTGTGTGATCAAGGGAGGTCTTAGTATTTTTTTTTTATTAAGGTGGGAAAGACATGAGCATGTTAAAATACTGCTGTGGTCACAGTCATGGGGGAAAGGGTGGATTATAAAAGAGAAGGGATGATTGATAATGAGAGAACCCGAGGGGCAGGAGGGGACCCAAAGCCCAGATGGAAATCCTGGCCTTGAGCAGAAGAGGGACTGTCCCATGGAGTCACAGCAAGGAAGGGAGGAGCAGGTGTATGCAGAGGTCACCTGAAAAGGTTAGGTGGTGGAAGCTTAGAGCATTCCCACCTGCTGGCTTCTTTTTTCTCTCTGAAATAAAAGATCAAATCTTCTGCTGAGGGTGCAGTTAGGTGGCCAGGGCAAGTCAGAGATTCCAGGAGAGTGGAAACAGTTTACATATTGAATGTAGAAAGTGAGAGTATTAGTTAGGGTATTGGCTAGGCTACTCTAATGGAGACTCCCAAATGCAGTGCCTTAAACAAGAGGTAGGCTTATTTCCCTTTCACGTAGCAGTGCAGGGAGAGAGTCCACGGCTGCTGGAGGATCTCGGCATTGTCGCCGCCCCAGTTTCTTTGCTTCCTGCAGCTCTGCCATCCTTGGGGCGCTTCCCTCACCATGTGGCTGCAGGTGACTGACGTGTTATCACATCCCCGCTTCCCCTGCAGGAAGGGCAAGGAAGAAGAGCAGGGAAAGCTCCTTAAGTTGCACATTTCATCTACACCCCATTGGCCGGAATCTAGTACTCTGGCCACACCCAGCTGTGAGGGAGTCTTGGAACTGCAGTCTGTAGTGGGGCAGCCATGAGTCCAGAAGGAGAGGATGGATACTGGGGGGACGGCAACGCCAGGCTCTGCCATGCCAGGACGGAGAAAAGCTGTCAGGTGCTCTTTGACTGTACTTGCTGGACAAAGGATCCTCTTTCTCCTCCTTCTCCCCTTCTTTTTCCCTTTTCTTCCTCTCCCCCTCTTCCCTATCCTCCTCCTTTTTTTTTTTTTTTCTTGCTTATTTGGTTAGTTTGAGATGTTGTGGTTGCTCTGGATTAATTTGTCCTTGTTCTGCCCAGGCCATCCTGTTTGGGCCTGGCTTGGGCTCTTGACATTTCTTTGCTCTTTCTGCCACCATATGCAGATAAAGTCAAGTAAACATTAGATAAACATGACAGGTTGTTGGTGAAAGACGAGATGTGTCCCTGTGGGACGGCGGTGACATTGGCCCCAGCACAGCCCGTCATGTCCTCTGCCTTCCACATCAGAGCGTGGACCCTGGGTCTGAACTGCCTGCCCTTTTCCTGACTATAGAACTTACCCACTGGTCTCTAGTGACAATCGTTCCTTGGATATTGCTGTATCTGTGCACCACGGTGCCAAATCTTTACTTCTAGAGCAGTCATTAGTTTCTGTGCCAGGGGATTGGAGAATCTGTGCGAGCAGATTTGAGGAGTCTGGGGGGGTGGGGAGGACCTAGAAGAGATTACAGATTTAGGGAATGGGAAATGGGAAAACATGAAAACTCCCAATTCTTTTTCTACCCCCAGAGGACATGCTAAGGACTAGGACAAATTATTTGTCATCTTTGTACCTCTCACAAGTTACACAATTAATTCTTCATTAAAGACTAGAATAAAAAGCAAAATACCTGCATTTTAGTCTTTGCTGGGTCCCTAACCAGCTGTAGTACCTCGGGCAAGCTGCTTAACTATCCCAGCCTCATGTCCGCAACCTGTGAAATGTGCTTGGAGCAATGGCCTCCCAGGCGCATTCTGACAGCAGGAGATAGTGAGCCTGAGAATATCAGCTTGGAGATGTTTTGCTTTTCTTAGGGTGAGTGGTGTTATGTTATTTAAAAACAAAGGCAGATAGTTAGGATTGGGAAGAGGAAGAAAATGGCACTTTTCTGAGAATTCCTGCTTAATTCATTTGGGTCAAAGAACTCTCCTATTATAAAACGGGGTAAGAGGACACAGTCTGGGGACTGGTGCATGCCTGTGACAACACTCATCAGGCATCTGCAGTGGCGAGGCGCTGTTTTACACGCCAAGACCCAGCTCAGCACCAGGGGCACGTCCCTGCCCTCATGAAGCTCCTCCTCTAGTTGTTGGGACAGAAAGTAATGTATAAAGGCACAATGAATGATCGGGTAGTGGTAAGAGCTATGGAGAACTAATAAAGCAGGCTCAGCAGCTAGAGGGTGGAGAGGCTGAGGGGTGCCGTTGGAGAGAGGGTGCTCGACATCTCTGATAAGGTGGCATTTGGGCAAGGTACCTGAATAAAGTGACCCACGTGAAAACCTAAGGAAGGGCATTCCAGGCAGTGGGAACAGCAAGGGCAAAGACTCCGAACGTGCTTAGGCAGGTCAGTGTGGGGAGAGTGGCATGAACGAGGGCACTTGGAATAGAAAAGGTGAGGGAAGAGCCAGAGCCAGATCACACAGGGCCTTGCTGGCCAAGAGAAGGACTTGGGTTTCGGTCTAAGTGTGATGGAAGCCACTGGAGGGGGTGCAGAGGAGGCAGAGGTGGGTCTCACAAAGGGAGTTGGGGAGGGCACCTGGAACCCACGTCTTACTAATGTCTAAAAAACTGAGAAAGTCTGGAAACGGTCCCCCTCCTTTGCCCTTTGAGCACAGGAGAGCCATGTGCACTCACCTGCATACCCTCAAGCATGTGGACCCGTTAGTGGAGAAAGAGAGGAGAGGGTCTGACTTCCGTCTGTGTCCTGAAATTCTTGCTTCTTGGACAGTTAATTGCTCAGGGAGCTTTGCTTTTTATGTTAGATCATCTGCACACACACACACACACACACACACTGATCAGGGGCGCGGGCTTTGGAATCAGGTAGACTCAGCTTTAAATCCCAGCTATTGCACTTACTAGCTAGGTGTCCTTTGGGAAGCGAATGTACCTTTTGGAGCCTCCATTTTCTCCGCCATAAAATGGTAATGTGAATAGAATACTTGTCACAGAGTTGTTACGAAGATCAAATTAGAGAAAGCATGGAAAGCACAGTTCCTAGTGTGTAGTAAGTGCTCAATAAATTGTAGCTATCATTATTATTATGCTTAATAAGTAGTAGCTTCATCATCATCATTTACCTTCTTCATGAAATTTCCTTTATTTATTGAACCAAAATGCCAGAACAACTCAAAAGTTACATTTGCACTTCCAAAAAATGTCTCTATTTTGAGCCAGCATGTCTTTTCCTCTCCAGGCCTGACCAGGCAGCCTGGAGTCTGGAGGGGAAGTTATGGGTGACGCTTTCGGTGGGAAACCACCTGTCCACCCTTTTATATTCTCATCAAAGAAATCTGTTGTCCTGGGAAGGATTTTCTTTGGATGGCAATTTGGCTGCTAAAATGAAGACAGGCTTCTTTGTGTCTGATCGCATACCGGTTCCAGGGCTCGGCGCGAGTGGTTGAACAGCTTGTCTTTGGCAGGTGATGGTGGAATGTCCTGCTGGGGGCCCCTTCTCCTTGCAGAGCCACGAGAATCCGGGCCGGCTGTTCGTCAGCACTGTCATGTGTGCGTGTGTGTGCGCATGCCTGTGCACGTTTGTCTGTGTGGTGTTCTAGATAGACTTCAAAGGAGTTGGTCTTCATCTCATCTCCTACTTTGAGATGCTGTGTGGCTATGTGTCACTGATACAGACAGAGCCCCCTGCTGTCTGAGCTGCCTTCCAAGAGGTTAGGACATTTCGGTTCTCTCTGAGGAGGTCACAAGTAGCTATAGATGAGGAGTTCCAGGGACTCAGTGACTCGTACCTGTGGAGTGTGGGGTGCCTTGGCCAGAAGGCTATCTAGAATGGGAAATAAATGTTTAGATTTCTGAATCAGAGATTATCAGGTTTTTATCCCAGCTCTAATCCCTGGTAGTTGTGTAACTTTGGACAACTCATTTCTCTGAGCCCCAGTTTCCTTTTCTGTACAATAAATCCTGGCACATAGTAAGTGCTCAATGAACAGGAAGTCATTGCTAAGACTGGGATTCTTGGTTGTGCCATTAACTAGCTGACTAGCCTTACCTGTGGTTTTTCACCTTGACGTTCTGCTAGGTAGAAAGAGTGGGGGCTCAGAAGCACCTTCTAGCTTGAGGTCCTGTGATTCTACTAAGGGCTCTTCCAGGAGTCTCGGTTCCTTTGGCCTTCCCTGTTCCTCTTGAGTTACCCCCTCTCCTCTCTCCGGTGGAATCATTCCTGCCAGTGTAGACACACAGTCCACTATCTCCCATCTTTAAAACATTTTTCCATCACCCTTTCCCATGCGGCTGCTCTCTTTCCCAACAAATACCCCGAATGCTTTATCTACACATTTCCTCAGTTTCATAAGAGCAGGGATTCTGGGGGAAGCAGGAAAATGAGGTGGAGAAGAAAAGCTGTGCAGGTCTTACTTCCTCCAGGGTCTTGGCTCAGGGGACACAGTGAGATGACACCTGCTCTGTTGCTCCTCCCTGCTCGTGATGGTTAATTTTATGTGTTAACTTGGCTGGGCTGTGGTCCCCAGATATTTGGTCAAATATTATTCTCGATATTTCTGTGAGGGTGTTTTGGATGAGATTTACATGTAAATCCGCAGCCTTTGAGTAAAGCAGATTGTCGTCCATGATGTGGGTGGCCTCATCCACACAGTTGAAAACCTGAATAGAACACCCCGAGCAAAAACAATTCTGCAGTGGAGGTGGTTCAGACGCACGCTGTAGCACTGGCTCTTCCTGAGTCTCCAGCCTGATGACCTTTGGACTTGAACTGCAACTCTTTCCTGAGCTTCCGTTATGCTGGCCTTCCCCACCCTCCGTTATGAGGCTTGCATTTGCTAAGCCTCTAAAATCTCATGAACCAATTCCTTAAATCTCTCTCACCCCTGTTGGCTCTGTGTCTCTGGAGAACCCTGACTAATACACAGCTCTACCCCAGCCTGTTCATGTGTATCCTTCCCCTGTGGTTCTGGTTTTTTCTCTTCTCATAGAACTTCCTTCTTGAAAGCCATATAGTTCAGGAGGAAAGTGATCTGGTACACACACAGTCATACCAAGGCATTAGAGACAGATATGTGTCCCCTCCCACGCATGATTTGCCTGTAGGGAAGGAAGAAGGCCACGCAGTACACAAAGCTCACCAAGGATGGACATTCAGGCATCAGTGGGGATGCCACCTCATTTTTCCAGAAAGCTAGATCTGGTAATAGGCATAGAGCTAGAAAGAGCTGCCTGCAATGAGAAAAAGAAGAAAACTTCACCTGCCTGGTCCAGCCTGCTGGAGTGATGTCAAGGAAAAGGCGTGGGTCTTGGCATCTCATGGACTCAGGCTTAAATCCTTTGTCTTTGGGTAAATCTATTAACTTCTCTAAGCCTCGGTTTCCTTATGTGGAAATTGCAGTTTTAGTACTGCATAGGATTGCTATGAAAAACAAATGAATAAATACATGTAAACTTCCTAGCATATGGTAGGAGCTAAACCAATGCTAGCCTGCTTTATCTTCTTAAGAGAGAAACTTATTCGGAGGTAGACAAGGGCAGTGAGAATTAAACCTGCATGTGAAGTTGCAGCGGGCATGATACAAAGCACATCATCTTTCCCTGATGACATCCTGCATTCTGGATTTGCAGATGTGCATTTAATTGCAGGGGCAGCAAACCTGTACTGAGAGCTGCTCACCTTTGAAAAGTGGCCTGGGAGAGCTTCCCCTCTCACCTCTCACCTCTCACCTTTCTCCAGCAGTTGTTTTAGGGCTCAGATAGGAGCATGTTTATCATCTGTCATAGACTTTGAAGTAGTCTCTTTCCTTTTTTCTCTGCCACCGATCCCTGAGTTCCCCTGGGTCACCCCTGCATTGATCTGAGTAAGATCCAAGGCACTCTTCCTCCTGTGGTCCCCTTGGGGGAAACAGCAAAGAAATTATGAGAGTGAAGAGTCAACAGAAGCCTCAGGAACAAAGATAAAAGGGATTGCATCTTATCTTTCTGCTAGACTTAAAGACATCAGTTTATGTCTGTGGGCCTGACGGATAGCTTTTGAGAAATTTCATTTGCTCTGGGCTGTCTAATTCTTTTCTCTAATTCAAACCTGTTAGGCCATATTTTTAAAAGGAAATTCCTTTTTTGCAAGTATCTGTGAAAGCGTAAAGATTTCCAGCCATATATTCTGCCTGCTTTGGCATTCTTCAAAAAAACCCTACCAGTTTGGGGAATGGAGAAACTAGCCTCATCTGATCCTACCCTCAGTATAGATCTGTTTTTTTCAGCACGAGGACTGATAGAAAACCCATATTGTCTAATGGTGTAGCCTTCCTGTACTGACTTCTGATTTCTGGTCAGAAGAGAGAGGTCACAGTCAGTTAGTGAGAGGCTGCTATGGTCCTCGATAGTGTTGGGTGCCAGGGAGACATACAGAAGAAAAGAAGAGTCAGACATGGCAATCTGCCCTCAAAGAATTATAACTTCGAGGAAGCTCATGCCCTTGCAACATTCACCCAAGGCACCCCGTGGCCAGGTGGTCATAAAAAGTATTGTCAGTACTGGGACACATTCAAGAGTAAAAGCGGGTGCTATTAGTAATTGCATCAGGATGACAGATATGAAATGAGCAATGCTTACTTAGTACTGCTTAGTATTAAGTATTAATAATTAGTATTAAGTATGCTCTTCTCATAGAACTTATTGTTAAGAACTTACTTAGCATTAAGAGCTATCTAGATGCTTAAATAAGTCTCAATAGGGTTAATGAATGAAGGCCTTGTATTGGTCAGGGGTTTCCAGAGAAACAGAATCAATTTATCTATCTATCTATCTATCTATCTATCTGTAATGGGAATCGGTTCGCGCAGTGGTGGAGGCTTGGTAATCCTAAGATATGCATCTTCAACTGGAGAATGGGGGAAGCCAGTGGTATAATTCAGTCTGAGTCCAAAGACCTAAGAACCACGGTGGCCACTGGTACAAGTCCTGGAGTCCAAAGAGTTCTGAGGTCAAAGGGCAGGAGAAGATGGATGTCCCAGCTCCAGAAGAGAGAGTGAATTCACCTCTTCTCTGCCTTTTTGTTCTGTGTGGGCCCACAGCGGATTGAATGGTGCCCACCCACACTGGGTGAAGGCAGATCCTCCTTCCTCATTCAAATCCACTGATTCGAATGCTAGTCTCTTCCAGAAACACCCTCACAGACACACCCAGGAGTAACACTTTACCAGCTATCTGGGTATCTCTTAATCCAGTCAAGCTGACACATAAAATCAACCATCACAAACCTGATCTCTCCGACTCTCTCTGCCTTCTCTTAAATGTTTACTCCGATTGGTCGAAACCATTCAAAAGTGAGATTTTTCTCTAATTTCAGTAATTAGAAAGACAAGTGAGGATAAAGTGGAGTCACGAACCTAGGATTTGATCTAAACATCAGGCCAACTAGCATCACAGATGGACAAACTCTAATCACTACCAATCACAAACACATTTTGGACCAAATTGCAGCTGAATTGGAAGAAATCATTCCTTAGCACTGCCCTGGCCTAGAACAGGGAGCCCAGAATGAGGACGATTAAAAACAGCAGTGAGCTTTTGTTGAGCTAAATGAGGGAAGGACATTTTTGTGCCTGTGAGTTCTAGGAGAATTGGCCAGCAGGACCCTACTCCGAAGTCAACCGGCCAAAAATCTCCAAGAAGTTCGACGAGGCCATAAGCTCAAGACGAGTTTAACGTGCAGCTGAGCATTTCTCCCCCATTTTTTGGCTAACAATTTTTATAAGTGACATTTTGTTTCAAAGTCTTGTCCGTCCACCCATCCTTGTCCATCCTTCTGCTGCCTTCCCCAGTCAGCAGCGCCCCTTTCCCAGCCCACCTGGCACCAGATGTTCCGCCAGCCACCACTGTGTGTCCCGTGTCCTCCGAGTGGCAGAATGTGAAATCTCAGGCGACATTCACCTGGAAGCGCTTAGCCCTCAACAGCTGCAACCCCTTGATTACCTTGCCCGCCTCGGCGGCTCCGCGCCGCCACCGTATCAATTGCTTGTCAATTCGCTTTAGCGATGACTTTGACTGACTGGGTTGAGGGGAGTGGAGGTGGGGTGTAGGCGAACGGTTAAAATTAATTGCTACATAAGAAAAAATTGAAAGATAATTATTCCTGCTTTCCTGTCAGTGCTCGAGGGTAGATGACCTCATTAACTTGCAGCTTGTACACAATTCAATTACTAGGAGATGGAAAATACATTTTTAATTACCTCAGTGGCCTGCCTACCATTCATCTCCATTTGCACGGTGTTTTTTTTTTTTTAAAAAAACTGTTGTGCTCTGAAGTAGCACCATCTTAGAAAGGTTGCCCTAAAAGCCAGTTCCCTGCTTCTATTATTTCTGTTTAAGGTGGGATATAAAATGTGTGAGATTAACCCCTGGATGCCAGGTGAGTTACAAAATAACCCTGGCTGTAGTAATGTGTTTTTAATTAGCTTGGTATGGCGGAAAATTCCCAGCTCCTAGTGAGAGAGAATTAAGGAGGAGAAAATTGTGTATTTGGTTTTCAGTCACTGAAAGAAGAAATTAAAAGCCGTGGAAAGCATGGAAATCAGAAAGGTGGGCAATACCAAGGTCTCTGTGGATCCCCAAGGAGAATTCTGGGAATTCTATTTTGATGTCTGTTATTTCACTGATTGAATTAAATGATGACTTAATTATCTTAAGTGTAGCCTTCGGAATTTTTTTTTCTAATTCCAGGAACAATTTAGAAAACTATCTGTACCGTGGCAGTTTTGTAGCTGTTCCTGTGTGTATGTTGGCTGCTGTTGCTCTCAGTAGCCGTTGTGTTCTGAGAGTAGCTGTGCACCCCCTTTGCGTCTCAGTCTCCCATCCCCAAAGTGTACTGGGCTTGGGTTCCCAAATACTCTGAAACAAGGTAGATGTGATACCTTCTGGATAAAATCGCTGATATGGAACCTGCTCCTACAACACCCAGCCGCACAGGCAAGGATAGACCATCCTTCCCTCTACTCTATAAACACAGAGCCTGAAGAAAGGCAGGTTTCTAGATTATACTTGTAAAGTATCTTTAGTCCATATATGTGGAGATTTGGGGGTCCTCTTTATAAAGGCAACTTACTCGTGTGAACTGCTTGGTTATTGTTCATTGGTCATGATGGTCATGTGCCTTATATAGCAGGAGTAACAAGTATATGCAGTATATTTGGGAAAACCTGGATGACCTTTTCAATCGACTTACTATTGCGTGTTATTTGGATATGGCATCACAATTAAAACATTGCTCCTAAGCTGTACAGGAAATACGTAAATATTAATAACATAGTGAAACAGATGTAAATTCTTCCAACACCAGATTTTTAAAGGGGATCCTCCCTCCCTCCCTCTCAATCTCCCTCTCTTTAGGCATCAAGGACATTGACTGAACTCTGGGCAAGGGATGAATAAGAGACACCCCTGTTTTCATGGCTCTCATGGTCAACAGGGGAGATTGACTTATGAATTGATAACTGACAATGTCACATGATGGGCACAGCAATGAAGTTCTCACACATAACTAAGAAGAGGCTGTGACTGATATTTTCCCAGGTGTTCAGGAATGCTTTATGTCACAGAAAGCTTATTTTGTTTGTAGCTTGTACTCCAGGACAGAGTTTCTAATTTTATCAGATGATCCATGGTTAGCTCTCTGAAAGACGGGCCCAGAGTTCAAATGACCTTAAGAAGTTGGGAATTAGGACATGTGTTTTCAAGAAGGTACCAGGTCTGAAATGTCACTCCCCCGGGGGTTCCATGGGATCATTGAGGACCTTGTTCATAGTTCTGGAAATTTCTGAGAATTTGTCACTAAAAGAGTCTTATAGGTTGTCTGTAGTTCTACCCAGTGGTGTGCTTTAGATGTTTAACAACTGACTGTCCAGAGAAAAAGTTTATTATAAATTTTACTGATATAAAAGACATATAGCTCACAACTTACAAATAATATTTAAAAGTACAGCATATTTTATTGTAAATCTCATATAATCAACTGATTATTACAGAATGCTTTCATTTATTTTTACTGAACTGTTAAATCTGTAGCCAACCTGTGGTTGCAACCACAGTGCGACAAAATCAGACTACAGATAAACACTTGATTACAATCTGAGTCAGCAAAGAGGTTGCTCACATCACTGATGAATGAGTACAGTTCCAACACGAAGGACACATCAAAGACGTATATTCGAACTTTATTCATTTGTCAATGATGCGAGATACATCTTGAGTGAGGCAGATAATAGTTTTCAAATACTGAAAGAACATTTCCTGAATTTTTTGTGCTAGTCACAACATAGCAGTTACAAAGATGGCACAGTTTATGTTTAATCAACATTATTAACATTTTTTTGTCACTTTCAAAAGTTTAGACAATCAGCAAAACAATAAATCAAGCCCTGATTTGTGGTGTTTGCTGATTTCCAGGGTGTAAATACTCTACCATAGCCAATTTTAAGCTATAAATGAGATGTTTTAGAATGTGGAGTTGGGAAGAGATGTTTAACAACACACTATTATATAGTATTTCCACCACACAGGTATGAGAGCTTGCTTAGTAGTAAAATGAAGTAAATTAAGTAGGAAGTGATGAGTTCTGAGTACTATGTTTATTATCTTATTTTTAATTTAATTTAATTTTCCAGCATTATTGAGGTATAATTGACAAAAATTATTTATATTTATAGTATGCAGCATAATGTTTTGATCCCTATATACACTGTGAAATGATTACCATAATCAAGCTAATTGGCATATCCATCACCTCACATAGTTATCTTACCTTTGTTTTTAATATAATTTATTTGGTTTTCACAGTTGTGACCTATGCCCTCATATCTGGCAACTTCCTAGTTGGAGGTTTTCACTCCAGTCCCAGGTCATTTGGAATATCTCTTCTAACACATATGCGTTCGCTATAAATGTGAACAAATCAGTCCCTTAGAGGACAGAATTGTATAGACATAAAGGTTGAAGACTTTGGAATCAGACAGACTGGGGTCTAAAACCTGGTTCTTTCATTTACTGGTCATGAGTGACTGGGCTGGTAGCTTACTCCTCTGAGCCTCTGTTTCCTTGTCTGTAAAATGAAAACAATGATACCTAATTTTCATAGTTGTTGAAGGATTCAATGAGATAATTTGAAGGTGCTTAGCATAGAGTCCTACATGCAGACAATGCATAATAAATGGTATCTCTTAATGGGATCACAATAATAGCCTACCACATGAGGTAGGAATTGAACTCAAATGCTTTTTTTCCCCAGTTACATGAAATAGTGATGATGGAGTGGAAAAGTTGAGAGGCACATGTTCCAGTGGGCAGGGTTCAGTCTCTGCCTCTGATACCCAACCTTCAATGCTGTGCCTGGGGATGAGCTGGGTCACTGGAATCACAGCCAGCCATGTACCTGTCCCTGATCTTTGATGCTGGGTGGCAGGAACTTTTAAAATTGACTTCTTGGTGTTTTTGTTTTCACTTTGAAAGTCATAAAGTCATAGTTTATTGTAGAAACTTTAGAAGACATAGATAAGCCCAAATCTCCAGTAATTCTATACTCTTCAATAATCACATAACCTCTGTGAACACTTTGGTGTTGTAGGGATTGAATAATACCATACCACTATCTCAGAATTTCCCACACTTGCTTTGGATTTGTTTTCATAATGCCGCTGCTAGTGCGGGGAGCCTTGCCCACAGTAAGTGATTAATATATGTTTATTTAGCAGAAGTGATTGATGGTTGGAGGTAGGTATGGACCAGATGTGGTATGGTGCTGTGTTTCTGAATTTGGGGGTTTTAGCAGGGGAACCCTTTCATTCCAGTGAACCCTCACCTGGAGCTGCACTTTATAAAACAGATAAAGATGGATCATTGGGTGACAGGAGGTCGGAACCAGAGCCTCGCTCGTAAGTCTGCTCTCCACCCCATCCAAGCGTATCCATAGAACCCTGGAGATTGTTTCTGGACTTGAACCAGAAGACCTGCCTTCCAATCAGTGCCCTGCTGCCATGTGACCTTGCACAAGTGTCTCTGCAGATCGGCTGTGTTAATTCCTACCTCACAGGGTGGTCGTGAGCACTGAGTAATACGACTTACCAGAAACACATAGCACGGGGCCTGGTGCACAGTAAGCACTCAGAAAATGTCACCTGCCTCATTTATTTCCCTTTCCCCCTCGCTCGTATTGTCCCCCTCTGTCCGGTTCTCTTTGCTGGGCTGACAAAGGGTCTTAGTGTAGGTTTCTGAACAGAATGCGCCCACCCGATTGATTCAGCTGCTGCTGCTGCCTGGCCTCTTCTCCGCCTCTGCTGTAGGACAGTCCACCTCCCACGGTGACAATGTGCAGCCCTTTCTGGTTCAGAGACTCTTCTGTGTCTGATGAGGGGTCAAAGCTTGTGGTGGAAGCATGCAGTTTCATCTCTGATGCTTGCTGTTTTTATTTTAAAGGCTTAAGTGTCCTTTCTGACTTAGAGATCAAGGCCTCCTTAATGGGCCTTGTGTACCAACTGCTACTTCTCTTGGGGGACACTAAGTGTCCCTAACAGTGGCTCTTGTTACTAGCAGTTTGGTGTAGTGGTTAAAGATGGTTTCAGATTGTGATCACCTCTCTTAGATATGTATCTTTGAGCACATGCCTCAGTGTCTTCATCTGTAAAGCATGAATTGGAATAATAAGAGTGGCAACCTCATGAGATTGTTGTGAGAATAAAATGAGAAAACGTATGTAAAGAGTTTAAAAAAATATTAACATTCTTTTAAAATGTCATCATAATTTAAACATGTTTATATAGATTCCTTTTTGAACCAAAAGAGATCCTTCACCTGACCAGTGGGGAACAGGGGGTGGGAGAAGTGCACCCAGATGCCCGAGAGGAGGTAGGTCCACGCCAAGGTGTGCTTGGAACGGCACCTTGCGTGTAGTCAGTGTTGGCTATTATTATTTTGCAAATGTTTATTAAGAAATAAATATATAGTGTAATATAATAAAAATAGACAATACAATAATTATACTTTATATTATTCAAATATATTTAATAAGATGCAAATAATTGTGAAACATTGTATGATAAACAATTGTATGATTGGATTTACCAAAAAGATGCCCAAACTCATTAGTTTAAAAATGGGAATAAAAACAATGAACTGTTCTTTTTTTGTCCTTTCCTTTTGGCCAAGATTAACAAGGTTGATAGTACTAATGTGGGTGAGGACCCAGAGAAATAGACACTCTTTTGCATTGTTGCTGGGAGTAACTAAAACTGACATTAAGTATACCCTTTTGAACTAGCATACTACTTTTCAGAATTTATCCTAAAGAAATGATCATTTTTTTAAGCTGTAATTTCAAGGCTTTTCATTGTAGCATTGCTTATGATCATAAAAAACATAAAATAACTGAAAGGTCCAACAGTAGGAGAATGATTAAGTAAATTTTGATATTCTAATACCATACTGCCACTAAAAATTATAATATAAATCTATATTTCTTTACAAAGGAAGATTGCATGATAAAGTGAAAAGAGCAGGTTTTAAAACAACATATTCTGGCATGATTCTTATCTGTTTAAAAACGTGTCTAGGGGTATATGTATGTCTATGCACATGTATGAACATGCATGTGTGCACATAGTAACAATTCTGGAAGTTATATGGCAAAAATTTAATAGCAGGGGAGTTTTAGAAGGTATAATTTATTTTTAAAACATTCCTATAGAATTTGAAGTTTTTACAATAAATATGTGCAATTTTTATAATCAGGAGAAAAGAATCAAATTATTTCCTCTTATGCATTAAATTAAAAAGGAACTTACTGTTCGCAGAACAAACGCTGCCGTGTGTGGGTAATTAAGACAAGGGCCCTGCCTCAGGGCTAGAGAAAAGCTATGAGCTATATATACTTGTACAGTGAGAGCTAAGTGACGAGAGATTTATTCCAACTGTGTGTCTATGGTGGGTAGGCTTCATAGAGGAAGTGAATTTGAACTTGGCCTTGAAGGAAGAAAATCAGTGGGACATAGGAAAAAGCATCTGAATTGATAAAGCCAATGGTACATAAACTGCGTATAGTCTGAACTTAAAGTGATAGGTTTTCCCTCCAGAATTGCCCCTCAGAAAAGAAGGAGTTGGCTTATATTCAAGTCCTTCAAGTTCCCTCATATGATGGGATTCATTTTCAATTTTTATTTTGAGAAACCATACTAGCCTGAAACAACCTAAGTCAACGTTAGCTTTCAATGGTTATAGAGGTTCCCAGCACTGATTTAAGGATGATTTCTTTGAGCATGACTTCACAGTGGCAAATGTTAGATTTGGTTATAAATGTCATGTTACAAAGCAATAGAGTCAGTGGTTACACAATGAAGATCGTGAATGTACATGTAAGTACAAATGAGGGAAAGAGATAAATTATAATGGTATGTGAAAATAATATTTGCAGCTTGAGGTAAAATTTTCGTGTTAGCAACACACAGATTCAAAAGTGCTGCATCTCAAGTAACTTAAATGGAGATGAAGATGAAGTTCTCTGGAAAACAGACTCGAAAAAGGCTCTAGAAATGACAAAAACTGATATTAGAATAAAATTACTTCATAAAATATGAAAATGGAGAAAGCATGACTTCTAAATCAATATGTGCTTTTGCATGCCATGTGATTTTACGTGTGTACATGTAACTAAATTAAATTAAATGTTTTAAGTAGACATTTGGCTATTTTGTCTATATCAGGATTTTTCCCCTGATTTTCTCATTGGAAAAATAGGAGATTGGTGTTTAAGGGGTTGCCTTATATTCAGACAGTATGGTATTTCCTGTGTTTAACATACACATGTGTCTGATATCTCTGTAATTTTCAACTTGTGATATTCTAATAATCAATAGTAACAACAGCTGCCAACTTTGCCCACCTACTATGAGTTGTGGAATGTGTTTTATTTCTTTTAAACTCGTATCTTTATTCCTTTATTTTAACCCTACGAGACAGATATATTAGTTTGTCAGGGTTGCTGTAACAAAGTACCACAAACTAAGTGGCCTAAAAGCGACAGAAATTTATTTTCTTACCTTTCTGGAGGATAGAAGTCTGAGATCAAGGTGTTGGCAGGGTTGGTTTCTTCTGAGGGCTGTGAGGAAGACTCTGTTCCAGATCTCTCCCCTAGCTTCTGGTGGTTGGTTAGCCATCCTGGGCATTCCTTGGCTTGTGGAAGCATCACCCTGATCTCTGCTTTCAGCTTCACATGGCATCCCTTGTGTGTGTGTGTGTGTGTGTCTGTCTCCAAATTTCCTCTTTTGATAAGGACAGCAGGGCCCTAATGACCTTGTTTAAACTTGATTACCTATGTAAAGACCCTCTCTCCAAATAAGGAGTTTCCAGAGGTTAGGATGTCAAGTAGGAGTTCTGGGAGGGACACAATTCAACCCGTGGCAGCAGGTATACTATTGCCCTTTTATAGATGTGAAAAGTGAGACTTGAAATTACCCAGCTAGAAAGTGGTAGAGCCGGGAACTGAACCCAGCTTGGTCTGGAGCCGGCTGTTTTGCTTGCTTTCTTCAGCCCTCCTGCTTCCCCCTGTCTGTTGTGTCCCGATGGACACTGCCTTATGGAAACTCTCTCAGCAGCCCTGAGGTCTGCAAGGTTTTATGTGAAGAGCTGATGCTACAATGAAACCCTTTCACCCTGATAGCTTTATGTTCAATTGTGAACCAGAGTACAAGCAGATACTCTTGTCATGTTTGTATAACTAGTCTTCACCCTTAGAAAACCCAGTAACTAAAACCTAAGTTCTTTCCTTTGTCCATTTACTATATTTTAGGCACCTGCAGTAGGTAGGCGATGCTGAGAAAATTTAAAAAGACAGGATACTGGCCCTCATCCATTCCTGTTGCTAGGCTGAGAGGTGCACAGTCAAATTAAAATTTAAAATGGGAAGCCCATATGTGAGCATAAACTTGGCTTAGAAATCATGGCAGAACTTCGAGTTTTAATGAGTTTTAGAAAAACAAACCTAGTTTCTCAGTGCTTTATATTACAGCTTCCCCTGCCTTGATAGCGCTTCATTGAAGAAAAGAGGATTTGGGGAGAAAATTGTCGTACCTTTCTGGATTCTGAAACAGCCACAGACTTTTAGTAGCTGTAAACACAGAAGATAGCAGCCATTTATTGCGCTGCTTGTCCAGTTCTGGGCGTGGAGTTTGATATGCACGGTCTCATTTCATTTAAATCTTGCAACAACCTGATATTCTAGGTGCTGTTTGCTCTGTCTTGTAGATAAGGAAACTAAGGTTTAATGAGGTGAAACAGAGTGAGTGCTCATTCCACTGCTGTCTCCTGAGCACCCTCCCTTTTCAGGCACTGAGTGTGCAGTGATTGATGGAACAGACCCCCCCCAAAGCTGAGAGGACAAATCTGGCCATTGCCTCCTCCAAAGGCTGTGTTCTTAACCAACATAAAGGGAGAAATGTCGTTGAGGTTAAAAAGAAGCCGAATAGGACCAATCCAAATGAAGCCCCATAGATTGGATAAAGAATTGTCAGACTGGCCAGAATGGCATTAGCTTGCTCACTGTCTCTGCCAACACTGTGGACCTACAATCAAACACTGCTGCAGTGATACCAGTGGGTCAAAAAAACTCCACTGTATAAAATACAAGGTCACATTATTGCTAGTGAGAGGTGAATGGAAAGCTGGGGTGAGTTTGCTGCCAATTGTTGGTTGTCTTATATCCAAATTAGTGTTAATACGGGACTCGTGACTAGGGTTTCACTGTAATATATCTAAAATCATGAGCAGTGCTCAGAGAAATATGCTTTAGTTATTTGATTTCTAAAAATGTGTTATTGTTGTAATTGTATTTCCCAAATCTTGTTTCTTTTAAATTTCCTTATAAAACTATCCCAGAGTCTCTCAACCTCGGCACTGTTTGGCATTTTGGGCCTGATAATTCTTTGCTGTGGTGGGTTGTCCTGTGCATCGTAGAACACTTTAGCACCTCCCTGGCCTCTACCCACTAGATACCAGCAGCACGTCCCCCTGCAGTTGTGACAACCAAAAATATCCCCAGACATTGCCAAATGTCCCCTGGGGGACACAATTGCCCCTGGAGCTGGGGGTTAAGAACTACTGCTCCAGCCCTGTGGTACTTTGCGTCATCAGAAGGCCCCTCAGGCGGCCCACGTTTATTGGGTATGTGGTAGGAGGCACTAGCAGCCCACAATGTGATAGGAGCCATGTTGGGACATCTCTCCATCAGGCTGAGGGTGAGTGTGGCTGGGCTCAAGGGTTTGGAGGTGGGGGAGAGAATGCTCATGGCCTGTTCGGGGCCTGGGAGCCTCGTGTGTGGAGCAGAAGAGGACAAGAAAGCAGGACAGGTGGGTTAGGATTGGAGGGTCTCGAGGGGCTACACACAGCTGGAGGGAGCAGAGACTCTCAGGAGTTCTCTTGGGTAACAGGGCGTCTTGCAGGATGTGGGGTCTGTAGATGGACAGGGACCCCAGGGGCTCCCCCTTATCCTGGGCGCAAGGTCTCTTCTTCAGCACCTGGGCTTTGCCATCTTCCCCTCTGCGCTCTGCCGGTAGTGCAGATCCTGCTCCTCTCGTGCCCTCTGTATCTCTTTGGGTGCCTTCTTCTTCCTGCTCCTGATTCCTGTTGGTTTGCTTCTCTTTAATGCTTTCTCTTGGCATTCTACAGGGAGACTGAGTTTGGCTGGCTTAACTAGTCACCATTATCCCCACTGGACAGAGTGTTGGTGCTGGCCACATCGTAGGTCATGCTCAGCCTGCAGGTGGATGGCTTTTGGGTCAGGTGCCCACCTGTGGTCTAATTCTCAGCTCTGTCTTGCTTGTGGATCATCCTGGGGCTGCTTCCCACATTAAGGAGTGTGACAACGACTGGTACCATGGTTGACATGTCTGGAATGACAACCTGAGGAGTTCAAATTCCAATTCTTTTTTTTTTTTTGAAACAGAGTCTCACTGTGTTGCCCTGGCTAGAGTGAGTGCCGTGGCATCATCCTAGCTCACAGCAACCTCAAACTCCTGGGCTCAAGTGATCCTTCTGCCTCAGCCTCCTGAGTAGCTGGGACTACAGGCATGCACCACCATGCCCGGCTAATTTTTTCTATATATTTTTAGTTGTCCAATTAATTTCTTTCTAATTTTTAGTAGAGATGGGGTCTCGCTCTTGCTCAGGCTGTTTTCGAACTCCTGAGCTCAAACAAGCCGCCCGCCTCGGCCTCCCAGAGAGCTAGGATTACAGGCGTGAGCCACCGCGCCCGGCCCAGATTCCAATTCTGTAACCATGGAGCAGGGTATCTAGGGTTCTGAAGGAGTGGAAGCTGATGCCCGAGGGCTCTGTGTTGGAGAGGGGTAGTCCTCTGGTTAAGCCAGGCTGGGTTCAGACCCCAGTTTGTTCACTTACTATCAAGTAACCTCAGGCAGATTTAACCACTGTAAGCCTCAGTTTAGAGGTTGGAATGATCACAGCACCTACATCTCCAGAGGACGGGGAGTTTGCCTTTTTTGCTGCTGGGTCCCAAGCTCTTAGCATAGTGCCTGGCACATAGTAGGTACTTTAGTATCTGTTTATTAAATAAGAATAGCAGCATTTGTTGAGCATTAACAACATCCCAAGTGCTGTTCTAACCATTTTACATGTGTCAACTCAATCCTCACAGTGGTAATAGGAGGTAGAAACTGTTACTATCCTCTTTTTACAAGTGAGAAAACTGAGATCTAGAAAAGTCAAGTCACGTAGTGGAGACACCTTCAAAAAATCCAGGCAGCTGGCTCTGGAGTCCAAGCTCTTTACGGCTGTATTGTGTCCCTCCTGAATCCGAGATCTGTGGATACACTCTATGAAAAGGTAAGCCCTTAACAGATGGTAGCCACTTTTAGAAAAGTAAAATGCTGCCCATTAAAAGGTAGATCCTAAAAACAATGGGAAGGAAAGAGCAGTGCCTCAATACGCGGTATTACACCAACGCTTTTCAGCTGGGCAGTCTGTCTGTCCCTCTGTCTCTCTGGTAGGTTGGCATAGTTAAAAATAATAGTCAATGATGACACAGAGTTTACTATGTTCTAAGCACTTTATGTATACTAACTCAATTTTTCTAAAGATCCAGTGAGGCAGGCAAATATTATCCTCTCCATTTACAGGAGAAAAAAAAAAAATAAAAAAGAGGCACAAAGAGGTTAAGTAATTGCTCAAAGTCACACAACCAGGAAGTGGCAGAGCTGGCTTTGAACACGGGGGGTCTGGCTCATAACTGTTCGGCTATGCTGCCTCAGGAGAGTCCCCTGCGTGGACCGATTACGATGATACAATCTACCTGTCACGTGCAACCCTATGAAGACGTTTCAGAGTCTCTGTTTCTCCAAGCAAAGGCAAAAGTATTTTAAATCCCACATGTGTGATTCAGAGTCATGGCATGAAAATGCCTGTCTGTGCTGCCTAAGTTGGGTGCAATCTCTGCTTCATTTGCATGCGTGCGTGAAGACCATTGCTTTTCTTTACATTACTTTGTGGCTTTTCAGTGTCTGGACATTTACCTAGATTATCTCAAATACACTGTGAACTCCTTAGGAGCCATTTTCTCATCCAGAGCTGCCTCATACCACGATCCTGACCACTGGGGCTTTCAAACCCATATGAACCTATTTAAACACGACTCAGAATTTCTTTGATTCACTGTGTTCAGGGCAACATGGAGAGTTACAGAGGTGGGTAAGGCAAGCTTCTTGGCCTTGAGAACTTGCAATCCGGCAGGGCCAGTCCACTGCGAAAGCAACCAAATGTGTAATAGTAACAGGCAGAGTAAAGAAGCGCTCGGTTAAGGCATAAACTGTGTGTCATGGAAATGCTGCAAGTGAAGGGATTAATTTGGCCTGGAGAGGAGGGAATATTTCACCTTGATTAAAAGGATCAGTGATAATTCTGTTGGGAGGGAGGGCACAGTGCTTGCAGGCAGGTGAGGCGACAAAAGTCTGTTGGGATTAAGTTGTTAGGGGATTCTAGATGGCAATTGAAGGTGTTTGAACATTGTTCTGTAGGCAGTGGGGAGCCACTGAAGGATTTTGAGCAGGAGAGTGACATAATCAGCTTATGTTTTAGGAAGATAAGTGGCTCAATGCGAAGGCCGGAAAGGGAGGGAGGGACTGGCTGCTGGGAGGCCGTCTCTTAGAAGGTCACTTCAGCAGCTCAGGTGAAGGATGGTGGGGCCCTACGGGGGCAGTGGAGGCAGGAATGGGAGGGGGAGATGGATGTGTATGACAGTGAAAGTGAGACGATGTATCTGGTTACTGATCAGTCAGAGGTGATGGAGGGGCTGAAGTTCGGTTTCCATCAAGATGATTTTGCAGTGGTGGAGCAGCAAGAGAGGGGGCCAGATCCTGTCCTGCTTTCCCCTAACCCAGTAGCGCTACATAGTGAAAGCCTGAGGCCACACGACCTACAAGTGAGGTATTGGTCATGTCTTCCAAAGACTACCTGATAGTGTGAGATCCCAGGCCTTTTCTTCTGGAAGTTGAGTTAATCAGACGCAGGGTGTAGGCCACGGTTAATTCTACCAGCACTAAACCCACAGCCAGGAAGCGACTGGGAATAGGGGCCGTGTGAGCAGGTCAGGGTGGAGAAGATGTTTGAAGAAGTGAGTTCAGAAATGGGAGAGGCGTGACTCAGGAACATGTGAGATCTGACCCAGGGAAAGTGGAAGGCTCTGAAGTTCAAGGTCACCGATGAGACTCGCAATCCCCCAAAGACCTACCTCTGGTGGGGGGCTTGTGCCTGAGGTGTGTCTTTCTGGGTGTCTCAGTGAGTTTTCCTCCTTCACCTGAGCCTGGCTCCTAGGTTAGTACCTGTGCCCACAGTCCACACTTCCCCTTTACTGTCATTCATTCCTGAAAACCACCCAACCCTATACAGGACAGGGGCCATATTTGGTGCTGGGGATACATGGATGAATTCACACCTAGGCTCTGGACTCACAGACCTCCGAATCCCTTGGGGGAGGAACAAAGGGAACTAAGGGTTGTAAAATTCGAAGGAGGAGGTGATTCATTTAGCCTGGAGCAGGCACAGGGTATACTTTGGTGGTCTCCATCCCAGGGGGGATGATGTTGAACTGGATTTTGAAGAATGAGGAGCAAACCAAATGGGAATGTGGGGGCAACAGCACAAACCCCGTTGTGGAAGTGTCAACGGGGTGTGCTTCTCAAAGGGATAGAAAACAGAGGTAGGGCAAGGAAGGAATTGTCAAGGTGAGGATGAGGATGAGGATGGAAAAGTAGATTGAGCCACATTGCGGTGCTGAGGAGTTAAGTGATGGGAGAGACGCGATCCCGTCGTGCCTTAGGGCTGCAGGATGGAGGAGAGGTGAGGGAAGAGAGATGGGGAGCTGTCGTAGTGTCCCAGAGCAGAGACGTTGAAGGCCGGCATCCCCCTGCTAGGCACACGGAGGAGGCCGGCAAGTAGCTGTTGCGGACACAGAATTTACAGAGCTCGGTGGCTGTGGCTGCAGTGGGTGAGAAAGAAGGAACACCACCTCCTTGGTGCCAGAGACCCAACCTGCACCTGGCTGGCAGGGGGGTGGGTCTGTGTGTCCCCAGTCTGCCTGGTTCCTCTTCAGGATGCTGACGTCTCACAGTGGTCCCTGGTAAGACTGACGATGATCCTGCCTGTGCTCACTGCGGAGCCGGACAGCTGCCCACAAACACACAACCTTAACAAAAGCGGCCTCGGTCGATGGCCAGAGGAGAGGGGGTGTCATTTTCATTTCACGAACCACACTTTGCAGTTTTAGGAAGGCTCGGTTTTAGCCTGTGGTTGACTGAGGAGTCAGGGACCGCTTTTGTAGCAAAAAGAGGGCAGCCGTTCAGGACTGGCCCCCTCCGGCCCCTAGCGGGGCCACAGGGGGAGGCTTTTAAGAGGATGCTGTTTGGAAAAAAAAAAATAAAGCAGAGAGTGGGGTGGGGGAGATGTCAAAAATCAGGAACACAAAAGCTCAGGCACAACTCCAAGCCTGGCTGAGGAGTTGCCAGGAGGCCAGGTGCTGCTGCTGGAAGCCACACTTTCCACTTGGCATTGCGTCTGTCATGGCGGCGTTTCCTGCGCTGGGCTGGGAGGGCCGCCTCCCCGCTGGTGGGGGCTCGCAGAGGTGGTTTCAGAGAGAGAGACAGAGACAGAAACAGAGACAGTGATCAGAAAGCCCCATGGAGTCGCTCCCTCTGAGGGCGCCAGGGAGCGGTGGTGACAGGCCTGCGCTCTCCATTTCTCCTGAGAACTCACTTCTCCTGCCCGGTTCTTCCCAGGAGCACTTCCCTGTGAGGCTGAGGAAATTCCTTACTGGTTGGGCCCTTTGCGGCCCCAGCCCAAGGCGAATCTCCACTGCGAGTCTCCATTGCCTCTTCGAGGACACCGACCAAATCCCGTTCTGGGTTTGGAGCCGTTGTCTTCTAGAATCAGAGCACAGGGCCGGCCTGCCTCCGGGATGCTGTTCCTTACACGTTTTCAAGCCTCTGTTGGTTCCGTTTCGTTTCTGTACGGAATCATGAGGGAGACATGTGGATCTCTTTCCCATCACGTGTCTCTCGGCACTAAGAATGCATCTTGAAATGGTTGAAATGGGCTTCCTTCCTCAGCCACGGTCGCGCTCCCGGCAAACAGGGTTCAGTTTAGCCATGTCTCTCTGGGGCTGCCTCTTTCAGTTGTGGAGACTAATTCTCACTTTCATCTGGTGATTTTTAACCCAAGTCTGTAAAGCTGGATAGGAACGAACTGAAGCTGGCCCAGTCAGTTATTCAGCTGACATTTATTGAGTACCTACTGGATGCTGGGCATCGCAGAGGGTGGGAAGCACACAGTCTAACGAGAGACCGTGCTGGTTTCCAACACGGTGGGACTGGCCTCTAGGGCCAGATGACCTGGGTTTGAATCATTACTTCCTCTTTTACTAACTGCAAGGCCTAGGGCAAGTTGTTAGCCTCTCTGAGCCTCAAAATCCTCATTTGTAAATGAGGAATCGTGTACCTACCTTATAGGACTGTTATGGGGGTTATACGAGATAGTCCACATGAAGCACTAATTAGCACAGTGCCTGGTGCGTAATAAGGACCCAGTAGGTGGCAGCTACTATCCTGAACGAGGTTAGCACTAGGTAATGTGGGAATGCCAGAGATGAGCCCTGATCGAGCTTTGCCTGGAGTAGGGGACACCTGACCACAAGCTTCAAAGGCAAGTAGGAAAGAGGCAACAGGGAGGTAACAGAAAGCTTCGGTTTGGGAAAGGTTATGGTTAAAAAGCCACCTTGAGCCAGGTGCGGTAGCGTGCACCTGGAGTCCCAGCTATGTGAGACACAGAGGTGGGAGAATCTCTCAAGGCCAGGAGTTCGAGACAAGCCGGGGCAACATTGTGAGAGCCTGTCTCGAAAAAACAGAATAAATAAATAAAAATCAAAAATTTAAAAAGCCACCTTGGAAGCCTCGTCCAACGTCAGTGTTACCCTCACTGACCAGGTCTGAGATGGGCATGATTAAACATTCTCCAAAGGGTCTTGGGAGTTAAGCTTTGCCTTTAGGGACTGCAGCATTTGTAAAATAATGAAAGGACTCAACTGGCACAAAAGCAATAAGCTTTGTGATGGTATTCTGGCTTGTAATTTGCATTAGACATAATTACATTTCCTAAACATAAAAGGAAATATTTGTGATCTGCAGAGAGGGGGCCTGAACACACAAAGGCAGGTCTCTCTTGGTTCCCTGACCCATTAAGTGACAATTACGGTACCTGTGTTAAACATCTTCTAAGTGAAATAACTTGCCATAGCTCTGTTCCACTAATGCTTGAGTAATAGCATTTCCTCCCTCAGTTGCATAAATGCCAGCATTTATGATTTTAAATAATAGCACATAAAAGCCCAGAAGGAATCTCTGAAGTATTTGCTGGCTTTCTTTGCCACCCCACTTTAGAATTTCAAGTCCTTTTCCTCTTTTATTTTTCCCTCCTAAGAAACTGTTGACCCCACTGTAGCATCAGAAATGGCAATGACTATGTATAGCAGGAAATTCAGAATAACAGGAAATGAAATAAGATTGCATTTTTTTCATATAAAAGAAGTCCAGAGGTAGGCAGACATGGCTGGTATGACAGGGACCCAAGCTCCTGCTGTCTTTCTGCTCCACCATTCCATGACATGGCTTCCATCCTAAGGCCACGCATGGTTCAGGACAGTGGCTGGGGCGTCACCCATCATGGCAGCAGGAAGGAGGAAGTGGGGAAGGACACGTGGGCAAAACTTGTGGCTGAGCCAGCTTCTCTGAGGAGTTTTTCTGGAAATCCCAGATAACACTTTTGCATAAAACTCATTGGACATCACTTAGTCTTTTGGCCACACTGTCTGCAAGGGAGGTTGGTAAATGTAGTCGTCTAGCTGAGCGAGCGTGTTGTTACCAGGGATAATATTGGGGTTCTGTTATCAAAGAAGGGAGAAATGGACACTGGATAGTAATCAGAGTCTAGTCCATACCGTCTTCTTTGAGGCATTTTTATTTACACCACTTGCCTGTAATTTTACATGTACCGTGCTCAGGAGAGTGTCTGTGGTCTCTGTGGGGAAGTGACTCTTTTGTCCCCATTTTTGGTCTGGTCCCATGAGGCATCTGAAAGACCGTCTACAGCCTGGAGAAAAATGCCAAGGCTTGTTTAAAAAGAATGTGAGATGGAGACCCAGCATTTCCCATCTTGAATCCCAACTCTTTGAGCTTCATTCTTGGCTTCTTTGTCTTAACTACCTTCATGGCAGCCTGTGACTTCTTGTGATTTAAGCAACTGCCTTGACTCTCCTGTTGATGTACCCTCTGGCTATTTCCACTACCCAGGCTCTGTTTTCTTTACTGCTGGACTCCCCTATCTCTGAAGCAGAGAAATTCCATGGGTGGTGCTTTGGGTAAAACCTCCAGAAGCCCCCTTACCTGTGCCCTGTTTTCAAGTTGGATTCCTTGGAAAAACTGAGCCCTATGGGAGCACCAAGACATTCAGAATGAAGGGGAAGGGTCAGGGCTGTCAGAGCAGCTCACTGTGATGGGTTATGGGATGAGGATGGGATGGGGGTAAAGCATCTCAGCTCAGACAGGAAACCCAGGTAAGATAATAGTTCCCTAAAATCTGGAGATCACATTCGTAATAAAGAGTGAGATAGCCCACAGCTGCATGGTCGAGTTTTTAAAGAAATAATTAAAAATAACTCCTATTGCCTTTTTCCTCTTATAAAAGCAACACAGCTCTATTATTAGAAATTTTTAAATTGCGGATTAGTGGAAAGATTACAATTGAAAAGCACCATGATTCCATTACATAATGATAACTACTGTGAACACCTTGGTAACTATCCTTCCAGACCTTTCTCTATGCATTCATATATATATATATATACACACAAATACAGTCATGCATCACTTAATGACAAGGATACACTCTGAGAAATGCATCCATGTGTGATTTCGTCATTGTGCAAACATCATACAGTGTACTTACACAAACCTAGATGGGATAGGCTACTACACACTTAGGCTACATGGTGTGGCCTATTGCTTCTAGGTTACAGCCCTGTACAGCATGTTACTGTACTGAATACTAAAGGCAATTGTAATGCAATGGTCAGTATTTGTGCATCTGAACATATCTAAACATAGAAAAGATACAATAAACATATGGTGTTATAATCTTACGGGGCCACTGTTATATATGCGGTGCATCATTGACTGAAGTATCATTATGTGGCACATGACTGTATTTTTAAATAAAGTAGAATTATATTGTTGATAACTATTTTTATTCTATGCTATTTTGATTTAATAATATAGAATGAACAATTTTTTCTCTGCCGAAAAATATAATTCTACTTTAGACTGTTGATATTCCCTTGATGGGTACCATACTTTCATTAATTAATCAATCTATTATTGAGCATGTTACCAACTTTTCACTAAATAATATTAATACTAGGAAGAATGTCTATATAGCTAAATATCTGGATGCATCCACCTGTATTTGTTTGGCATAAATTCCTAAATAAATTGAGAGCCTCAAGAATGCACACATTTTTAAGACTTTCGGTTAATATGCCCAGTGGGTTTCTCCCCGGAGGGCTGAGGAAAGCCCGCTGGGGCGGCCCCTGCAGTCGCCCAGGCAGCCATCTTGCCTTCGCATCTCACATGAAGACTGACACCTTTGGTAGCTTTGTAGCTGCTTCCACCCCAAACCACGCATTCCACCCAACGGCAGCAGAGCGCACACACACTTATCCTGTAGGAAAAGAGTACAGTAAAGAGGGGAGGGAGGGATCGGAGTGTGAACCCCAAAGCATGACAGGATAGGATTGGCCCCTCTGTCGGATGGTTTGGGGAAGCCACGTGCCCAACAGGATGAGCTCAGCACAGAGACTGAGCTAGAAGAATTCAGCGTGTGCCCCTGAGCAGCTTTTGCTCACACTCCCCTCAGCCACTAGTGGGAAACCTCCGCATGAACATCATTGGCGTGAAGCGTCTGCATCTTCTGAGTCCTGTGGAAAAACAGTGGAGACCGAATGGTTGATGGAGAACAAGAATGAGGAGGAGGAGATGCAGGCCAGAGTCATGGAGGCATTCAGGCGCCATCTCCTCTCTGCCAGGGACCTGCTGCCCACCTCGCCCAGCCTGGTGCCAGTTCGTGAGCCCACCACGAGGTGTCCCGTCTACTGAGTGATCCTGGCACGGCCCTAGCTCCCAGGCTCTCGGCTCTCCTGCTCAGAAGGCCCAGCCCTCTCTCCCTCACTCTGCCCTTAGCCTGTTGAAGCAACCTGCTTGCTCGCTTTGCTGAGGAACTGGGCTTCAGCACCTTCTGGCCTTGAGCCTTCCCTGGCTCCGGGTGACTGAGGCTGATAGGGCCAAAGCAGCTCTGAGGGACAGACTGTGTCTTGTACGTTCTGCGAGTCTCTCAATCAGTCTCTTTTTCCTGTCTAGTCCCATGGACCCGGTTCCCTCTGTGCCAGGCTTCTCTGGTGAATAAAACCACTGAGAGAGGAAGACAGACAGACAGACAGGGAAAGGTCTTCCTACAACAGCAAGCAGCTGAGAAGCAGCACAAGAACACAGAGAAGTGGGGCCCTGGTGCCACTAGCCACAGGAGATTTAAGAAAAGAAAAAGCCACTACAACTCCCAACCTGCTGTCCAGGAGCTCCCAGCGTGGCAGGGGAGATGAACGCCAACCTGAGTGTGCACAGTGAACCGTGACAAGGGTTAGGGAAGAGGTGTGGGCCGGGGACTGAGGGAGCAGAGGGCAGAAGGAGCCTAACTCTGCCAGGACCCAGAGTCCCAGAAGGGTTTCAGACCAGCTGAGGCTGGCGCAGGAGGAGTTTGCCAGGTCGAAAGCAGAGGCTGGACAGCAAGGCAGGGGGACAGTCTGGGCAAAAGCGTGGCGAGCTGAACGCCGGTGAGGAGTCTGGGGAAAGGAAGTTCTGTAGCCTGGAGGGCCTGGGTGGTTGCGTTTAGGAGGAGGAACGTCATCCTGTAGGCAGTTTGGAAGCCATTTCTCAGGAGCAACAAAAAGTTTGCAGAGACAGGGAAATTGGTCTTGGAGGACAGTGGGGAAAGGTTTGGGGGAGGAAGAAGGGTTTGAAGTCGGGGAAAGGCAGGGGACAGGCAGCTGGGGGGCTGGGGGATGGCATGAGCACTGGAGGTGGGATTAAAAGGTGTGTGAGGGGATGAGGAAAGGCCAGCCTGGTCAGCTGGAGGATTGGTGTGGGGTGGTGCCAAGAGTTGAGGCTGCACATAGATCCACGTGGGGAGCAAGGAGGCACTGGAGGATTTGGGGCAAATACAAGTGCATTAAATAAATATTTTAGGAGGATTCATTTCTTGGCCACGTATAGATGTCTGGATAGGGGAGAAACTAAAGGGATCAGGCCAGTGATGAGGTTCTTGTAGAAATCCTGTAAATTTCCTGGAAATTCTGTGTGAGACAAAAGTCTCCTTTGCCTCCTGCTTGTTTGGATTCTAGAGGTACTGTTACCCCGGGGATTGAAGAAAGGTCATCAGAAGACATCTATCTAGACTGTGTTATTTTAGTTCCCTATAGAGACGGTTTTTTCAGTTTCAACTTGAAGCTTTGTGCTTGCCTTTTGTGGAGCGCTGACATAAGAAGTTCTGAAGAACATTTCCTTATCTTTTGTTAAGCTGTAATTAAACACATTGACAGTCTCCTTACTTAGTGACCTTTCTGTAAGTAACCACACAATCAGTTGCTCTCAAATTTAGCATAAGGAGGGAAATATGTCTGTCTAGTCAAACTTATATGTTACCTTAAGGACATCAGATGAGAACCCTATATCCCAGTGCATTTAGCACTTTTCCCTTGGCTGCCAGGAAGCTCAGAACTAAATTTGCCTCGCAAATGTGGTAACTACTTGACTCTGCTGCTCTCTGTTCTCTTTCTCATTGACTCCTTATCTTTTTTAAAAAAATTACATTTTTCTACTTATTCTTTTTATGTTTGAATAATGTAATCTGCCTCAGATACTTCTGGGAAATAGATTGGTATGTAATGTGATTAAATCTTAAATGAAATCATTTCCTCTTCTTGGAAAGGCAGCTCTTACTGAGCTTTTCCAGGCAGCTAAAAAGCCTCTCTCTGCTCCTGTTGGCTCTGGCTTGTGTCTGCTGGTGGTGCCCAGCCGGCCTCCGGATCAGTTAGTTCATCCTGGCCAAGCTCCTTAGTAAGATACATTCACTCCGGGCCCATCCGCCTCTGTTCGCTGGCCTTTTTGGCTTGAGATGTTTTCTATCTTTTCTATATTTCAAAGCTTTGTGGTAAATAATCAATTCAAACCAGCACTGAGTCTCTCTTTCTGTAATTCTAAAAACCCATTAAATTATATTGTTGGGAGAAAACAATAGCTGTGCTAATCATGCCCTGTGCATGCGCATCTTAATTTCCCCAGAGGCCTGAATATGAATTTTTACTAACATGTTAATTTTGTGTGTTAATCAGTAGCTGTAGGCCGAATGAATGGATTGACTATGTAAAACTGTTTGATATTGAAACAACTCCTTTTGACCCCCTCAAATTGGCTTCATTCCCCTAAAGACGGTTAAAGTTAATTAAGCACTCAATAGGTTTATGGTGTTTAAATTAAAATATATTACTCCTCATTGTGTAGTCATCAAGTGAGAAAGACATCCTCCTCCTGGCTGCCTGGCTGGCTAATGGGCTTATCAAAATTCATGATGTAATAAGAAGGCCGACAAGTGCATGAGAGGCTCTGGCTGTCACTCAAGGAAAAACACTGGCCACCTTTGCCCACTAGAGGGCACAAGAAAGCCACGAATGCCCGCAGTGTAGAGGGTTGGTTTTGGGGATGGAAGTAGGAAAGGCCCCTTGTAGGCCGGTTTCTGTCATTTGAAAAGAAAGCAATTTATTATTCTTTTTTCCTCTAAATGTGGAGCTCTCCCTTGATTTCTTTAATTCCCTTCTTTCCTTCCCTGTTCATATTTTATACCCCTCTTCTCTCTTCTTGGAGTTATTTGTGACTCTGCTCCTAACAGTAGTATGAGGAAGAAACCAGCCCATGAGACTCTCAGAAAAAAAAAAAATGTTGCCGTCTTTTATCTGGATAATTTTTCCATGAAATTTTCACTGTGTGTGTAGTGGGGGTGGGAAGCCAGAGGTTTGTGCTTCCTGAGAAAATCACTGACATGGTACAGAGAAAATACATAAAATAACACTTAACTCTTCTTTCCAGAAAGACACATGAAAGCTATAATTGTGCCTGCTGGTTTTCTCTCTGGGCCTCCCAGGGGCTGGGGGTAGGGAATGTGGCTTTTGCAGCCTGCCACACAGTTAGCATTTGGATCTGGAAGAAGAATCGCTTAATGAAACCGGCAGAGTGCAAACAGCGGGGAGGAACTGGTAAGTCCTGCAGGAATACTTACTTTCAATTAAAACAGGACCTCGTTCCTGCGAGCTGATCAGAGCTCTGCAAACTCGTGTCAGATCCAAACCTGCCAGTGCCTCCGCTGTCTAGCCTCGGACTCCAGTCTCGACTACAGACACATGATTAGATAGCTGAGGATGATTTCTGAGGTCGCTTTTGGAAACATAACGGGTGGTAGGGACCATTGGGAGATTGAAAAGGGTTCTTATCACTGACTCTGTAGCTCATTTTTCTTAGACCGGTGTATCTAGCCCTAAAGTGTTTGTGTGTGGGCGTGTGTAGGGGTGAGTCGCAAAATGGACAGATGATACCTCTTTTAAAGGATAAATAGCCACCAGTGTCAGACAAGGAGGAAGCAGGGTGAGACGATAAATGAAATAGGAGTCATCACAAGAAAAACTTTAAGGATGCAAAGTTGTCGTAATAAGTTTGTACTTAAAGAGTCAGCCCCACACCCTACAGAAAACCATCAATGTGGACAAACATTCGAAGGGTATTGTTTGGCCATCTTTCGTTAATGTTTTCAGTAACAGCGTGGGATTTTATTTGCAAATACTTTTGATTGGTAATGATTGATAAAGAATATTCCTCAAGGGCAGTGGCGGGTATGGCCGAGGGGTTGGGGGCTCTGCCCCTCTTCCACCAGAACACTCTGCCTTCCCTCTGCTCTACATTCTAGGGCTCCACTTAAGATTTCATTTGGAAAAAAGGGTTCTACTGCTGAAAGAGAAGAAGAGAGAGAGGGAGGAGAATTTAAAAACCTCTGGCGTACTGCCTTCTGGTTTGCGAGGGTTTTCCATGCTCTCGTTTGAACCTCACACAGGGTTTTTCTCTGTGATCTCCGTTTTCAGAAGAGGAAGCAAAGTTCAGCAAAGGCAAGAAACATATTCATAGTCACACAGTGAGTGGCAGAGTTTGGACTTGAGCCTGGGTCTTCAGAAAACAAATTCAGGACTCCTGCCCTACAGCGGGGTAGGGTAAGAGCCTAAGGTCAGCGTGGATTAGCCAGGCAGAGGCAGAAACCTGAGATTTACTAGGGAGGACAGCAGGAGGCAGCAGTGCCCCAGAAAGGGAAGAAGCCTCCAGGAGTCTCCGGGGGCCTGGCTGCTGGCGGGCCCCCTCCTTCCTACCGCTGTCTGTATCCAGAGGGACCGGGGGTCCTGCCCCTGGACATCTCCTTTCATTTCGGGATTGTCGTCATCATTCCAGTCCTTTGGCAGGTGGGGAAACTGAGTCACAGAGAGCCTGAGCTGGCTGGGCATCAGCCCTGCAAATCTGAGGGCCCAGCCCGTAAAGCTGCTTATGTCTCTGCTTATGTCTCAAATGATTGACTTTGGGGGCGTGAGATGGGAACAATTGTTGCCCATCAGCCCCATGTGTTCAGGTCCGGCCCCTCCCGGCAGCCTCCTTTCCAGAATAACTCCCACGGACTCCTTTGAGCACAAACCCGTGCACAGGGCCATTTCATTCTCAGTATTAACAGGCTGCCCTTCCTCCTAGTGTGCCCAGCCCTTTCTTAAAGTTAACCAGTAACTGGCCTTTTTGTTATCCCATTTCTGTGCAAGGAACCCTTCCAACAATTCTCACCGAGGGAGCACTTCTGACTGTTGTTCCCTTTCTCTTTTGGGTCTACAGAAAACCTTTCATGTCCCTTTGTGTCCTAGAGAACATCACGCTGCCAGCCAGAATGTGCCAACCTGCTTCATTTTTCTCAGCACCGCCGATGACGTTCTCGACCATCCCCCTAACAGCATCTCTGCCGATCAGACAGGCTGGGGGGTTTAGGGCGCTTCGAATAAGCTGTGCTTTTTGGAGACTCTTGGGAGGATTGGCAGGGAGAAAGCAGAAATAATGACATCTAAAGTTTGTCATTCGTGTGTGCAGTTTTCTTCCTTTGTGTGAAGTTTATTCCCCAAAGCCCGAAGAGGGGCCTGATAAACAGCAGAAAGCCCACGGAGCCAATTGGCTGGAAAAGAAATGACAATAAAAGTCGCACAGAATGAAGGCTTCTGTCAGCACCCATTTAAGTTAAACAGATTTACAAGTTGCAGCAGAGAATTAACTGTTTGATTTGCTAGAAACAGAGAGAATTTCCAGCACTTACAGTGAGGGGAAAAAAAGCAATTTTACTTTTAGTTTATGTCTTGAAATGCCCCCTCCCCTCCAAAACCAGGACCTAATTGCAACATTTTCCCCATCTGGGTCAAAAGGATCACTGGAAAGTCCAAAACCACTGCCCTCGGGCTCTAAGGGCCTGTAGTTTGCAGCCTCGGCTACAGTCCGTTACAGAAAGCTCTCCATGTCATCTCTCCTAATTTGTGCACGTAATTGACAGCTTGTTAACAGTTCATTAGGAACACTGAAAACCATGTGGCAAAAACAGATCTATCTAGCAGAGAAGATGTGGTCCCTTCTTCTGAACCAATGTTTATTAAAAATTTTGCCAGAAACAAAATAGCATGGCAGGAAACAACCCACTGCCTCCGTTCAAAACAAGGACCTTTAGTCCCTGTCTGCTAAACTTCTCATTTCCTGGGACACGGCATTGTCGTCTGGCTGACGCTTTGATCTAGCAGAATGGGAACCCGTGGGCCTGTGAAGGGGACGTACGCAAGGGTCCTCGGGGCTGCAAAGGGAAGATTCATCCACCCACGAAGACAGACCGGCCACTCTTTCAGGCTCTGAGGATTGGGACTTACAGGACACCTCTGATCTTTCTGCCCTCCTACTCATTCCTCCTCTGGGGCTCTGCAGATCTTAAATATTGTCTTTGTGGAAGCTTCTGGTAGAACCAGTTGCAATCCAAAATCCTTTCCTATAATCCTCCCTGATTTTTCTAGGGAAAATTCATTACCCCTTCATCTTTGTGCCTAAAACACTTTATTTTTACACTTCCTTTTGTTATATATGGACACATTCTGCTACTGCCACTTAGCTGACTCTTCTGCCTGGAGCATCTGTGAGCTCTTGTATTTTCTCCACCTCTGGCCCCTCACCACTGGGCAACCCAGGGTGGAATTATTTCTTTTGGGTCATCTTTAAGCATTCCATTCTCAACCACCCCCTCGCTTCAGTCCCAACCGTCTAGAGGATTTAAGGTAGGACACGAGGAATAGTTTTCAGGCTGAACCTGTGCGTTAAAATAGGTTTGCTTCTACAAAATGATTTCAATCTAATTTCATTGCATCAAATACTTAACCAGTACATACTGTGTTCTAAGACTTGGGTACAAGTCTTGGGTACAAGACTTAGGAGCAAGTGGTGAACAGAACAGATACAGTTCCTGCCCTTATGGAGGTCACTGATTATTAATTATAGTAATTGTTACAGATTATAAACTTAGGAGGAACATTCTATTTTTCAAATGAATGTGATTTTTTTTTTTTTTTTTTTAGAAAGAGTCTCACTGTGACCCTGGGCTAGAGTGCAGTGGCATCATCCTAGCTCACAGCAACCTCAAACTCCTGGGCTCAAGTGATCCTCCTGCCTCAGCCTCCCAAGTAGCTGGGATGACAGGCAGTGCCACCACACCTGCCTAATTTTTTCTGTTTTTAGTAGAGACGGGATCTCACTCTTGCACAGGCTGGTCTTGAACTCCTGAGCTCAAGCGATCCTCCTGCCTCAGCCTCCCAGAGTGCTAAGGTTACAGGCATGAGCCACGGCGCCCAGCCATGAATGTGATATTTTAAAGGCCTCTGGAGCAGAATGATACTAGGGAATACTCTAATAGCAAGAATTATTCTTTTTCAAAGCACATCCCTTGCTTCCTTAGCCTTGGAGTCCTTTACACACAAGGTACAGTCTTGTCACCAAAAGGAACTTAAGAAAAAATTATTTGTAGAACCTCTCAGAGCACAAGTTTCCTCAAATCATTTTACTAGATGTCCAAAGATTTGCCAACCTCATGCTTGACCCAGCTTTGCTTGTGTAATCTTAGGGTGCTAACTGATTAATATTTGAGCTTTGTTCATAAAATCTTTCTGAAATTTTTAACTCTTCTGAGGTGTCCATGTCTTAATAGCCCTGGGTTATATTCAGGCTTTCAATAGAGCAGTCAGAGGGAGTCCCACCTAGGATGGGAGGCTTGTTTTCTTCAAAGCATCGTGCTGAGGAGGTTTTTCTCCAGCTAAAGGAGTCTGGTGGTTATGACAGTTCTCTGAAAGGATTGAAATTGATTTCATGTGACATAGTTGAAGCTACCAGAGAATTCAGCAATTCCCCAGTTGAATACCCACACATCAGGCAAGATAAAGTAACAAGCTTGGACGTATCATGTTGATTGTGGTGGACATTTGTTGGGGCCTCTTCAGCATCTACCCCTAGCTTCTCCCACTGAGGGACCTCGATTTTTGCTTTGGAGAATTCATTCCTCTCCATTTTCAACCATACAATTTGGGTGGGATGAACCCCTCTTCCAGCTCCTGGGATGGGCCCTGATTGGCCTAAACCAGTTAGAGAAGCCAGCAATCACTTGCAGTGATTGGTTCAGAGATGGACATGTGACCCAATTCTGGCCAATGGCAGAGAATGAATCCTAGAACTTGTGGGGAGCTAGTGGAAGAGGCTCTTTCTCATCTGCTGGGTGTGAGATCTGCCGCTGCTAAAGCTGCGCTGAGACCTCAAGGTGATTTTCTGGAGCTGCCAGAGACCACACTGTGAAGCTTAGAGATTATGTTGATGTGGAGCAATGCAGAGTGGAGAGAGCAGGAAATAAGGTCTTGGTAAGACTGATGAAGCCTTTCCTGAAGCTTACTGTCTTTGGGCCTTCTGGTTATGTGGGCTGACAAGGCACAGACCCTTCACCTGTTGTTTGAGTTAATTTGAATTGGTTTTCCTATCACTTGCAACTGAGGAGTTCCTAACTGATAACTTTACTAACATCTGAAGTGTCTTATACATTAGAGTCAATTGGTCAGGCATCAATAATGGAATGGAATGGAATTTAGCCAAAGACAGCAATTGAGAAAGTCATGGTGTAGGGTAGCAAAGCTGTGGGAACGGCTGCCTGGGGTGCTGACCATGCCTCACACAGCTCATGCATGTTCCACTCTTATGGGTCTGTTCTGTTCCCTGGCACAGAGCAGTTCATCCATGTGTGTTAAAGGGTAGTCTAAGAAAATTCACCTGGAAAAGTCCTGGACCACTGTCCCCTGGGTAAGGGAGGCGTCTCTGAACATCACTTTACATGGAGAGTCCTTAGAGAAAATGGGAGATCTTCTAGCTCCACTAGGCTGGAAGCCCTTAGAGCCACACTGTCCAGTACAGTAGCCAGTAGCCACCAGTGGCCATTGAGCCCTGGGAATGTGGCTCATCCCAATTGAGATGTGCTGTAAGTATAAAAATACACATGGGATTTTCAAGACTTAGTACCAAAAAAAAAAAAAAAAGAGTAACGTATCTCATCCATAATTATTCATATTAATTACATGTTGAAATGGAAATATGTTGGGTTAAATAAAATACCTTATTTCTATTAATTTTACCTGTTTCCTTTTACTTTTATTAATATGGCCCCTAATGTAGAAAATTTAACCTTGCATATGTGACTCACATTATGTGTCTATTGGACAGCACCACCCTAGAGGACCAAGATCACATTTTGTTTGCTTTGTATGTCAATGTCTGGCCCAGAGACAGTTTTCCAGGTTGTTTTTTGAGTGAACGAATCGTGACTGAAAGCCGCCGTTGAGGGCGCCAGTCAGCAGATGCCCACGGCCCGTGTTCTCGCTGTGCGTGCGGGGCCTTTCTGTAGATGCTGTACCCTGACGTGGCGAGGTCTGAGTAAGACACACCCTTGGGAGCAAAAGACAGCATCTCCCCTGAAGAAGGCGACCCTCCCACCGTCAAAGTCCAGGAAGGAGGTGGCCTCAGACAGGAAAGGGGGCCTTGGAAGACAGTCCTTGGTAGGTTGGAGAAGAGAGTGCTGTCTGTCCCTGACTTCGCCCCTTTGGATCTGGACAAAGAGGGTTCTAGATGTGCCTGAGGACACTTCTGGAGTGGGACTAGGGAATGTGGCTTCTGGTCCACAGAGGCAGGCTGGAAGCAGGTGTGCAAAGGGTCTGAGGGGGTGAGAGAGAGCTAGACCTCACAGTGCAGATTACCTAGGTGCGTGTTACTCCGTGATGATGTCTTTGAGCAAAGCCTGATCTACACGTTGCTGCCTGGCCTTGGTTGAGTGGGGCCTTCTAGTCCAGGCTGGGTTGAGCCAAGGTGGTGTCACAGCAGCAGAGCTTAGTGAGACCAAGCTGCCCCTCTGTGTGTGCAGATACTTGCCACGTGGACAACCTTAGAAGATCAGGGTCTGATGCTTATGGGATTTATTTTTCAAACAGCATAACGCTGAGGCATGTCTGGCAGGACCACCCCAAACTGGTGAAACCTAAAAGTGATCAGACAGTGAGGAAAGACGTCCTCCAGCCTGGGTTTGCTCAGCCTGCTTTGCTGAACGACCTCCAGGACCTGCCTAAACCCAGACTTCCACCGACACAATGCCAGGAGTCTGTTCCAAGATGTCCCGACTGAATCTTGGACAGAGGGATATGTTTTATATCTCTGCCTTCTATACCCTGTGTCTACTTCAGTTACTGTATCTATTATTTGCTAATGCATTTGTCAGTGGCTCTCTCTCTTCTACCAGACCATGTGCTTCTCAAGGGCAGTGTTCATTGTTATACCTCCCGGCCCTGGCGTAATGTCCGACACAGAGTGGGCATTCAAGTATAATTTCTTAAAAGAAGGCAAACATGCAGTTAAGGACATGGGCTTATATGGTTAGACATATATGGACACACAGATAGCCTGGGTCCGAATTCTGGCTTCACTGTCTGCTAGCTAAGGGACTTCTGTTCACCTCTCTCAGCCTCATTGTAAACAGGCATAATGATACCCCGTAGAGCCTTATTTCATTCATTCATTCAACAGAGCTTTACTGAACACTTTCTGTGTGTCGGGCTCCATGCTAGGCACTGGTATCAAAGAATGCAGATGAAGTTCTTAGCACAGTGTCTGGCACATAGCAAATATGTGTATACATTATATGTCATCTACATATGCATATATACATTGATGGCCATATTGTCCTTAATGTTCTTGGCCATGTGTTCAATTCTTATTGAAGAAATGCTCCCTTACTGCCTCATTGGAGTAGAATGAGGAGACTCTGTATGGAAATACATTTTCCTTGCCCAGCCCTGAAATACGGACAATGAGGGGCCGAATTCAGGATTCCGTGAGTGGTGCAGACTGTTGGTTGAGGCTGGAATTGCCGTTGAGCATGGGCTTTACTCTGCATTACCTGAATCTGCCTACATTTTAAAGCTTGGTGTAGACAAATGAGTGACCCAAATCATTGCATGACCCTGGGAGCTATGAAGTCAGGAAATTCCCCATGTTTTTCCCCTGAAAGAGGGATCAGATTTAAATCCTTTCCCTGGCATCTCCACAGCCCCAAAGGTGCTCACATTGGACAGATGACACAGGAATTATCTTGTTAGGGAGAAATGATTAAAATAAAGTTACTGATTCTTATCAGGGTTTTAATTAATACATTTCCAGCTTGCCAAGATGGCTATTCCCACAATTCTCAGGGAGAAAAATGTAGGGCTGGGGGTGGTGGGGATAAGCTTTAGTTGTTTGGGGGCTGTATGGAAATCAGTACCAGCCTTTTATTTTAAAAATAGTTTTTAATATTAGACATTTTCTGCAAATTATTCATGAAGTAAAAAATTCAATGTAGTTTCACAGGAGTGTCTACGGTGTTGTTATGTCTTAATCAGTATCATGGTGGTGCTAATGGCACCAGAAACTCTGAGTAAGAGCCTGGTGTTTACTTTTGGAGGAGGACTGTTGAAACTTGTAGCTTTCTGGTTCACTGGTACCTTCACCGAATCAAGATCTTTAGGGACGACACTAAGAAAGATTGACAGTTTAATAAGGAATTGGCATTGAGTCTCAAGATCAAATCGAGCACTGCTGTCATTTTTTATTGATGCCAAGAGACCTGAAATCAACCCATGCCCCAAATTTATTTTAGAGGCCCATTCTTCTCTTGCCAAAGGCTGTCCATCTTCCTTGATTTGGCGTTTTAGCCTCTGTCTATTCCTCTTTCAATCTGTCAGTTTCTAACTTTATAACTTTTCCATCTCCACTAAATCCCACAGAGAAATCTCAACGACATCACTTTCTGGAATAAATGACCTTGTTTCCTGATCTCTGATTTACAGCCTCAAAATCCTGAACTTACTTCCAAATCTGATATTATCTTGATCCTATCCTGATGTTTTCCTCTCTTCTCCTTGGAGTATGTGGTCTGGTGTCAATTGTGGGACAGAACGTGATAAGCCCAGTGCTGCTTATGAAGAATTTCCCTGGCCTTTTGGTCCCGGTTGCTATGTAGAATCCTCTTTCTTTCTTAGGTCTCAAGCATCAAGTGCACTTTCTAGGATGAAGGACTCGGTAACCTTGATCAGTTTTTAGTTGTAGCCCAAGAATTTCAGCACTCTCTCTCTTTTTTTTTAATCTTCTATGACTTCACAATTTGTGCTTGTCATACTACGAATAATGCATGACCAGAATTGGAATTTACTCTGTATATGGTCTCTATTTTTCACTCTTCTTTATTTTTGATAAGCTCCTACCTCACTCAAACCCCATCTTCTTTGTTTTGGAGTTATCAAACTATACATATTAATTTTTGAGAACTACAAATGAGTGACAAATCCTGCACTTTTCTTAGTGATTCTCCTCATATATACTCTAAGTGAGAATGGTTATGTGCGTATTCAAATATTTAGTTGTCTGGCATAATGGAATTGACTGGACTCCGTACTTGTTCAGTTAACTAGTTAGTTGCATGACTTGAATTGGGCTAGTTATTTTGCTTCTCTGAGCCTTGATTTCCACAGCTATAAAATAAATATAATGGTATTTACCTGATAGAATTATTCTGAGGTTTACATTAGCTTCATATTAGCAAATACTTGGGCCAGGTAATCAATAAAATTAGATCTTTTCACCTATTTCCTTACTGCTGTTGTATTGATAAGAAGCTCTAAGATGAAATATACAATGATTAAAAAAAACTCTCCAGTCTTTACAGAAATAAATACTTTGTGAAATCTATAAACTTTTTATTACTGAGTTGAAAGAAAATGAAAAGAAAGGCCAGATATTTTAGATATTTTTATGGAGTTTGCAAGCCATTTTGGATTGAGCTGTGCTACATAAATTAAAATTTTAAATCAAAGAAAAATCGGAAGAGGAATTTGTATGAAAATTTGAAATGTTTAGACAAAAAACCAAACTATGTACCATTTTGCAAATTTGAATTTTTTTTAAAAGCCCTACTAACTTACTCAAATTGGGTGGAATCATTGTTTTGGAAGGCTCAGGTTCACTTCAGAGGGCTAACAAAGTATTGCTAACATGCTTCCTTTTTAAAAAGAAAAATCACATCAAAGCATCTTTTATGACAGTATTTGCCTGCATCGTACGAGAATCACCAACTGACACCGTCACTCACGCGTCAGCTGTTCACCGCCCAGTCTGATAACGTCAGGCATCTGTGCCCTCACTGAGTGCTCTGTCGTGAAGGGACTCCGGCAGGGCTGGCATTTTGCTATCCATGACTTGGCTCAGATGCTAACTGAGGTTCATCCATTAGCATCCCCAAAACACCCAGGGACAGTTTTAGTGGGGCTTGATATTGATGCATTTGGGAGGACCTATTTACAAAAAACATGAAATTACTAATATAAAATTATGTCCAGGACCTTGAAAGAGGGCCCAGCCCATGAAGGGCCCTGAAGCTTAGGCTTCAATGGCCTCACGTAAATCTGCCCCTTCTCCCATCCCGACGGTCAGCCTGAGACGTGCAAGGAGCTGAAATCCTAGAGACTGACGGGCAAGTTAAGTTCAAGGCTGGCGATGGCTGATTGTCCCTCATCTCCAGTGCCTGAGCGGTTGTCAGAAAACCGCGAATTGCAAAAGATGAATTTGAGAATGAGCACCAAGATTTTTTTTCTAATTATAATTTGTGTTTCATTACACTGTGCAAAATGTCAATGCTAAAATCATTTCTAAGCTAATAAAAATGCCAAGAACTACTACATGATTTGTTTTCCATATGTAATTTATCATACTTCCATAGATGCATTTTAGTGCCATATGAGGTCTTTTAAAATAACTTGCGAACTATGCGTAGCGTAATAGAACATTTCACTATAGATCATGATTTCGGGGCTCATTGTGATTTCTAAGCTACTGGAAATGTTTTTATAGAGGGCGGAGCATAATTGTTCTTGCGAATTCTTGTATTAGCATAAATATCAGAAGGCTGATTTTTAAAGTTTCTGTTCAAACTCAAGTTTTGGAATTTATTATATGGCTATTTTAGTCTTCATGATTAAATCGGTGTGGCAGCTATCATAGAAGTCTTTTGACTGTTTTTATAATTGTTTATTTCTCTTTCTTAACATTCTTGAATACACTCATGTATGGATTCTAGAGTCAGAAGATTTGGGTTTATTTTGGGTACCTTCATAGGATTTTTAAAATAACACTCATTTTTCTCTTTTATACATTGTCATGGTGGAACATTTTGCTAAATGCCCTGAAACAGTTAATTCGGCCCTCAGGGCAGCACAAGGTCCTGTTTTCAGAGAACTGTAAAATAAGGTTGCCCTCTTTTCTCTTTTCCTTTAGGTGTCTCTTCCTCTGGCCCTTCCCTGCCTGGATCCTAAGGAACGGCAGCTGTTCCAAACCCCCCACTCTCCTGTTTTGCTCACAGGCTGTCTGCTTACAACCATTGTAATGTACAATTAGCGCTGAAGCACATGCAGATAATAAGAGAATCATCATAAAAGCACTAAACAGAGCAAATAACATTTCAGGCTGGATTTAATCCCAAATACCTGGTTCTCTGAAGCAAGGAGGTATAAAAGCCCAGAAGCCAAGACAACACTCCAGTTAGGTGCAAAGGATTGGAATTATATATATATATATATAATACACACACACACAACCACAGTGGTTGAATTTAGATATTAATCAGGACTGCATGCGGAATGAGTAAATGTTTTAAATTCAAAGCTAAAAAGGGCTGGGCTAAAAAGGTAAGCATTTCAGGCTTACTGTGGCACTCAGTAAGGATGGCAAGAGAGACAGTCAGATTAGGTAGAAAGAGGATGGATTAGGGGAAGGGAGGATGGGACCCTGGGGTTTAGGACAGAACTTTAAACCATGGAGTGGAGTTACTATCTTGACCGTTGTATGGGCATTTTTATCCCTGTGCATTAATTACTTTCCTCATTAAAAAAAAAAAAATTGTGACTAAAAGTAGTTGCGGGTGTTTCCCAAAGGTGAGATGCTGTTGCTTCTGTTTCAACTAATAAATTCATCTTAATCACAGTAAGAGCTAATAGTTAAGCGCTTACTCTGAAGTGCAACTGAGGTTTAGAGAGGGTAAGTCACTTTCCCAAGTTCACACAGCCACAAAGAGCCTCCTAAATTTGAATCTCTGCAATCTGATTCTGACTTAGGGATGCTCTGCTGCCCCAGGACCTGAACCTGTGGCTCCTCCCTGCTGGGTATACTCCTCCCTTGGGCTTTCTCTTGGTTGTCATCACAGGAGGGTGCCTTTGGTCAGGCCCTGTTCCAGCCTCTCCCTCCAAGCTTCAAGCCAGTAACGTTGAGATGTGTGATAAGTCCAGGCAGGGAGATTAGATGGCTGGAAAGAACAGGAGTAATTCTATGTGTTGGAGGAGAGTTTCCCCATGTAAATCCAAACACCTCGTTTTCCAGGGGAACTTAAGAAAGCATGCAAGGCAGGGCTCGGATTGATCTGTAATATTAATAAATCGATCTTCTTTTTCTCTTCTCTTTCTTGTACACTCTGTAAGGCAGTGTGCAGAACTCAGAACTGATGATTTATTAATTATGTTTTCCAGATGGAATGGCAGCCTAAGGGGTGGTTTTCTACCTAAAATAGAAACTGAAAATGCAGAGATGCTCAAGATCTAGTAACTGACCATAATGTTTTCATCTTTGCAGCTAAGCTTGCAGTGGCTGCCAAGTTGGAGAGAACTGTTCCCTTTTCTGAGAGGTTGGTTTTACAATATGGATAAAATAGTTGTTTATGAACAGTCTCCATGCTCAAAATTTTAATTTTTACAGAATTCAATGAGAAGTCTAAATTATATTAACAACTTTCTATTGCATTTATATCACAAGGTCTCTCCAATTAATTTTTAACAGAGCTCAGTAGGAGTGAGTCCTTTGTTTCGGTAGAAAAATTATTTGAAAATCTGCGTGATATTTGGTACCTTAAATGCCCAGAGGAATATTTTTGCCCAGACAGTTTCCTCCAATCTGTAAGTTGGATCTGACTTCAGCACATGGCGTTTTTGTACCCAAAGTAAATGGGTCTCTTACAAAGCTTGAGTGTGTGAGTTTTTTGTTTTTGCATCATTTAAAATCTTCTAATAAAGCTTTTGAACTTTAAATAACAAATCACTGGCCTCCAAAGGATGCTGGAAGTTATTATTTTTGTTTGCTCAACGTGAAGAGAGCTAATCCTCCAACACATCACATTGTGTGTGTTTTTCTTCTCGCGGCATTAGAGTATTAGTCCTCAGCACAATATATACTTATCAGCTCTTTTTCCACTTTTCGTGGTGTGTATTTTAATAGCAGAAGGGGATTTGCTGATGATTAAGAAGCAAAATAGAGGCAGAAAAGTCCTTATTACATAAAACGATTCTTCGCTTACATAAAGAGGATTCTCTGGGGCTTAATTGGGAAAAAAACAAACAGGAGGTAAGTCGCCTAGATGTTTAGAGGTTAAACATTCCATAAGTGGCTCTGAAATCAGCCTTTCCTGGCAGTCTCGAGGTGGCTAATTGCTGGAGCATCAAAACCATTTGAGCGACTTCATTTTCCCCGGGGATCGACACTCACAACAGGATAATGCTTACCCTGATAGAAGTGTCACAGTGGGACTCGGCATAATTTGCTGATATGATATCAAAAATAGCATTAACGTAATTACATTTTGCACTTGTAATATTTCACAGGCAATAATACAGTAGAAAATTACACTTTTTTTTTTTTTTTGGTAACCTGGTCATTTAAAACTTTTTTTTTTTTTTTTAAATGGAGCTGCAATGAAGCTGACATATTTGATGGGTTGTTGTTTCTTACATGTGTGTTCAATTTATAAATGCATAAATGCAGTCATTAGTCCAGCCATTTGCCTGGGGTTAAAGGACCGAGAGTAGTAAATGGGAACTGTTTCAGTGGAGATCATAAAATGTATCTTTTTTAATTGTAGTAGCAGAGAAGGGATAAGAAGCTCCTTTGCCCTGGCAGCTTGTTATATAATAGAAACACTGCCTTGAGAGGCCAAAGATGTGGGATCTAGGCTTGCTTGCTGTGTGACCTCGTTCAAGTTACTGAAACTCTCTGAGCTACTGCTTCAAAGAACAGTGCTGGATGGACTGATCTCTTACAGGCCATCCCAGTTGTAATATTTATGATTCCAGCAAGAATTCCAAATTTTCTTTTTTAAAAATTTTAACGTTGCTAAACATTGTTAGGGTCATTATAAAAAAAATTGCCGGATTTTATTTCACCACTGAGGTAAATTTTCTTTTTGCCAAGGGAGCATCACTGCCCTCTGAATATTGAGGCTTACACTGTACTTTCTTTGTACTATTGAAATTTCACCAGTGGGTTCTGGTGAAGAAAATGTTACTGATTTAATTTCAGCACAGAAAGCCCCGTCTTTCTGTTGTTCCAGATGGACTTGGTGAGGAATCTCAAAGGCTGCCACTTTCTTAAACCTCTCCTTCCACAACTTTCTCATCCATGCATCCATGTGGCAGATCTTTATTGAGCAACTACTATGTGCTGACACTGTGCTAGGTTCTGAGCATATAATAGTGTGTGAGAGCAAGCTTAATCACAACAGGATATTTTTAGTTGCAAAAACCAGAAATCCACTCATTAAAGCTAATTTAAGCAACAGGGCATTTATTATAAGGACACTGAAGCATCTTTTATGAGCCACAGTCTGTAAGTGGAGCTAGGTGTTGCAGGGACTGGAACAAAGGGCTCAGAAACATTCAGAACAGCAGGCAACTTCTCCCTCCATCTCCGCCTTTCTTTTTCCCTGGGACTATGTGTCTCGCATCCCGGCTGCTCATTTCCTTCATTCTCGTGTCTGCAGGGTGTCTCCTCTGCACGCTCGTATGTCTGTGCATGGGAGCCACTGGTTGCCCATGTGAAAGCTTTGTGCAAATTAGGAGACCGTGGCAAACTGAATTTCCAAGCTCGCTTGCCACTCAGTTGAGTGCCCTTGTATATGGTGGTGTGGCTTGAGCATGGCTTTTTCCTGGCAACCCCCAAATTGCATCCTTGGCCCCCAGTTCCATATGACCTTCCAGCTAGGCTCCCCACAGGTAAATGGCAGTGTCTTCATGTCCCAAATGCAGTTTCCTCAGAGAGAGAAGTTAACTGGGCCAGGTGTCTATCCGTCATCCAACTGAGTGTGTCTGGGATGGGCGAGGAACAGACCGATGATGAACAGGGCTCTGGAAGGGGATTCTAGGAACCACACCTCTGCCTGGGCTGGGGCATTCCCTAGAGGGGAGACCTATAGGGGAGGCATGGCATCCGAGTCAGATGGAACCGAGTCCTGGGCTTGCACCTGAAGCACTCAGACCCAGTGGGTTTGGAAAAGCAAAAGGTTGGATGTCGATGACAGCTGTGTTCCATCCACTGCCAGAGAACTTCAGGGCCTGCTGTGGTTTTGATTTTCCACATCCTGCTCCTTTAATCTCATTTGAGACCGAGATGCCTGCCTTGGGCATTTCGTGGCTGTCCCCTTTCCATATACAGCAGTTCTCACTGGGTCACCAAGACACAAGGAAGCAGGGGCACACGTCACAGGGGAAGGAACCTGTGCCTGTTGCAATACAATCTTCAAAAATCTCCACCCACACCCCAGCATCCTGTAAATGTGGGAGATGCTCCGATGAAACATGCAGAATCCATCGGGGTGTCCTTTTACCCCTGCCAGATGCAAGGCTTCTAGATCTTTTTAAAGGCCTCTTTGAACTGCTTCCCTGAGAATAACTCTGAGAAGATTCTGTCTAGAAAGTATTATCTCATTATACAGTGAGTTGTGAGAGGGCATACTGTAAAACATCTGATATTTTTATCTTAAAAAAAATAAATAAAAAGAAGAAACAAAGAAATGGTTGAATCTTGTAGACTTACCCCATTTAGAAGTTGGCTTGGGTCAAGGTGTCTCAGTGAGTTGATGCTTTGGCCCAATATCTTTGCTCCAAACATGTAGTCATGAGAGATAAAATATTAAAGTAGACAACTAAAATGGTATAAAAGGCATAGCTCAGAAGTAAGATAATTCCAGGGACCAGAAATGCCACACGAAGAGAGCTGGATCCTTGGGCCTGTTGACTCTGGGTCTGGAAGCTGACAATGGTGATTAGGAGGCCCACTTCTGAGGGGAGAAAAGGATTAACCATGCTCACCAGGCCACACTCACTGCTGCTGGGAGATGGGCTGTAGCCCCCTTAGTTGTGAAAGGAGGCTGAGAAGTGTTGATCACTGCCTGGGGCTAGGGCAGAGTTTCTCACCCTCAGGGCTGTTGACACATTGGGCCAGATAATTCTTCGCAGTGATGATTAACATCATCCCTGGCCTCCACTTACTAGATGCCAGTAGCAACAACTCACCCCCTCCAGTTGCAACAACCAAAAACATTGTCTCCAAACATTGTCAAATGTCCCCTGGGGGGAAATCAGAACCACTGGGCTATGGCTGTTAAGAATGGTGGGAGCCAATGGAAGCCCAGAGAACACCCAGTCTCGAGTAGGAATTCAACCAAGCTGGCCACTGCCTCATGATTGGATCTGTGATTTTCCCAATGATATGTGGGACAGAAGCCCTGAAATGCCATTAGAAGATCTGACTGCAGTTAATCTTTGTGGAGGTAATTGCAAACCTTTCAAACAAGGGAAGTTGAACAAGTGATGAAAGGCAAAATAAACCAACAAATGAAATATGAACCAATTAGAAATCTTGAAAATAAAAAAAATATAGTCACTGAACAAAAAGCAATAGGATAAACTATAGATTATATGTAGTTGAAGAAAGAATCAGTGAATTGGAAGATAGCTCTAAGTTAACTCAGAATGCAGCACTAATAGAGAGGATATTTTTAACAAAACAAAGCAATAACATTTTTTTAAAAGTTAAGGACATAAAGGATGAATCAAGGACTCCAAGGTAGGAAATAGCAGAGAAACAGTATTTGACAAGAAATTGAAGAAAAACACGATCTCCTTAAGTACATAGTGCATGCCAAATTCCAAGCAGTAAACATAAAGGAAAATTCACAGCTAGACACCTCATAGTAAAACTGTAATACATAAAGTATAATTTCTTATTAGTAATCATAAAGGCCAACAGACACTTAAGGAATATGTTCAAAGCGTTGAGAGAAAAGAACTGTTAACCTAGAATTTTTCCACCCCACAAAACTATTATTCTAGAGCAGGGGCCTGCAGACTTTTTCTTAAAAGGCCAGAGAGTAAATATTTTAGGCTTTGGGGCCATATGGTCATTTTCATCCCCTAAGATTCCACACTTGATCTTAGCCAAAAGGCTGAGAAGCGATTTCCACCCACTAGGATTTATGTCACATTGGAAGGAAGATAGAAATAGAGTAATTTGAGACTTTGGTGTACAAATATATAATTAAGTAGGTAGGTTAAAATACTAAGGTGACCACTAGAACAACAGAAGTACACTCTAAAACTTCCAAACCAAAATGTAAACAAGAGGAATCATGGAAAACTTTATCAATCCAAGAGAAGTCAGAAATTGAGGGAAAATAAAGAAGCCAAGAAAGGGATAACTAGCAGAAACACACAAAATAAGAAGGTGGAAATAATTCAGTATCTCAAGAAATGTAACTAATCCATTCAACGACAGCAACTATCAGACTGGATCAAAACAAAATAAAAAATAAAATACCATGAAATCCAGCTAGATTTTGGCTCAGAGCTCTTCCAAAGGGCTGTCCACCATGACTGTGTAAGAAGTGAAGGATCTTCAGGTTATGTCTTTGCTCAAACTAATGTCCAGTTCCTGCAGAAGATTTAGCATCTTGTGGCTAGATAAATTTATCTAGTCCCTTTCATGAACTGATAACTTAAAAGTGAGCAAATGGGACTGGAAGCTATCTGAGGTCTTTTTAAAGGTCTCTAAAATTTCAAGATTTAGTGTTTCTCCCAGATGCGACATTTCTGTGGGCAGAGCTTTGTGCTGACATTTGGGAACATCAAGGACACGGTGGTTACTGCCGACCGCTCAATGGAGGCTGGCCTCGTCACTTGGGCAGTTAACATTTGCAACGCCATCTTGATTTTCACATTGTCACTTGCCTATGTTACGGAGCCTCTTGCAGACAGACAGATGCTTGTTATTACCATCTGTGCAGGGGCAACGTGGAGAGTGGCCTGGGAGAGGCAGGAGAGGGCTCTTTGCTCCTAATATGTTATGAAAGTTTGATCAGAGTGGGAATGTTCTGTCATAGGTGATTAGTATCAGCTCTGATTAATATTTGCGTTCCCTAATCCAGTATGAAAAGTGCCAACATAAGAACACTTTGCTATGAGAAGGAGAGAGGATGCAGAATGATGCCACACATAGGTTCTAGGATCTCCTTTCTGAAAGATGAGTGGCTCCTCCCAAACCCCCTACCATCTTGTTTATTCATTTCCATGAGAATTTAGCCTCCTTTTTTTCTACCCTCATAATAATTCCTGAGTTCATTGAGCTATCTACCCAAAATCACAGAGGAATGGCAGAGTTCCTCCACTTTTCCATTCACAAATGCATAATAATAATAACATTGATGTGTAACAACCATGTATTGAGGGCTTCCTATGTGCCCGGCACGGGGCTATGATCTTTACAGCTATTAATTCATTGCATTCCCTCCAACACCCCTAGTATCCCATTTTACATATGTAGAAACTGAGGCCTTGAGGGGCTGCACCTCACTTGAGTTCCCACAGTTGGCAAGCAGCAGTGTAGGACCCCAACTCAGTGGGTGGGACCGGGGTTCAAATATGTGGAGCAGTGTTGCCCCTGTTGTGGAGGAGAAGATCATAATGTTTTTTTTTTTTTGAGGTTTGGGCTCTAGACTAGGATTTCTCAATGTCAGCACGATTGACCTTTGGGGCTGGAGAATTCTTTGTTATGGGGGGAGCTGTCCTGTGCATTGTAGGGTGTTTAGCAGCATCTCTGGTCTCTGTCTACTAGATGCCATTTAGGGGTGGGGGGATGGTGTGCTACTCCAGAAATTATTTCCGGAATTGCCAAGTGTCCCTGGAGGGCAAAATCACCCCTGGTTAAGAAGCATTGCTGTAGACCAAGCTCTTCAACCCTCTGCTGCAGTGTCTCACACAGGAAGGAAGCCCCCCTTCCTTCGTGCCCCAAGACCTTTGACAGGAGCTGCTGTTTGCAGAAATGGAGTAGCTCTGAGTTATGTTTCAGGTGAGAGTGGGTTTCTTGAGTCCTGAGCTTTTTCTGTGATAAAGGCATCTGAGCTTCTACTAGTCCAGTAAAAATGAGACTTCCTTGAGTCTCCTGGCAGTCCCATTGGGCTGTTTGCCCCGCTCTTCTTCCCTGGTAACTGCTCTATGCCTGGCCAGAGCTAATGGGCCCAGGGTAGATTCTGACTCCACTTGGGCCAATAAGTTCTGTCTCCCTGGAAGGTGGAAGTGGGACCGTCTCTCTTGGTGGCTAGAGCTGGGACCTGTGAACACAGGCAGCTCTGGCGGCCATTTTCCTGGCCATCTTTCCGCCCCGGGCGCTAACTGGTATAGAGAAGTGGTTTGCAGAGTTGGTGCCCAGATCCAGCAGTTGCCTGGAAACTGGTTAGAAACACAAATTCGGGGTCTACGAATTCGGAAACTCCGAGGAGGAGCCCAGCAACCTGCACGTTAACAAGTCCTCTGGGTGATTTTGGTGCTCACTAAAGTTGGTACGGAGGGCGAGAGAATATGATTCGTGGAACGGAGAGGAAGAGATAACTTCCCAATTCCAGTCCTTCCTCATGCCTGGCCACGTTTCTGCCCTTAGCTTTATTGAAATACTTCTATGTCCTAGTAACAAATCCATTTCGGACTCCTTTTTCCCCCCCTCTTAAATTGACTGAAGTCAGTTTCTGTTGCTTGCAACTAAAATATCCTTACTCGTTCACCTCACAATATGACTGCATACAGTTCACAGAGAGGAAATTATATGGAGCAATATCACCCCAGCTGCTCAGGAAAAGACTGTAATTTTATCAAGGGCTCTTGGAAATATTTAAAAGCTCCAGAGAAAATACCCCATGGTTTTTTCTTATTATCAAGAGCAAGAATTGTGTATGTGTGTGTCTATTTAAAGAAGCTTATCTACTGAAAAGGAAAAACCCTCTCCTCCTCATCTCTCTTTGTATTTTTTATTCTTCATTGCTAAAGGCTTGGTGTTTCTTGGCTTTTCCCTTACTTGTTTCTTCCAGGTTAACCTAGAATTAAGATAGATCTCAATCAACCGACACATACTTATTGAATGCCTATGATGTGCCACGTGTTTGGAGGGTCAGTTGGTCATAGTTCCTACCTGGTCTCTCCTCAAAGAACTTACAGCTTTGTAGGAGAGAACGCAATTATCTTATCCCCGGAAAAGAGAGACACACAGTGTGATCAGTCCAGGATTAGGTTTGTGTACCAGGTTCAGAGGAAACCCAGGAGACAGAGTGATGAGCTGTGAGGGTGGGGAAGTTCTGGGAAAAGGGGAAGGAGGGGTGGTAATCAGGGAAAACTTCCTGGAGGAAGTTCCACCTGAAGTAGACTTGGAAATATGATTAGATGTCCACCAGGCAGAAGAGGCAAGAGAAGGAGGGTGTTCAGTTTGTGGTTCACAAGCACCACAAGGGAAGAATTTGATGCTTTTTGTTCATCCTCTTCTTGATTCTGATTTGGTGGACTACAATATCATATAAACATTGAAAATAAGGTTAAGACTTTACTAAATTTCTTAAATCCTCTAGAGACTATCTCCATTATAGCACTGACAATTCCTTTTTCTGGGCCTAATTTATTAACTGGACTTTCAAGATGATGTGGTTGAACATAACTGGCCTTTAAAGTCATCCTTGTTAGGAAAACAGGCTGTATCTGTATGTTGGTTTATCTCGTCTAGGAGAAAAATAAAGGGCATGAAGGTGAAAAAATTCCCTATTAAGTTTTATAATACGAAAATTCAGTTGATTTCTTTTATCATAGTGAGTGATTAAAGACTGAAGTAGGCTCCCAGCCTTTTGTTTCCAGAACAATCCCCCAGAGGCTTAGCACACTGTCATCAGAACGGGTCTGATTAAAACAGGGAACCTCTATCTTCAGATTACTGCTTTTCGTCATTAGCATTACGTTATCTTGCTCTTCAGACTGATTTTTAATTTTTATGCTTGCAATTATAAATGATTTACAGGGACATTCATCGCCCGACCTGTCCTGAGTCATTAAATCCGCCTAGGTTGAATAGCCTGATGTGCACCTGAAATTAACCAAATCAGTGACATTATCTTGCTGGATTTTTCAAAGGCTTTAGAAATAGGGAAGAGACTCCATTCTCCCTCTCAACTCCTCAGCTTAATGGGAAAATATTTTTAATTGATAAAAGAGGTAATTAGCCAAAGCTAAGAGGTGCGCGCTAATTGTGCAGTATATCTTGCAGAGTTAGTTTGGCCACAGGTTTGGAATAGAAAATGACCCAAACACAGACGTGGCTGCAGTCAGTGGGGCTAGTTTGACTGCGTCTTACCTCCCTCGGTCAAGCCCAGGGAAAGAACCATGCTGACATCTACTGAGCACCTACTATGTGCCAGAAACGAGAACTCTCCCAACAGTCTCTTTGCTCCTCTCAGGGTTTTGCATTGTATCGTTCTGATGTAAGGGGTGGACACTCTTGGAGACTGTGATCTCACTCAAGCTAAGGAAGAAGGAACCACAGGCAGACTCCTCTGTCATTCAGGAGCCACATTCCTGTTCTCATTCTTCTTCTCTCCCTTTCATAGCATCTGTTTTCCTTCCAGCTCTCTTCTTCTTTGGCTGGCACCCCTTGGGCCCAAATAACCATTCCAACCCCATTCCCCCATTTTCACCTCAAGCACCCACCACTGCCTGGCAACAGTCTATAGCTTTCTTAATTGACATTCTCTATAGAAAATTAGTGGTTTCTGATCAACTAGTGGGTTTTCTGCCCTTGAGTCAGGAAAATATCCCTTGTCTGCTGTGGCCAGAGGGATAGGAGTTGTGGGTAAACAAGTAAAGTGGTAATAATAGTATCTGTTTGGTGCGTCTTTAAAGCAGGTGTGATTTTTCCCACTTTACAGGTGAGGAAACCAAGGTTTTTAACTTAACCAAGGTTAAGTTACTTGTTAGAGGTGAGCTGGCAGGTGTGAGAGGCAGGAATTAAGGTCAAGTGAGACTGACTTCATTCTCCCGCTTCTGCTTGATGTGCCAGCTCTGTAACACCTGACGCATGGACAGAGGGAGCTCAGCGGCCAGGCTGATTGCTGGCCAGTGTGGTTGGAGACCCTGTGACTGGGTAGTGTAGACATCCCCAGCTTCTGCCCTATCCTCTTACCTCTTTCTGTGTCTGTTCAGGGACATTGGAATAGCACACCTCACCATCCAAACATCAGAGATAAAAGAGAAGACATCTTGCTTCATTTTGTGCTTTGCAAAGATTCCAAAGAAAATCTGGTTGAAGGGTCATAAAAATATTTTTAAGGGTTTGACAGGGAGGCCTGATAAGAGAGGGGACCCGAAATTAGCCCTTTCCTCACTGCCAGAGGATGGAGACCTGTGCCTCCCTTTCCCTGCTTTAATACTTACTCGTTAAATAACTTTAGGGAAATTACTTAACTAGCCTGATCCTCTGTTCCTTCAACTGTAATATGCGGATGATATGGTTACAAAAATCAGACCAGGTACTGTGTGTACCAACAAGTCCAGTCCCTCAGGAACTGTAGCCATCTGATGACTATTAATTTTCCCTGTCTCCCCGTCTTGTCAAGACACTCAGGGCCTGGCCCCTTAATAATTGTAGCCTTGGTGTTAGCAGTTGCTTTGAGTCTTAGAATTCCCTGGAAAATTCTACTAATCAAGGGACTATAGCTTTTATTTTTCCAGCATCCCTTCCCTCCTTTAGGTAACATAACACTCTGCACTTGGAGGGCAGGGCCCCTTTCCTCTAAGGCTGCCAATTCAGCACCACCCAGGCCAGGGAAGTCATAACACCCAGCTGCCTGGCCTCCCTGATTGGACCAGAGATGGGGACATGGCTGAAGAGAAGTTATGTTCAGATGCTGGCAGACGGGAGCTCTTGCTCTCTTTGGGGAGTGTGAAGCCGGAGTTGCCCCGGTCATGCCTTCTATTTGCTGCAGAAGGAAGTGTCTGCAGGAGCAAAGAGAAGCAGAGATGGGGAGGAAGCAGGACAGAGCTAATTTCTGAGGACATCGCTTCAAACCTTGGAGTTGCTGAGGACACTCTTCAACTGCCCAGTTACATGAGCCAATAGGGTCTCCTTTTCTGCGTAAGCCTTTTGAGCTGACTTTCTATCCCTTGCAACTGGAAGAGCATTGAGGAAAAAAGACTCAGTTTCTCCTAGTCAAGTGCTTGGTAAGGCATGATTCAGGTCCCAGCGATGACATGACCCCTCCCAGCCAGAGCCACTGGTCATCAGAGACAGCAGTAGGCTCCTCGGAGGAGTGACACAGTGATGTTCTAGTTTCCCTTGCTAGTGGTCATCCAGAAAGTAGGCATGAGCCCTCTTCCTTCCTGTCTCCCAAGCTGTGACATTAGCACAAACACCGTGTCCCTTACGATCAACTAGCACCATGCCCAGCCACTGCCTACCACCTCCAATTAATCCCTAAGTGGATACTGCTTGAAGCGTGCCCCATTTCCTAGCATGAAACCATTTAATTGGATTATAGATGCTTGCACTTACAATGTCTTCATCAGTACAAACCATCATTGATGAGGTGAAATGTGCCTCCCATTGCAGCCGTGACACAGGAAGTGCCCCATCTCCACCCCCACATCCAAAGGTTTGCTCTCAGCCACATCTATAATCTGTACCCGTGGGCGTGCTTCCATCGTAGCCTCCTACCTCCTACAGGCCTGCGGGTCTGCGCTTGGGTATTGACTCATCTGGAACTCTCCAAGCCTCCTCTAGCCCATTTTCAAACTGAGCTTCCTTAACAGCTTCCCTATGACTCAGGCTCGAGGGATGGATTTGGTAGTCAACTAGACTTGTGTTTGGATTTCAGTGCTATCAATAACTAGTTATGCAACTCTGGACAAGCCCATTTTCTCATCTATAAAATGGAGATGTCTTGGTTTCCCAGGCAGGCCTGAGAGGAGATTCAGATATATTTGGCTTGTGACTTTGGCAACAGTTCCCTCCCCTTGGATCCATTTGCATCTGCTACTTTGCATCAGGATCAGGTGACTTCTGTGTAGCGGTGTGCAGGTAAAAGCTTTTAACAATCTGCATACCCGTTGTATGTCCATACATAAGTTCATTATAAATATTACTGATTTAAAAAGAGATGCTTGGCACACAATTTACAAATGATAATGAAATATGCAACTGACTCTCTTTATTATAAATTCCATACAGCCCATTGGTTCTCACAGAATGCTTTTATTGATTTTTGGCTGAATTCTTCTATCCTTAGCCAACCTTTAGCTGCAATGGACAAATAAGCGTACTTCTGGCATGAATGCTGGCTGATACTTCTGTTTATGTTAATGAGTAAGAACTATGTTGTGAGCTAAAGATAATAGTCTTTGACTACTTAAAAAAATTTCCTCAATTTCGAGGGCTATTCACACACAGCAGACATGATGCACTTTTAAACTGACTCTGCATTTTTAACATGGTCTTAAGTCTTTAGTCAAGCCCAGGGATCAACAAATTATGGTCCTTGGACCAAATCTGGCCTGCTGCCTATTTTTATAAATGAAGTTTATTGGAAAACAGCCACGCCCATTCATTCAGGTATTGCCTATGGCTGCTTTCATGCTACAAGGGCAGAGCTGAGTAGCTGCAAGAGAGACCAGAAGGCCCACAAAGCCAAAAATATTTACTGCCCGGCCCTAATTTAACAGGAGAAGTTTGCTGACCCTCTTTCCCTGTCTCTACAGTCAATAAAACAATAAATTTAATGAATAAATCAAAATAATAAATTTATAGTGTTTGTGGATTTCCTTGCTATAAATCCTCCCACTGCGGCCAATTTCAAGCACGAACTCCATGTTAGAGAGATGGGTCTGTTGCAGCCAGATTAGCTCTAAGGCTCTCCTCATCCCCACCATCACAGTTAATTGCACGAGTTACACTAGTCGGAGTCTCTCTGGGCTTTCGAATTGGGGCTAAAAGTTCTTGAACAGAGAGAAAGTATAACTTGAGCTGGGTGCGGCAATATTTCTTCTCCCATACTGACTGAAAAGACAGAAGACTGGTCCAGAGAGAAAGAAGAAAGAAGCTGTGATGGACATGTTTTGACAGCCCAGTATCTCTATGAGAAACCACCTTTCTCTCATTCTCAGTCCGTGGTTCAGGTGGGGCTGGCTCCACCAGGTAGGCACAGAAGAGAGGTGTGGCCAGAGAACTTTGCTCCCCTGGCTACAGTGATTGGTTCAAGGTTGGACACATGACCCAGCAGGCTTGACCAATCAGAGTACTCTGCTCCCTGGCTGCAGTGATTGGTTCAAGAATGGTTTCAGGACCCAACACCAGACCAATCAGTCATCCCCAGAGCTTCAGCTGGAACTGTCAGGCTAGAGACTTTCTTCTGGCTGCAGTCATTAGCTCTGGGGATGATTTAAGAGGAGTGTGGCCATCTTTGCCACCAGGTAAAGAGAGTCTTCTTGGAAGAAGCCAGGAAAAAGGAAAGTAGAAAAAAGAGACAGTGACAGGATCCCCATGATAGTCCTCGAACTCCTGCATCTAACAGTGCCTGGAGCTGTATTTACTTTTGGACTCCTCACTTTGTGTGTGTGTGTGTGTGTGTGTGTGTGTGTGTGTGCAGCTACATATACATAACATAAAATTTACCATTTTAACCATTTTTAAGTGTACAGTTCTGTGGCATTAAGCATGTCCCCATCCTTGTGCAATTATCACCACCATCCATCTGCAGAACTTTCATCTTCCCAATCTCCCCATTCCTCCCTGGCCCCACCACTGGCAACCACCACTCTTCTGTTTGTCTCTATGAATTTAACTACTCTAGGTACCTCCTATAAGTGGAATCATACAATATTTGTCCTTTCGTGACTAGCTTATTTCACTTAGCATAATGTCCTCTAGGTTCACACGTTATAGCATGTGTCCGGACTTCCCACTTTTGAGAGCCGATAAATTCCCTTTTTGCTGTGTACTACTTTGAGTTATATTTCTGTCATTTATGGCCAAAAGGATCTGGCTAATGAAAAATAGATGTGGAGAGAACAAAAATCCCAAGATAAAAGATAGAGGAGAGTTTCTCTAGCTTCCCGGTTTCCAATGCCAGCCTCTTTTTAGGTCTGACTGCATAAAGCCCTTGACCCGTGTGAAGATTGAAGATCATCTTTCTCTCTTTTAAGCTAATTCATTTGGTTAAAAACAGAGTCATACCCAACATACCTCCTCATCCCCTCTAGGATAAAGCCTGAACTTCTCCAGTGCAAGATAAAGAGCCTCTATCTTCTTCAATTCCTGTCCCCTCCTGGTGAATCCTGTTCTTCATCCTCACTGAAGCTCTTGCCATTTTCCAAATAATTCTCCTTTCTCATGCCTCTCAGTCCCATGCTATCCTCTCGGCCTAGAATGTCTCTCTTTTCCTAATCAGAAAACTCCTACATAGCCTTCAAGACCCTGCCGAAGTGTTACCTACTCATCATAAGCTTCTCTGATTTCGTTTTCACTCTCCCAAGCCAAGGACACGTTACATTGCAACTGTTGTAGGTTTCTCAGTCATTAGACTGAGAACTCCATGCAGACATGGATTGTTTTTGCTTCTTGGTGTCCCAGGACCTAGCATAGTTGCTAATACTTTTTGATGAATAAATGAACATAAAATTACTTCATAAGCCTCAATACTTGATATCCAAATAATTAATGCACTGAAGGCTTTTAAAAGTATTTTATCATCTAAGTGGGTTAAACATGTCCCCTGAAAGCTTTTTAAAAATTACCTCTTTTACCATTAATAAAAAATTCAGAGTGAACCCTCAGCCCAGTGCAGACAGATTTAGCAAACAGTTCTAGTAGTAGAAACCCAGATTCATGAGACTTGACCATATTTAGTCAGATGCAGAATAGCATTTTCTGTGGCCTAACTTGTTCTTTTCAGTACGTATTCTTTTTAAGGACATACGATGTAGGTCACTTGCTAATTATATTGGATTATCCCTTAATCCACTCTTGGGTGAACTCCAGAAATGATGGGTCCTGACATCGTGTAAAAATTCTCCTTCCCTTGCTGCCTGGAACTGTCTCTTTCTTTTTCCTTTTTGCTACATCTGTCTCTTATTGATGTATCTGAAAGTCATTTGAGCTGGACAGTGCAGCTAAATGATGCATTTTGTTAATATGGCGCCTTCTCCGTAGATTGCTTTAGATTTAGATGTGTTTGTTCCTGTGCAATTTGTAAAACCCTCTCATAGTGCCCTCTGGCCTGTCATGGCTATTGAAAGAATAGAGGATCCTTTGTCATTTGAAAAGTGTCACGTCTTTGATTTTTTTCACCCACTGGTCTTAAGGCTCTTAAGTACACATAATTTTCTTCAAATTTCTCTGTTCACCTAATTACTTTTTCCCCAAAAAAGTAGTTTTATGATCTTGATATTGTTGCATATTCAATTTGGAAAATTCGGAAAAAGATAAAAGAGAAAAGGATCATCCTTAATAATCCCATGGAGACTAATTTTGTTAAAATATTGATATGTTTGCTATTTGCTAAGATATTGGTATATTCCTCTCCAGTGCATACTTTCTTTAAAGTAACTTTATTGAGGTGTAACTCACAAAATAAGCTGCACATATGTAAAGTGTACAATTTGATGAATTTTAGCATATTTACATACTTAGGAAGCCACCACAACATCCCCCCTCAAAGTTTCATGGTTCCCCCCTTGTCATCCCTGCTTCCTGCCCCACCCCAGGTAACCACTGACCTGCTTTCTTTCACTAGAGGTTAGGTTGTCTTTCCTAGAGATTTATGTCATTGGAACCACACGGTATGCATTCTTTTCTGGCTCTGGCTTCTTTCACTCAGCATAATTATTTTGAAATTGCCATGCTGTTGTGTGATCATTCCTGTTCATTGCTGAGTAGTATTCCACAGGGTGGCTATGTCAGAAATTGTTTATGGGCCTGTAGCCCAACATTTGGTAGTTTCCAGATATTACTAGCAAAGCTTCTGTGAACACTTGCGTGTAAGCCTTTGTGTGGATATAAGCTTTCACTATCTAAGCGTGGAATGGCTGGGTCATATGATAGATGTATTTTTTACCTTTTTAGGAAACTGCCTAAGTATTTTTCTAAGCAATGATGTCATTTTACATTCTTATCAGCAGTATGTGAGAGTTCCAGTCCTTCACATCCTTGTCAACACTTGGCATAGTCTGCTTTCTTAATTCTAGTCATTCTAGTGCATGCGCAATGGGTTTCTCATTGTGGTTTTCATTCGTATATCCCTGATGACTAATGATATTGAACACCTTTTTACATTCTTATTGTCATCCATCTATATTCTTTGGTGAAATATCTATTCAAATTTTTTGCTCATTTTCTTTTTTTTTTTTTTTGAGATGGGGTCCCACTCTGCTGCCTGGGCTGGAGTGCAGTGGCACAATTATAGCTCACTGCAACCTCGAACTGCTGGGCTGGAGCAATACTGCTGCCTCAGCCTCCTGAGTAGCTGGGACTACAGGCATGTGCCATCATACCTAGCTAACTGTTTTAATTTTTGTGGAGATGGGATCTTGCTATGTTGCCCAGGCTAGTCTCAAATTCCTGGCCTCAAATGATCCTCCCACCTCAGCCTCCCAAAGTGCTAGGATTACAGTTGTGAGCCACTGCACCTGGCCTTTTGCCCATTTTTAAATTGTGTTGTATGCCGCTGTATTGAGTTGTAAATGTACTTTATACATTCTAGATCCTAGTGCTTTGTCAGATATGTTTGGCCACTATTTTTTCCCAGTCTGTGGCTTGCCTTTTCATTTTTGTAATAGTGGGTTTTTAAGAGTGTCTTAGTCTGTTTGGGTTGCTATAACAAAATGCTTTAGACTGGGTAATTTATAAACAACAGAAATTCATTTTTCATAGTTCTGGAGGCTGAGAAGTCCAAGCTCAAGGTGCCATCAGACTCAGTGTCTGATGAGGGCTTGCTGTCTGCTTCATGGATGGCACCTTCTTGCTGAGTCCTCACAGGGCAGAAGAGCAAGGCGGCTCTCTGTGCCTCTTTCATAAGGGCACTAATATCATTCACCTCCCAATAGCCCCACCTTCTAATTAGGATTCAACTTTGTAATTAGGATTCAACTTATAAATTTTGGGGGGACACAAACATTCAGACCATAGCAAAGTGCAAAAGGCATTAATTTTGGTGAAGTTCAATTTATTGATTTTTCCCTTTATCACTTGTACTTTTTTGTGTCCTATTTAAGAAATTTTTTTTTTTTGGCCAGGCGCGGTGGCTCACGCCTGTAATCCTAGCACTCTGGGAGGCCGAGGCAGGCGGATTGTTTGAGCTCAGGAGTTCGAGACCAGCCTGAGCAAGAGCAAGACCCCGTCTCTACGAAAAAATAGAAAGAAATGATCTGGACAACTAAAAATATATATATAGAAAAAATTAGCCGGGCATGGTGGTGCATGCCTGTAGTCCCAGCTACTCGGGAGGCTGAGGCAGGAGGATTGCTTGAGCCCAGGAGTTTGAGGTTGCTGTGAGCTAGGCTGACGCCACGGCACTCTAGCCTGGGCAACAGAGTGAGACTCTGTCTCAAAAAAAAGAAATTTTTGCAAAATTCAAAGCCACTAAGATTTTCTTGTATGTTTCCTTCTGTAAGGTTTTAAAGTTTTAGCTCTTACATTTTGATGTATGGTCCATTTTGAGTTAATTTTTATATATGCTGTAAGGTATGGATGCTTACATACCTTACATGTAAGGTATATGGTTCTCCAGTTCCAGCATTTTGAATAAATTTTCATCATCCATTAGTGTGCGTGCTAGGATGAACTTGGTATCTGCTGAGCCATTGACTAGTTGTGTGACCTTTTACAAGTCACCTTGACATTCTGAATCTCCATTTAAAAATCTGTAAAATGACAATGATAGCTATTGGCTCTATTTATCTGACAAGGTTGTCATAGCAATCAACTTGAGATAAATAATATCATTTGTGATTTTTTTTTCTCTGAAAAGTCGGAAACTTGGGAGTTGATTCCTTTCTCACCATCACCCCCACACTCAGGCACCTCGTAGACATTCCTTGAATCCGTTGTCTCCCCAGTGTTCCTGCCCCAATTGACCTGGTTCAGATTAGACTCTTGTCTCACCTAGACAGTTGCATTGTCCTACTAACTGATCTGCTGCCCTCAGACCTGACCTCCCTGCTGCTCCCAGGGTGATCCATCAAACCTTATTGGTCATGCGATCTTCAGCTTACTCCGCATCATCTGCGAAGCCAAGTCCAAGCTCTAGGTCTTGTGTCCAGGCCCTCTATGCTCCAGCCCTGCCTCTGCTCCAGCCTGTTCTCTCACTGCTCCCTGCCTGGCATTTTACCTGCAGGAACACCCTCCCTCCACACCCCCTAAACACACACACACACACACCACATACACACACACAACACACAAGCACACACCCTCACCATTGTTTACCTCTATGAATCTGGACTCCAGCTGTGAGATCTGCCACTTCTCTGTGTTCCCAAGTTTCTCTGGGTCTTCCCCTATGCCCATAGTGTCACGTTGCCTTTACCACATCACATTATAAGCACCTGTTTGTGTCTCTCCCAACAGAATGCAAACAGCTCAGGGAAGGCACTCTTGATTTATCCATTTTTATTTCTTAACATCCAGCGTATAGTCTGGCCCAGAATAGAACCAAGAGTCGTTTGAAGAACTAAACATAATACTGGGATAGGGATGGCCATTACTGTGAAGAATTATAGCAGTTTGGTGCAGAAACGGCTCCTGGAAATCATTCAGGTCAGCATTTCCTCACCCAGATTGAGAGCCAGAGACTGTAGAAACTTTGTGCGCTTGTTTCCAGAATGAGGGAAGCCAGAGGGGAAGGGACAGGAGTTAATGTGAGGCCTTAGCATTTCACCTTGGCATTTCACCTTGGCAAGAACCGTCAGGAGGTGCTAAACTGGGAGGTGGGAGGTGAGGGAAAGGTTATTAAGGGCAGCATCTGAGGATGAGACTATCTAAGGGAATCTTAGTATCTCCCCACAAATTGCTCCTTAAAAGGAAAAATAAAAACTATAGAGTGCGTGCATGACAATGTAAATGTACTTACTACCACTGAATTACATACTTAAAATGGTTTTGATGATAAATTTTTATGTTATGTATTTTTACCACAATATTAATAAAAATCACAGGCAAGGGGAAAAAACGTGGGCAATAAATACTTAACCAAGTGATTAAAATGAATGTCGCTGATAAAGGGCAAATGGACACATGAGCTTCTGAGTGTGACTTGTGAGCAGGGCCCACCAGCACTGTGAGGTGCCCCAGCAAAGAGGCATGACCTCGGTCTGCTCGCAAGGGGTCATCAGACAAACCCGCGTTAAGGGACATTCTAAACAGTAACTGGCCTGCGTTCTCCAAGAAATACCAACACTGTAAAAGATGAAGACACTGAGGAGCTGCGACAACTAAATGCAATACATGACCCTGGATTAGATTCTGCACTGGAAAAAAAGAAATTTCTTTTTTAAAAACAAAGTACTTCATTGAGACCACTGGCAAACTTGTGATATAAACTATAGATTAGATTAAAAAGTATTAGACCAATGTTAAACTTCCTGAATTTAATAACTAGATTGTGGTTATGGAAGAGCTTATCCTTGTTCTTAGGAAATACTTAGGGGAAAGTGGCATGGTATGTACATCTGGCCCCCAAATGGTTCAGAAATAACAAAAGTTAGTGAAAAAGAACATTTTCTTTTTTTTTTTTTGTCTTGAATTTTTCATTAGATCCATTAACGTTCCATTTCTCAAGACTAATTTGGAATTTTTTGTGGTTACATATTGTGCTTCTTGAGACATGTTGGATTTTCTTGTCATTTTGCCATGAAAATGTTAAAAATGGATGACTGCATAAAAGATATACAGGAACCCACTGTACTGTTCTTGTAAACTTTTGTGTAAATGTGACAGTATTTTAAAACAAAAATTTTTTTTATATTGCCTTTGGATTGATTAAATAAATGTTGCTATACCCTTATAAGGGCATACTTGGCAGTCACAAAAAGAAATATATTTATTGGCATGGAAACAAGTTTATGACATATGACTGATTGAAGAAAGCAAGTTGCTGTATGATCTCAGTTTTATTATAATAGAACAAAATAAAAATCTCCTTTCCTAAAAAAAGTCTGGAAAGATGTACACCAAAATGTTAATTCTGGTAATTTCTGAGTTACGGGATAAAGGGTGATTTAAATTTTCTTCTTTTTATCTATACTTCCTATTTTTCTACAGTATGCATGCAGTAATTACGTAATAAACATTATTTAAAAATCATGACAAAACAAATGACAAAAAAGCTTTAAAGCCACTTTAAATGCTTGGACTGATGCTGGGGCCCTGCGAACTGGGGTACCTGCTTTACTTAGTAACCTCTTTCCAGGGCAGAGCCTTCAACTTCTTTCAACTTCCAGCATCACAGTGTGGTGATTAAAAAAAAAAAGGAAAACTCTTTATGTTTCATCCTCTGTTTCCTCCACTTTTGCCTTCTCTCTTAGATATGAAGGCTTCAGAGAGTCGTTTCTGGCACATTTGGTATTCTAAATTGTTTTCCACTTATTTAAGTATTTTCTGCCACCTGGTGATTTAAAATAGGGTTTTGAACTGCTGCTCCTCACACTCTCCCGGACTTGTCCATAACTAGTTTATAACTGCAAAATGCTGGACGTTAGGGGTGTCATTGGGTGCTGTGGGTGGAGGAGGCATCACCCAAGCACTTCTCAGTTTCCCTTCTGACTTTTCCTCAACAGGCCCAAGAATGACTGCTGTATCCCGGACCTGCTTAATTGTGAGGCTTGAACTATCTAATAGTCATTTTTCAGAGAAGCTTTCTTTGAAATCTGTCCAGAGCAACTCCAGAGAGGAAGAAAGCACACCAGTTGTGATGTCACTAGTGTGCAGATTCCGTTTCTATCTAATCTGATCTCTTTCAGAGCCGTCTTTAACAGTCGATTCTGCTTCTTGATGTCTGAAAAAGTGGATCATCGTCTACCGCATTTCCCCTTTAAAATTGTATTTTCCTGTTAATTGACCATAATGTCACGGTCTTCTTATTCTTACTTAAAATGTTATAATGAATTTACTTCACGTCCTTCATTTTTTTTTTTTTGTCTTGAATTTTTCATTAGATCCTTTAACGTTCAGTTTCTGAACGCAGATTTGGAATTTTTTGCTGGTTATATATTGCACCTCTTGAGACATGTTGGATTTTCTTGTCATTTTGACATTGATTTACCAGAATGAACTATCTGTGAGAACACTGTTGCAGAGAAATTGTTCTGCTCTGACAGTAGATGATTTTCATGATTATTTCCCCCGGTTTGGGAATCCAATGCGTGCACGCCGAAAACTGTAGCAGCAGTGATCTGCAGCCAGCCGGGTGCGGGCATTTTCCTAATGTGAACTATTGCTAGCTCATTATGTTAGCTTCTTATATTCAGAGCTGGGCAGCTTGGTTTAGAAATATCATTGTTTTATATTCCTATATTGCCAAGTGACAAGTGAACATAGTACGGGATAAAGGCTTATTTAGATATTTGCTCAATCTCACATCTTACTAGAGTTTAGTTCTGAGAAATTTTTCTTGTTACCTATGATGTCATTTATCCCTTAAAGTCAAAATGTGCTAAGAAGCAACAAAAAACTAATCAAAGGAAAAACTAAGTATTCTTTAGGTCATGGTTGTTCAAGATGTGAGATGGTTGGAAAACATTCCTTTCCATTTTATCTTAATGGTTTTCCATCCGCTGTAGAAGCAAAATAGTGTATATATCCAAATACATTTATTTATTTGTGTGGTTATTCCCTCTCGGTTTGGGATAATATTCTTCTTGAAGTGCTTGAAAATCCTGGACCTAAATTATAGTAAGATAGAAAATGGGACAATCTCACAGTATAGCCACGCAGAATGATAGGTTCCTGAGGCAGAAATCTTCCAAGAGAGTGTGGTGTTCCTTTACATGAAGAACCCGAAGATTCATCAGTAGCTTCAAAGACTGGAAGGAGTTGGTGGGGGCACCTGCTTTTCCTGTAGGTGCCATTACTATGAAATGCTGACCTTCGTGAGAGGAGAAAGTCAGGCAGCCAGGGAAGGTCCGGGTGTCCATCCTTTGAGCCCTTCCTTGACTATCTCTGGAAGCCACAGCTTTCATCTCCTCTGTTGCCACCCAGCCCTGTTCTCATCATCTCAGTAGTCTCCTAACTGGTGTCTCTGCTCTCATGCTTTCCTTTGCAGTCCATTTCCTAGAGTGCCGATCTTGAAAGGAAAACATGATCGTGCTACTGCCTGCCCCAGACAGAATGGCTTCTCATTCTCTTAGGATAAAATCCAGTTCGGACATGATGAGCCCAGCCTCTCTCTCTTGCCTCATCGACAAACTTTCTCCCTTCCTATCCTCTGGTCCAGCCACAAGGCCTCAATGGCTTCCTTTCAGTTCCTCAGAAGCTCTGTGGTCTCACCTGCCTTTGTCTAGGTGAGGCCCCTTTGTTACAGCAGTTCATACAACCATACGCAGTTGTCCTTGGGTATCTGTGGGGATTGGTTCCAGGACCCCCTGCAGTTACCAAAATACAAGGATGCTCAAGTTCCTGATATAAAATGGTGTAGTATTTGCATATAACCTATGCACACCCTCCTGTATACTTTAAATCACTCAGATTACTTATAATACCTAATACAATGTAAATGCTAGCTAAATACCTATTATACTGTATTGCTTTTAAAATTTGTATTATTTTTATTGTCGTGGTGTTGTTTTTTTAATTGTTCTTTCTTTTCCCTGCAGTTTCTATTCAAGGTTGGTTGACTCTGTAGATGCAGAACCTGCAGCTTTGGAGGGCCAACTGTATATCACTTCCTGCAGAACACTCGCATTTAATTCATAGTGAAGTAGTCGATATTGTCTTTCTTTCATTAGTGTAGTATCCACTAGAGAAGAGAGCCTATTATCACTCGGGTATTACCAGCACCAAACCCTAAAATATGATTAAATTAGTAAAACAAGATGAAGTCTAGATTGATTTATCAGTTTCTTTTGAGGAGATCTTAGCTCCTCAAATTGGTTGTGCTTGAATCACTGCCCCAAGGGACCAAGCAAGACTTCCGTTGTACCTCTTGAGTGAATTCTTCCTACGACAATGCAGTAAAAATTAGTTCCATTCGATTATGTTTACTGTGCAAACTGCATTGGCTTAAACTTCCTCTGGCTCAGTTGCTGGACCCATCCCCTCTCCCCTCCGAAGCATCCCTCAGCTCTACCTGGACGTGCCTAAAGTGCAGCAGTTGCCACCCCTCATCCATCTGTTTCTTTCCCTCTTGCCCTGCTGCCCTGGTTCTGATGCCCATGGCCTGAAGGAATAGTACAGTCGCCTTCATTGACAGTCACCACTCTCCACACGCCAGCTGGTTATCAGAGTCCTGACACAAAGGGTCTTCTTAAAATAAGAAAAAAGTCTGAGGCCGGGCGCGGTGGCTCACGCCTGTAATCCTAGCTCTCTGAGAGGCCGAGGTGGGCGGATTGTCTGAGCTCAGGAGTTCGAACCCAGCCTGAGCAAGAGCGAGACCCCGTCTCTACTAAAAATAGAAAGAAATTAATTGGACAACTAAAAAAATACATAGAAAAAATTAGTCGGTGCATGCCTATAGTCCCAGCTACTTGGGAGGCTGAGGCAGTAGGATCACTTGAGCCCAGCAGTTTGAGGTTGCTGTGAGCTAGGATGACGCCACGGCACTCTAGCCCCGGCAACATAGTGAGACTGTGTCTAAAAAAAAAAAAAAGAAAGAAAAAAGTCTGGCCCAAAGGCAAATGTAAGTTGCCACCTCTAGAGACCAAAACTCCGTGCAAAGTTCAAAAAACATGAAAACAACAAAACCACAAAATTCTTTAGGGGTCGTAAATTAGCTAGGACATATAAAATACCCATTGCCTTATTTAATTTTCACACAAATCCTCAGGTCTGTGTTAGTATTCCATTTTAGAGATGAGAAAAACTGAGGCTCTGGGACATTTAATAATTTATTGAGGGCCAGGCACCTCCCAACACTTTGGGAAGCTAAGGTAAGAAGATTGCTTGAGGCCAGGTGTTTGAGACCAGCCTGGGCAAGATAGCAAGACCCTGTCTCTTAAAAAAATAAACAAATTAGCTGGGTGTGGTGGCACACACCTGTAGTCCAAACTACCAGCTACTCAGGAGGCTGAGGCAGGAGGATCACTTGATCCCAGGAATTCAAGGCTGCATTGAACTATAATAGTGCTACTGCACTCCAGCCTGGGTGAGACAGTGAGACCCTATCTCAAAAAAAAAAAAAAAAGGTATTGAGGTTACTCAGCATCAGGGCCATAATTCAAACCCAGATCTAATGACTTTAAGCTTTTAACCAGTATTCTGTACTGCATGACGACATTAATAGAAATGGCTGACATACAATTTATTTCCATTAGTCTTCCTGGGCTCTATAGACCCAAATCATTCTGTGATGACAATATCCAAATAGGCTTGACTGAAGATAAATTATTTACATCAAGACACACAGAGTACATTCTTAAGTGTTAGTTTCATCTTTTCTTAACTTTATACATGCTCCCATGTAAGGTATTTTCTCCCCAGGTCTCTATTTCTTTTTTCTTTTTTTTTGAGACAGAGTCTCGCTCTGTCACCCCGGCTAGAGTGAAGTGGTATTGTCATAGCTCACTGCAACCTCACACTCCTGGGCTCAAGGGATCCTCCTGCCTCAGCCTCCCAAGTAGCTGGGACTACAGGCACAAGCCACCATGCCCAGCTAATTTTTCTATTTTTAGTAGAGATGGGGGGTCTTGCTCTTACTCAGGCTGGTCTTGAACTCTTGAGCTCAAATGATCTCCTGCCTCGGCCTCCCAGAGTGCTAGGATTACAGGCATGAGCCACCGTGCCCGGCCTCTATTTTTTAATGCATGTATTTCTCATTATAACCACATAACCCACTAACACCACACAGTCAGAGGCCTCCTTGTGCAGGCTCCCAAGGCCTGAGTTTACCCTTCAGCTGCCCGTGTGACACTCCCTGAGGACTCAGCACAGTCCCGGGTTCATGCTGCCAAGCCTGTGTTTATTCTTAGTTGAGGGGAGTGTGGGGATGGACTTCCTGCCAGAATCCTGCCCTGGCATTCCAGGTAACTCGCCACAAGCTGTGGCCCATTCTCTGCTATTTATAGCGAGTGACAAAAATAGCCTCACCCTTCTGAAAGGTGTACCTGTGCCATCTGCCCGCCAGCCTCCTACCTCCTGACAGGGCTTTCTCTCCCGACTTTAGGAGGAGGCAGGGTGGTGTCCTTGCACAGACCTAGGGGCGCCTGGCCCCTCATGCGCACACACACCTCCTGCTCCGGAGGCACCTAGAGCCTGGGCAGGCGCCAAGGCAGGGCTTCAGCACAGGGGTGGAGGCAGAACCTAGTTTGGCCCCAAGGAAAAGGGCGGGAACCTAGGAAGAGGGGAGAAAATAAGACCGAGTCCCACTGTTGGAGTTGGGTACAAAGTCAGGGTGGGGTCCTGGGCTCTGCTCGTCTGATTCTGAGCCTTGAATGCCTGAGAGACTCGCTATTCCTGCAGCCTGGGCTATGGCTGAGTCCGGGGATGGGGAGGCTAACGGACCCAGCTGAAGGCGCTGGAGTGTGGGGCAGAGAGTAGACACACCCTGCCACTTCCTAGCCGTGTGACCGTGAGCAGCTTACTTCCTCTCTCCAGGGTGTTTCCTTATCTAAGGGGTTAGCGCTAGAGGAGAAACTCCTGCTCAGGTGTGTGCATCAGAGTAACCTGGGGAGCTTGTTAAAATAGGGGTGCCCAGACCCCTCCTTGCGGGTTCATTGGAAGGCCTGGGAGGATGGCGCTGGGGATCTGGGCATTCCCAGGTTCCCTGGGAAATTCTGATCCACGTCAGCATCGGGAGCCCCTGTCCCGGGGGTCTTCCAGCTCTAACATTCCTTCACTCTAAAGTTTGCTACATCAGGGATAAGAAAGCGTGCAAGACAGGCGTTCACCTCGCACGATGATTGGACAGAATCGGACACTATCAGTCGCTCGTTACATCCCAGGAAATCGGCTGGGAGCGTCTTCAAAGCAAATTTTCTATGTGGAAGCTGAAACTTGGGGCTCAAGTTCATCCCCTCCTATCTTCTCTCCTAGGCGGTAGCTCGCTCTCCCTTGGTTTAAGTATCATCTTCCTCAGCCTGGGTGAGACAGTGAGACCCTGTCTCAAAAAAAAAAAAAAAAAAAAAGATATCGAGGTTACTCAGCATCAGGGCCATAATTCAAATCCAGATCTAATGACTAAGCTTTTAACCAGTATTCTGTACTGCATGGCGACATTAATAGAAATGGCTGACATACAATTTATTTCCATTAGTCTTCCGGGCTCAGAGGTCACAAACTGGGGACACCGAAAGACAAATCTAGACAGGCTACATGTGAGTTTTATTTAGCCTGCCCAGTATTTTTTATTATAAAAGTCTGAATTGGTACGTTTGCTTTCCAGCTCGCCACGGGCCCACCATTCCCGACTCTTACACCCAGCCAGCGTCAACCCTTGACGTTGCCTACTTGGGCCCTGATTCTAGACCTAATTCAGTCTCTCAACTCTTGTTTCTAGCTCAAATATCTCTTCTGAGCTCCAGCCCCATTCATCCAAATGCCTCCTGGTGAGAAAATGTGGTTTGTGTGCTTAGGGAAGGCCCGGCCAGTGGTGCAGGGCTAAATAAATGTGAGTTAGTGATGTCGTTATTCCTAACGTTCACCTCTTCTTAAAATCTCACAGGCACCCAGCTCAACCTCGTTAAAATAGAACTTGTCACATTCCTTCCTCTCCGCTACTCCAAGCCTCTCCTCTGCATTCCCTTGTTGCTCGTTGCCTGAGACTGGAGCTATCCTGGCTCCTTCCCCTCCTTCACTCCAACTTACCGCCAGAACTTCTGCAGAATCTCTCCAGAATCCATCCAGTTCTTTCCATCTCCGCTGTAACCACCTAGTCCAAGCCACCATCATCTTTGCCAGGACTGTGGTACAGGCCTAACTGTTCTCCCTGTAGACATTACTTTTCCATTGTAACCTGTTGTTCAATTTGAGGCCACGGGTCATTTTACTAACCAAACCAGATCTTGCTCTCTCGTGCATACAACCCATTTATTGGCTCCCCATTTCCCCAGGATAAATTCTTTTCTTTCTTTTTTTTTTTTTGTGTCTCACTCTGTCACCCAGGCTGCAGTGCAGTGGCATGGTCATATCTCACTGTAGCCTTGAACTCCTGGGCTCAAGCGATCCTTCCGCCTCAGCCTCCCACGTAGCTGGCATGCACCACCTGCCTGGCTAGTTTTTTTATTTTTTTTTGTCAAGATAGGGTCTAGCTATGTTGCCCAGGCTGGTCTTAAACTCCTGGGCTCGACTGTTCCTCCTGCCTCAGCCACCCAAAGTGCTGGGATTACAGGTGTGAGCCACTGCACCCCACCAAAATCCAAGTTCTTTAACAAGACCCTTCCCAGTCTGGCTCCTGCCTCCTCCCCAACCTCCTCTGGCAGTAAGTGTTCTACCCATCAGGGACTTGTGTTATCCTGGGATGTGCCATACACTCTCTGGCCTCTAGGTGGGCCCTCACACAATCCATTTCTCTTCGTGGAAGACTCCTCCTCCTACTGTTCACTGGATAACTCCTACATTTTCTTCCTGTCTCAGTTTAGCTGTCACTTCTCAGAAGGTCATCCCTGATTCCCTAAACCAAGTCAGACCCCTGCTAAATCTTGCAGAGCCCCCGTGCTTTCCCTGGCATTGCCTTTATCACACTGCATCACGACTGCATCTGATGGTCGCCTCCTCTCTAGACCAAGGCTACTTGTGGGCAGGGACCATCGCTTGTTCACGGCTCTGTCTTCTATGCCTAGCACACGCTTGGAATATAGTAGGTACACAGTAAATGTTGAGGAAAGGAAGAAAAGGAGAGGAGAAGTAAGAAGGAGTGGACTCCTGATTTTTCTCTTCTCCGCAACAAGAAAGGCATGCAGCTAACATCTTCTTGCCAAAGGAGAGAACAAGAGCTGAGAACAAGAACACATCCCCACCCCCAACCGCTTTATTGAGAACTCCTGAAGGCAGGAATTCTCTTCTGTTCAAAGATGTATCCTCAGCATCTAGAAAGAGCAGGTGTGCAATAGAGGATGTTGAATGAATAAATTCATACTAAGAACTTCTTGACCTAGACTATAAACAAAAGTATAACCAGCAGGAAACTGCTGTTTTTTTGTAATAAGCCTTGAGCAACTACTTGACTTTTTAAAAGTAGGTACACATATATAAGCTTTTATAAAAATTAAAACCTAGAACAGAAAACAATGGGAAAAAGTCTCACTGGGGACCCTATCGTTACCACCAATCAAATTGGGGTTATGAACTTGGAAACTGGGATGTATTGTCCAGATACGATGACACTGTTCCAAAATCACAGAACCATCAAAAGAAAATACGATTCATCCACTGGACTAAAATGTAGATTTTGTTTTCATCATTTAGAAATCCAGAAAGGAAGAGAAAACGTGAACTTTGCGTCAAGAGAGCCCAAAGTTTGGTCCAAGGCTACTGCTGAATGCAGGCATGCCTTTGGAAAACTTACTCAACCTCTCTGCTTTATTTTCTTCCCTGTAAAATAGGGGAAATGAGACTCACTTTGCAGAGTCATTTTGAAACGGAATATAAAATATGAAGCACCTAGCACTGTCCTGACACATACCAGGTGCTCAGTCGCGAGCATCGTTTACACTGACTCCTGCCTTTTAATTATTTAAAAGTATCATGGCTGGGCTCACACAGAATGCAGGGAGCTCATGAAATATTGCTCTCCTGGTGGGAAGATGCACTATTTCTTCACTGTCCTCTTTCTAAAAGAAGGAAGATGACAGTGGCAGAGAACAGAAAAGTAATAGCAACAGAGGGGCACGGAAAATGAAAACAGAGGAAGCTAATTCTCACTGGATCTGGGAGTCATGCTGAAAAACAAGGCTTTTCCTGTGTCCCCTTTCCCTTTGCTATAAACTGAATGTGTCCCCCCCAGATTCATATGCTGAAACCTAATCTCCAACGTGAGTGTATTTGGAGGCAGGTCCTTTGGGAGGTGATTAGGTTACACGGATAGAATTAGCACCATTGCAAAAGAAACCAGAGAGCTCCCTCCGTGCCTTCTGTCGTGTGAGGACGCAGAGAACAGATGGTTGCCTGTGAACCAGGAAATGCCTCCTCACCAGGTACAGATCTGCTGGCACCTTGATCTTGGACTTTCCAGCCTCCAGGACCGTGAGAACTAAATCTCTGTTGTTTATAAGCTCCCCAGCCTATGGTATTTTTGTTACAGCAGCCTGAACACTGAGACAGCCTCTCACAGAATTTATGAGGAAGGCTCCTAATAGCCAGAGGCAGGGTTCCCAGGGCAGAAGAGGGAGCCTCCATTATCCAGCCCGCTCATCTCTCCAGTGCTTTATTTTTTATTAAATGAAATTCACATTTCATCATTTAAAAAATAATATTTTTTCTTACTTCAAGGACGAATCATGTTCATTTGGGACATATAAGCAAAAAAAGAAAGAAAGAAAAGAAAAGGGGAAAAAAAAGGAAAAGAACAGAAAAGAAAAAAAATTACCTGAAGTTCCACTGCTAGACAACGCCTGCAAACATTTTGCAGTCTATCTCTTCAAAGTTTTCTCTAGGCAGTGTGGACATAAAACAACATGTTCTTACATAAGAAATAAGGTCACGTAGGGTAGGGCGTATGGTTCTGTAACCTGATCTTGTCTATGGAACATCTTTCCATGTTAGTACGTGGATGTATCTCGTGGCATCATGGGTGACACTGGTGGGCTCTCAGGGTGCCTGGCCCCAGGACACTCACGGTGGGTGCCTTCCCTCAGTGGAGACTTGTCGCCTGTTTCTGTTTCCCCTCGATGAACAGCTTCTTAGCCAAACCTTCATACAACCCCTGATTGCTCCTTCACAGTGAGTCCACATGTTCAATCTTAATTTTTTCAAGAAAAGAAGACAATAAGACAGTGTGATTAAAATCTTGAAATCCCATAAAATCTTGAAGGCCCATAGGTGGGCCTCCTTGGTGCATAGGAGGGGATGGGCTGCAACTCAGCCCTATGCTTTTTATGTCCAATTCTGTTCAACCTCCGGGTTTTATCACAGGTGCCACCTCTTTCCTATTTGGCAAACTTAAAAAATGAACAAGGTGCAGCCCCTGTCCTTAAGAGATTAAAATCTAGTAGCAGAAATAAGAGACACAATAATTTATCATCTCTAATAACTGAGTTTTCTCTCTCGTTTAACACAAAAGAACCTGACTTTTCATCATGAGAACCAAGGACAAGACGGACATAATTATATTAATAATAGTCAGTGCTTAATGAGAACTTACTATGTATGTTTAGGAACTGTTAATTATTACAGGGTATACATTCATCATTTAATTATCACAGGCAGCCTATGAGGCAGGCGCTGTGGTTTCAAATGTTAGATCGTTGTAGAAACTGAGGTTCAGGGAAGTTAAGTAACTACTCGAGGTGATTCACTCGGGTACCATACGTGGCGGAGCTGGATTTGATTGAAGGCCCTTTGAGGCTAGATCCCTGTACCACTGAAGGCGACATGGAATAGGCCTGCGATTTCACCTTCTAGGTACTGTGGCCTGAACACCAGCTTGCTGACGTCCCCCATGGTGATGTTCATAGTGACCAATCGGTGCACCTACCGCACACCCATCAGCTTTCCTGAGGTTCCCGTGGCTGCCTTGGCTGTGGAGAGAGTGGGCCACTCCAGCGTGCAGTACCGGCTTGCTCTGTTTCCACCTAAGCCCTCCAAGGAGCCGCCTTCAGTAGATCACCATGTCCTCCATGATGGCTTTTTCTTTGGCCATCCCAAGTTGGCACAGTTTGATGCCTCGGCCTGTGCCACTGGGTCTTCAGTTCATGTCTCTGTGAATCCAGCGACCGGCAAGCCAGTGGGCCTTCCGGAAGACTTCAGGGCGGCCCTCCTAAGGCTGATGAGCCCGGCTTCAGTGTGAGTCACATATATTGTACTTGGAATTGTGCATGTCATAAAATAAAGTTCAGATTATTCTCTAAACCATTTCTTTTGATTCCCTTGCATATATTTTTTCCCTGAAAATGACTGTCGATTCCTTGAAAGTTTTTATAACAGAGTTTTCTAGCTTCATTGAGCAAGGGCCTCCTTGCGTGGGGTCCGGGGCTCTGCTTTCCCCACATCAGTCCCCCCAGCCATCTAATGAGGCAGGTGCTGCTTGACCTTCCTTTTGCAGAAGATGTGAACTTTGGTGCTGTAAAGCCACCTTTCTTTCATGTGTCTAAAACAACAAACCAACAAACCTTTGACACTTTTCTGCTAAATCCATAGCCTCAACCAGTCACTCATGCCGTGAAGTCTAGAAGTAACTATGAAGAAAACAAATCTTTGATGCTGAAATACATAAGTACCGTACTTTGGGGTCATAAATGAAAATGGGTGTGATTTACTGAGTGCTGACTACATACGTGCTTCACGGTCATCATTGCAATTGGTCCTTATGACTGTCCCATATTGTGGGTGCTATTATCACCATTTTTTAGATGAGAACATTGAGGCTTTAAAGAGGACAATTCGAGTCAGGGGAAGGGGTTCTAGTCCAAGGTCCATCTCCATCTCAATGCAACAGGGAAAACCACTGGTTTAATCTCTCCAGGCCTCAGTTTCCTCACCTGGAAAACATGATCCCTAGTGACCTTTTCCAGTTAGATTTGTGAATGCTTTTTGAGTGTATAGAGACTCTTGCTCTCCTGTGGAATTGAGTTCCAAATCCTTGCCACATATAAACATCTCTGGGATACCCTGACCATGGTACAAACAAATGCCATTTGCTATTCCTTTGCCATTAAGGCCATTCGATTTGGCCCGGTAATAGATCAGTTTTGAGGGTTTAGAAACACTTCAAACAATAATTCTAAAACTTGGAAAGACTATTAACCAGCAGGCTGGTGTTTGCAGGCATTGATCCGTCTGACCTCCGGCACATGATACGCTCAGAAAGGGCAACAAGGAGCAATCCTTTCATCTGTGTGTCACTTTTCAGTCCTCGAGGTCTTGCACATGTATTATCTCACCTCATCTGCCTAACTGCTCTGAGAGCTGGCTATTATTATTATTATCCCCACTGTACAGTCAGAACAGGCCAAGATCAGCACTCTTGAGTGGCAGAGCTAGAACTCGAATCCAGCCAGGCCTTTTGACCTGCCTGTCCATGCCACCAACTCTGCATCTCATCACAGTGGTCCAGAATTTTTTAAGACACCATTGTTCTGCCAACAATTTTTTTAAAAATTGTGGTTATAGTAGTGTGGTTTCATCGAGAGTCTCTTAAACAGGAGACAATGAAGTGGGGTGGCTATGAGAGTGGGGTCCACCATTAAAGAGATCTGGATTTGTATCCTGCATCTGCCATTCCTAAGTAGCGGAATCGCATGTCTCTCTTCACCTAGGAAAGTCCTGGCGGTCCCAGCATCATGGCAGACCCTCCCCCAATACTTTTTAACTCATAAAGACTAGGATTTCATTTCTCACATGGGCTGGCGGTCCAAGATCAGGGCCCTGGCAGGTTTAGTAGTTGGCGAGGGCTGCTCTCTGCTTCCAAGATGGTGCCTTGCTGCTGTGCCCTCATGTGGCAGGAGGGGGGAAGGGTAAAAAAGGAGCCCAGCTAGTTCCCTCGAGTCCTTTTACAAGGGCACTAATCCCACTCATGAAGGCAGAGCTCTTGAATTAATCACCTCCTAAAGCCCTCTGAGTACTATTGCACTGGGTCTTAGGTTCCAGCATATGAATTAAGGGGGACACATATGTTCAAACCATGGCAATGTGTGGATATCCTGACCTGCATGTCCAAACTGAGTCGACCTTCAATAGCTGCCCATTGGCCATCCTTTGGGACTAGAGGTGCATATACCTGCCATGTTGCCTGCCCTTTGAAAGATGTACCTGGGGAACAAGACAACCCAAGTTCTGCAAGAGGCTTGGGTCACTTGGGCAGGGAATTCCGGGGTCTTATGGGGACTTGGAGCATGGTCTAGAAGGGAGAGGCACTCTGAGTTAGCAAAACCCTTTGGCCCCTGGGGAGAAGCATAGCCAAAGAAAGAGTGGAATGGGTCTTTCTGAACCCCAAAGTGGGCAGGGCTGATTGCTCGGATTTAGGAAGATATTGATTAAAGCTGCCTCCTTTCATTGGCAAAGGTGTCCTGGTCTGGACAATCAATTATGTAGTCCATTTATTTATTTAATGTTTTGAGACAGAGTCTCACTCTGTCGTCCTACATAGAGTGCAGTGGTATCATCCTAGCTCACTGCAACCTCAAACTCCTGGGCTCACGCAATCCTCCTGCCTCAGCCTGTGAGTAGCTGGGACTACAAGTGTGCCCCATGATGCCCAGCTAAGTTTTTTATTTTTAGTAGAGATGGGGTCTCACTCTTGCTCAGGCTGGTCTGGAACTCCTGAGCTCAAGTGATCTTCCTGCCTCAGCCTCCCAGAGTGCTATGATTACAGGCATGAGCCACTGTGCCTGGCCTAGTTACCTAATTTAAGAGTTATGTGACTTTGGGTATTACTTGCCCTTATAGTTCCCTGATTTGTAAGATGGGGAAAACAATACTCTGGTACCCATGAGTGCCACTGGTGATGGTGTTTCCAACCTACCTGTTGAGCAACAAGAGTAGGATTGCATTTCCCTGCTCCCTTGAAGTTAGATGTGGCCATGTGACTTGCTTTGCCCAATGTCAGTGAGCATGCGTGGCAGGGGTCGCTTTCAGGAGGCCACATTTGGTTGCCTGTGTCTGGCTTTCCAGTGGGTATGGGTGCATGTGGAGATGCCCTGCTGACCCCCAACAGCACAGCTGCCACGGACAATTGGCCCAGGCTACAGCTGGTTTTGCAAAAGCGAAAATTCAACCTCTGTTGCTTTAAACCACTGAGATGTTCAGTTTCTCTGGTACTGCAGCAAAACCCAGCTTATCCCCTCTCTCTTACCAAGTACCAGCCTCCTAGGGCTGTTGGGAGTGTTACATGAGAAATGTGTGCAAGTAGTTGGCGTAGTGCCTGGCACACAGCTATTGGTATTTATCCTAGGAGAAATGAAATGCTTATGTGCACCCACTACACAAACACCTTCAAGGTAGGGAAGTAGCTAATCCTTACACTCATTTTCTTTGATGTGCTTCTGTGCATTTTGTATTTTATATGAGAGAAATTACAGAGGTGCTCAAAGCACACGGGGTGGTGGGACACATGATACCTACACTATGTGTCCCCAGCCACAGACCCTGGGACTGACCAGAATTGAGAGTGGGGTTGGCTTATTTGGAAATAGCGCCAAGTTCATGCAAATCCTCATGAGTTTAAGAACTTAGATGACATACTTTTTCCAGTGCTCAAATGTTTAATACTTCAACGTGAGCTAAAGCAGCGAAAATCATGGCACTCATTGGTTTTTAGTGGGAAATTCCAGCACTAAAAACATCATTATAAGACTACAGAGAGAGCCAAATCTCAATTGCATGATCTCGGAGGAAACTGGTATTTTATTATAAAAGTGGCAAAATAAATCTAGGTGGACTAAAAGACAAAAAAATCCCATCAGCCATTCTGTTTCAGTCCACAAGATGTTTCAGCTGAGCTGCTAACAAGTAGCCACATAGCTACTATTTGCTGGGCACTTCTGAGCAGACATGACTCGTGCATTTGCTAACAAGGGAACAACTACGGTAATCCAAGCAGGGGAGGAAAACCTTCAGGTATCGCAGGTTTTCTAACTACATTTTTGTCACACTCGAATTCATTCGAAAACTTACAGTAAGAGACAAGAGGTACAAAATGTGTGTTCATGTTTTGCTTGGACAGACTATGGCTCCTAGCAATTAATGCTCTTAGTCACATTAAGCATTAAATAATGCTTTGTGACATTACAGTATTTCCCATTACAGATCAATTTTGTAGCATTTGTTCATAATCAGACTTGAAATGTTACCTAGAAACAAAATATGTTTTCCTTGAAACAGTCAGACCTTATTAGAAATCTAAGGTTTTACAAATCACCATGTTAACAGTTATGTCCCCTAGCTAGGGTTTTCTTTCTTTAAATAGTGTTAAATTCAGCCCCAGAAGCTCTAGTCTCTTTGAGGGTTACTCTTCTTATGTGCACTGACTTGAAAGGAAAAACTTAATGCTCCAAATACATCTAATGTCTTACTATGTGTAACGTAATAAATCAACCAATATTCTCTTCTGGGGGGAAAAATAATGTTAGCACCTATTTAAAAGTGTTATGCTTATAATCAGGTTACACAATATTATTTTCTCATGTTTTAAAAAATGGATTCTCATTGCTTAAAAAGAAAAAGCATCGGCCTATTTCTAGGTAAGAGGAGTTATTCCCATTTCCTGACCACATAATCATATGCTGTGGGTGAACAAAGAAGTAGAGAAATTCAGAAATTTGGAGCTGTACAACTTAATTCTAAACAGAAGAGATTTTGGAGTAGTAACACCTGGAGTTGAGTTCTGGCCTTGCCATTTGATCACTGGAATCTTGGGCAAATTGCTCAACTTCCTATTCAGTAAATGTTAGCTATTTTTCAATTTTTTTACAGAATTATTTTTTTTCCCCTGAGAGATACTCCCTTTGATTAAAGCCATCAACCTCCCATTCATTCAGCAAATAATTACTGAGCACTTACTGTATGCTAGACTCTACTGTTCTAGGCCCTGGGAAACAGGAGTAATTCAGAGAAACCAGACTACAGCTCTCATTAAATTTCTATGCTAGCTTGGGGGTGGGGTGGGGTGGGTAATGTCAAGTAGTGCAGCAGGTTAGCTTGAATGCAGGCCCCCCAAAAGATATGTCTACCTTCTGCCCCTGGAACTTGTGCATGTGACCTTATTTGGAAAAAGGGTCTTGCAGATCTCAAGATGACATCATCTTGGATTATCCAAGGGGCCCCTAAATCCAATGGCAGTTTTCCTTACAAGAGACATGCTGAGGAGAGACACAGAGGAAGGAGGAAAAGGCCCTGTGAAGACAGGGGCAGAGATGGTACAGTGCAGTGATGCAGCCACAAGCCAAGGAACTCCCAGAACTCACCAGAAGCTGGAAGAAACAAGGAAGGTTCTCCCCTGAGCTTTCAGAAGGCGTGCAGGCCCGCTGACACCTTGATTTCAGACTCCAGCCTCCAGACTGTGAGAGTACATTTCTGTCACTGTAAACCACCCACTTCATGGTAATTTGTACAGAAGCCATAGGAAATGAATAGAAATGGTAATGTGTACCAAGAAGAAAATAAAATGAGGACAGGAGAGAGGGATTCAAGTCGGGATTACTTTAAATAGTGGGATCTGGAAGGCCGCATTGAGGAGGCAGCAGGAGTTACCCAAGGAGGTAAGAGATGGGTATTCTGAATCTCAGGGGATAGCAAGTGCAAAGGGCCCAATCTGGGGATGACCATGCTGTTTGAGGACTAGGAAGAAAGTCAGTGGGGCTAGAATATTGGGGGTAGGGTGGGAAGTGTGGTAAGGATGATGCTGATGAGGCAGGTAGGGACCAGATCCTACAGGCCTACCTCTATAGGGCCCCGTAGGCCCGGTAAGAAGTCTGGGTTTTCCAACGGGAACCTGTCTCAGGAAGATCTTACAGTTGACCTGCAGATTCCCTAACTGCATAAAGAAAAGACATTAAGTATATATATTTATTAAATTAGTAAATATGAGTATATTCTGAACATTCTAGCAACTGGACTTAAAAAACCAGAACCTTTATAATCTTATGCATGGAATCCAATCCCACAGTTTAATTCTGTATCAATAATGATGCCACAAATGGTATCTGTGAAGTCAAACACCACAAGACACTGTAGAAAATCCTCAGGAAGATGCTTTATTTCATTCACTTCCTACTTACAAGGTGAAATTTCAATCTGTAACAGTTGTTTTTGCCAGTTCAGCCGATGGCTCAGAAGATCACCTTGTCCTAATTCCATAGTATAAGCTATTCCAGGGGCAGGTCCGAGGGTTATGGATTCACTGGACTGGAAGGTGTCGTTCCAGAATCCCACTACATCCCACCACTTCATTCCAGTCGGTGATCATCGAGGAAACAGACGGCATTTCTATTCGCTATTTCAAAGATCAGAACCACCTCATTTGCATGTCAAGAAAATTTTCTCAAGTTTATTTAAAGTATTTATCATTTTCCTATAGTTGTTCAAGTGTCTGACATTCTTTCTCCTACCTCTAAGTTCCTTTCTTTTTCACATTATCTTTCTTGATTGCTTCTTCTTATAAAAACAAAAAAAAAACAAAGATGTGGATTTATTGTGCACATTAGCAGGTCCATACGGAAAAACGCACAGTAACAGCTCAGAGTATGAAGTCAAGAAGGAAGAATCTGAAATATCAGACTTGCTCTGAAATAAGCTGCTAGGCTAACGCTTTAGCTCAATCAGAACTTTCCCTTACCAACTATTTAACAGTGGCAAATATAAAAAATCCGGTAGTTAAAATACATAGCAGTCATTCGTATACTGTCCCCCAACCCACCCAACTTCTGAACAACAGAGCTTTTTCAAGTTTTATCCTCCTTTACTTTAATGGAAAAAAACTTAAAAAGTCATGTTGTAAAAATGTTTCCCCACAGAGAACTGCAATCTACCAAGATTTTAATGTGTTTTGAGAGAAATCTTACTGAAAGAATAGTGATGACAATTTCCCAGTAAACACTTGAGTGAAAAACAACTTTTATACCCCAATCTGAGGTATAAACTTGCTTTTTGGAGAACACAACTGCTGTAAATTAGACAATTATAGCAACCACCCAAGACAATAAAGGAAAGCCTATGACAGTCTGCCATGTTATGGAGAGTGTCTATCAAAGTTCATCATGATTTTTTGTGAGATCTTCCCCATAATTGGTAGCTTGGCTTCCAACAAACATGTTCCAGTTCTCCAAGATCTCCTCTTTAGTTAGCTTCTCATCCTGTAGAAGAGAGGAGAGAGGCTGTCATTGAAGCTCTGATAACTGTAGTAACTCAGCGTGATGCTCGTGTTATTTCACTGATGTGCAGCGCTTTCAATACTACCTTTAATAATTCAGAAGCTGCTGGGTACCTTCTTCATCTGCCATTACTGCGCCGCAAAACTCCACACCGGAACAACCTCCTGCTATAAAAGCTGTGCTAACATACATCACATGAGGCCCCTGAGTAATCCAGACACTAGAATCCACTCGTGTCTACAAGCAGGGTTGGTATTTCCAAAACAGGCCCTGAGGAATTCCACTTCCCTTTTGTGGCCTAACCACATAACCTGAGAATCTGGGACAATTAGCCAAGTGGGGAAGAGGCAGAACTTTTTTCTAAATTTATTTACTTGGATAAATAACGTAGTCCTAGGGCAATGTAGGATATACTTCTTAAATCCATGTCCTGTCCACATCTACGTTACTGGTTCTCCAATCCTAGGAGACGTGACTTAATGTAAATCTGCGGCGCATATCAGACTACCCAGGAATGCCTGGGCCTAATGACCTCACTGTGGGTTGGGTTATCAGGGTATTGGCTTAAGTTTACAGGTCTCTACTGTAGGGCAAGAATGAAAAATCAGTAAGGATATGGCCAACAGGCCAATGTTACCACCAAAAAATGCAAACAAAACCAGTCTTATATAAATGGTCTCCCTTCCATCAGTGATTCCAGAAGAACGTGAAATACCTTGTCTTTGTCTGACTCATACACCAGGTGCCTGGCCTCCGCCTGTGCGTGGTCATAATCTTGAGGGAGGATCCAGTGGCGAATCTCATCTTTGTCCAACTTCCCGTCCTTGTTCAGATCCCGGAATTCGTTAAACTGCTCCCGTTCTGACACAACCCAGTCCGGCTCAGGGCCGTTCTCCTCGTGGGAAAACATATCCGCTAGAAAGGAAGGTTGTTCTTGGTTATGAAATGAGAAGGTAAAAACCAAAACACTTGGCCTCCTGAGTTTGGAAAGGTGATGCCCAGTCAAGACCTAACTCAAACAGTGAGCAGTTCTTGGGGATGATAGTGCAATAGTGTATCCCCTGTGAAGGCCACGTGGTAGAACAGAAAGACCTGTGCTTAGGGGCCAGAGGATGAATCCCGGCTTTTGACTTAGTTCAGCAAGTGGGATTAAGTTACTTAGTTCAGTAAACCTTAAGTTTCCTTATCTGTAAAATGGAGATAAAAATGGATAAATCACAGGGTTATTATGAAGATCAAATAGGCCATTTATGTAAAAGCCTTCTACAACCCAAACTGGCACTATATAAGTGAAAACTAATAATAATGACCAACACTGAGCACTTTCTATTATCCAGATACCGTATAAAGTACTTTACACACACTTTTTCATTTGAATTTCACACAACTACTTTATGAAGTAGGTACTGTTATTACTCTCATTTTACAGATGAAAACACTGAGGCAAAGGTTTACCTAATGACCCACACAGCTAGACAGGAACATGGGCACTCTGCTTTCAACCCATGGTCTTAACTAACACTGTGTTTATTATTATTATTGTTTATATAATTTCCAAAGAGCTTTCACATATGTCATTTTATTTTATCCTTATAACAATTCTGTAAGATGGGCCATTATTCCCACTGAACAAAATGGCAAGGAAAGGACAAAGAAAACAGTGTTTATGCATTGTGTGTTTCATCACTAGGTCTTCTTGGAAAAGACAGGTACCCTGTGGGCAGTTTCTCTTCAATGGGAGCTTGGAAATGCCAAGTGGTGAAGGAGCAGGTAGTGAAGGAAGGAAAAAGAGGGGGAAGACCCTTGGCTACAAGGTAGCTGCAGGACAGCCCCACAGCTCACACATGCACATAGTTTTTTGACAAAGAGCTGTCCCGTTTATTAACTAATTCAAACCACATCCAACCCTGCGAGGATGGGTGCTATTTATTCCCATTTTACAGATGACGAAACTGAGGCATAGAGCGATTACATGACTCCCCCAGGAGGAGTGGAGAAGCCAGGGCCTCTAATTCCAGTGCCTTTCCTACTACCACACCACCACCAGTTTTCCACTCGTCCCCGCCTGAACAGAAGGCTCCCCTAGAAATGACAAGTCGATACATCGGGTCTCTCTGGCTGCAAGTCATTCGGCATTTGATTTTCAAGCACAATGCCCCCGCCTCCCTCTCTGACCAGCATAAAGAATGCAACGCTTGTTTTAGGCAAAGCCATGCAAAGAGTTCTGCTCCTGACTTAGCACCATTTCAATGCAGAGTTCAGGAGGGCCAGGCGGAGCACACACTCTTAGTCAAAAGCGCTGCATTGTTTGTTTCAATCAGGCAGCCTTTGCCGTCAGTCTCATTTCATCCCCACCGTCACGGCGAGACGTCCCCAGCTTTGAACGCTTCGCTCGCACGTGCACCCAGTGAGAGGAAGGCTCTGCTGCTTGCTCGGACGAGGGAGCTGTCAGCATCTGTTATTCTCCAAAGGTAGTGCCGCCAAGATCACTTTAATTACTACAGTGAGAGCTACCTGTCTGTTACCAACGACAGACAGGGAACAGCGTTCAGTTCTCAGGATCAAACATAATTTCTAACGATTAGAAGAAACTTTGCTCTTCATTACTGAAGGCCCTTGCTCTCATCCTGGGGTGGCAAAATAAGACAACCACAAAACCAGAGGCTGATGGCAACTCGGGCTCTGGTTTTACATTTAAAGGTAATTAACTGCCTAATTAACTGCCTTGTACACATTAAAGATGTGTACAAAAGCTATATCCCATCCCTCTTTTCCTAGGTGAACACCCAAATCAAATGACTTTCCAGCTTTTACTTTATTGAGACTTGGGAAACGAACAGCTGTCGTGAGAAGGCAGCCTGTCGTTGGAGCCCTGTGCCTTAGCAGCTGGCAAAGATCGAATGGAAATTTCCTTGTTGCCTGACGCTTCAGTCCTTTCTGCATGGGAGGCTGGAGGGGCTAGTGGGCTGCTGGGAAGGGCTCTCACAAGCCGTGGTGGGTTCTGACCCAAGTGTATTGAGTTGACTCTCAGCCAGCCAGAGCTCGCAGATTCCTGAAAACACACTTCTTGCTGTTGCTTAAGTGAAGCCCTTCAGAACAAATTCTAGGTATGGCACTCCCAACTACAGGATGGAAAACTAGAGGCACAAAACGGCCACATAACTGGGCAGTCATGCACTTTGTAAAAGCATTTATCTAAGAAGAATGCCTTTCTGCAGAGAGCTGGGCACATAAGCAGGTCTGTTGATCATAGCTGCATCTACTCAGAGATTCTTTCCCCGACACTGTCTGCTCTGTCTTCCCTGTAAATCTAAGGGATTGCCAACCCCACTGTGCAAAAGTAAAACTAGGCAGTGTCATGAAGGGTACCTCTCAGAGCCGTGGGGCCAACTGCTGGCCAGCCTAGTGGCAGGGCTACCCTCTTCATCTCTTCTCCACTGAAGGAGGTCTAATAATGCTTTCCTGATACTGCACTGCTAGGGCTGATGTGACAGATGGGCTGGAAGGCCTCCCCACTGGAATTGCACAGGAGTGACACTTACAAACTTGCAGCTGTTGTTAAAAGAGACGTCTGGGGAAAGTAGCCAGACATGTGGGTGTAGGAATCTGGCCCAGTTGGGACAGCTGAGCAAGCACTCACCAATATACTCATCCTGATCCACAAACCCATCCCCGTTCTTGTCAATGTCCTCCAGAGTTTCCTAGGAAGCAAAGGGGAAAACAGAATGCAAGATGGCTGTGTGTTCTAAGTCTGAGAATGCTATTGTCCTCCTTTGTCCCGCTTTTATGGCTGAATGCTTGGGGACTTCTGGCTCGTCTCCCTACCTCCCTAGGCATTAGTTTCTTATCTGTAAAAAACAGCCAGTGGTTTCTCTCCCTACTTCCCCACCCCACAATTTCAAGAGCAGAACATTCTCTTCAAAAGAAAATGTACCTGTAAACCCAGAAGTGCTCTGATTATATCACAAGCCCCACCAGACCACCCAGCTCCACCATCCAGCCAAAATACCCCAGGGGGATCTGCGAGGAACCCAGTGTGAGAACCACTAGATGAGATGATCACAAAAATAAAGTCCAGTGCTAACTGGACTATGAGCACTGAGCTGCTGTCAGAGAAATATGAAACAGTAGACAATTAAAATATAAAAGTATAGCTGACTTATTAATGTATTATACTGTATATTTAATATATTTGACTTAATGAGGTTTTTTGCCAGGGTCAGTAATTAAATGAGTTTACAGTCCGTTGGCAGAGCAGCTCGAAGGCATCCTGGGTCGAAGAACATGGCCCACCTGAGAGCAGAGAGCCAATCCCAAAGGTACGTGATCCACTTGTGGCTAATTCTCCACCTGCGCTGTCCTCTGCAAATTAACTATCACTAAGTGGATGCTGGGTGGTAAAGAGAAAGTATTCTTGGCACCAGTGTCCAGTCCTTAGGGTCATGGTGGTCACGAGGATGAAGCATGAGGCAAGAGTGGCACCGAACACCAAGTGGATGACTACAGTCACCCAGAGCTGATTATAAACAAAAGCTTGAGCACCTGTTTCCCAGCATTAAAGCAGGTGGAACCGGCTGAGGGCATCTTCCCAGGAAACAAGTGATGGCATTTATTTAACGGTCATGGAAAATGGAGACATTTGGGACCCCACAAGACACTACTGAGAGCAACTGCACTCTGAAGCCTTGCAAGCACAGTCATCCCTCAGGGCCCGGGGTCTGGGCCATTCCCCTCCAAAGACTCACCCCCAAGGGCAGCACCCTTTCCAGCCATGATTTTCACCTTAAGTTCCCACACAGTTTTAACAACCCCACACACTCTATTTCAGTCTTTTTCGAATTCCCTCGAAGCTGGAAAATGGGGCAGAGACTAGCGTGGATGCTCACTAAACCCACGTGCTCTTTCTAGATAGTATCTAAGCTGCGTTTCTCAGCCTCCTCAGATTTAGGAGGGGCCCATGAACATAGACGCAAGGGATGTGTCATTTCCTGGCCAGAACAGTAGAGACAGACTGTGTCTTCCCATTCCCTCGCTTTTCCTTCGTCTGCCAGCTGGGTGCTGCCAGACACATGCAGTCAATTACTAAATATATAGTATAATACATTAAAAAGTGAGACATACTTTCATATTTTATTTAATAATTGTCCACTATCTCATATTTCTCTGACAGCAACTCAGTGTCAGAGAAGTCCCAAGATGGCGGAACACAAGAGGGAAATAGCCTGGCTACCCCATAGCACCTAGAGGAGAGCTGCCCAGGGGATCCTTCTGGCTGGAACCAGCTTTGGCTGTGTTAAATGGCTATGACTGGGGGCTATTTGTTACAGCAGCTAGCCTGCCCTGATTGATTTACTAGGTAGACAGTATTCCAACGCATTCCGCTTCAGAGTCCTTCTGCAATTCCCTTCAGGCTGAAAAATATTCTCTCTTTGGAGGAAGGGACAAGAATTGGGGACAGTGTTTTCCCTGATCTTTTCCCAACCCAGGATCTTCATGTATCTTACCAAAACCACAATTTCCTTCATATGCTCAAACTCCTCAGGGTGCAGAAAGGCAGTGAACTCCTCCCGAGTGGCTGTCAGGTCACCATCCTGGTCCGCAGCCTTGAACCTTCTCTCGTCACGTGGCAGCATCTTTTTAAAGGTTTGATGATCTGGAGAATCATGCAACTCTGCGGGGTTTCCTGCAGGACATATGCAGAAATGTTTAAACCATGCAGCTGAGAAAGGCGTTTCCTTCCCGATCACTCATCTTTCGTGCCCCAATGGTACAGATGGAACAAAAGGTCAAGACCTACTGAGTTCTTGAAAATATTTTATTTCAGAATGCCTCTAGTATCTGTCCCTTCAAGCCACCCCATAATCTAGGCCCCCATGGCTTATTAGGGGCATCACCACAAATGGTTAAGAGCACAGGCTGTAGACCATACTAATGCCATACTTCTCTTCGCAGAACTCTGCTTTCATCGTATCAGTCTTTGATCTAGAACACTGAGGCTCCCTAATACCCCTAACATCTTGTCTAAGTGCCCCTGCCAAGCTTTCCAGATCTTCCTGATTCTGGCCACATGTGTGCAAACAAGTTCCCCTTGGGCCTGTTTCTTTGCTATTAATATCTCTACCACGCACACAGCAGGTCTTCACCCTGTTCCTCTGAACCCCACTTCCCCCTCCTTCCCCACAGGCCTCCCTCTCTCCACATATAAATTCACTCTTCAAGACCCAGTTCCCAGGCACCCTCTCCAGGAAGCCCTCCCTGACTGCCCGGGCCCACTCAATCCTTGCTATCCAAAATCAGGCAGCAATTTGAAACTGTACCATAGACACCATGTCCCCTCTGCTTTTTTCTCGGTGTGCCTCTAAGATGTAAGTTGAAGTAGGGTAGCAACCTAAGGGATTTTTTTATTAGTCTCTCACAACCCCCTCCCTCCTATCTATAACTTCACTCAGAGTAAGCAACTCAGTACATTCTAAGTAAGCAGAGGAGGATGTTACACAAGCAGGTTCTACTCAGGAGGCTGTGACATCTCCCCAAAGGGAGCAGATACAACAAGAGAGTAGAGAGTCTCCCATAGGAAGCTTGTGACCCAGGCCCTGGCTGTGTAATCGCTCCTGCAGCACCAAGTCTTACCTAGGTAGTAACCATAGGTGGCTTGTTTGTATTCTTCCCAGGAAATTTTCTCATCTTTGTCCCTATCATAATCCTTCCAGACTTTAGCGACATTGTCGTAGATGTATCTTTTCTGCACCCGTTTGATCCAGGTTTTTAGCTCCTCAGTGGTGACAAAGCCATCCCCATTATTGTCAATTCGATCAACAATCTTGCTGTATTAAAAAACAAAAAACAAAAAACCCACAAGGCTATTACCAAGGCTTATCAAGGCGTGTGTGATCCTGGTCCAGCAAAGATCAAACCACCCGCACGATCTAAAAATGCATAAACAACTAAAATGGAATCAATGATCCGATGGCACTGGAAAGGATCTTACAGTTTATCCTTCCACGGTTGACATGCTTTCCCCTCTAACCGGTGCCAATGGCAGCCACTGCTGATGGATCATACCCCTGTCCCCATAAACCTAGAGGTGACCTCAGAATTCTTCTTAGCACAGTGCTCTGAAGATGGCCACTACTGATTGATTCAAGCTGATCTTAAGATGAAGCCTATTACTCTTCCCTGATGTAGTCCAACTTCCTCATTTTACAGTAATGGAAACTGAGGCCCAGAGAAATTGAAGGACTTTTTCAAGATTACACAGCTAGTATTCGGTACAACCAGAGTAAGAACTCATGTCTTCTGGCTCTGGGCCCAATAAAAAAGGGCAAAATTCTATGTAACCCAAAAGATGAGTGAGTTCTTTGTTTAACAAAAAAACAAAAACAAAAACAAAATCCCACCATTGTGGACTCAAAGACTGGAAACTTAAAGCGGAAGGTGACCAGATCTTGTTGGACAAAGCACTAAATGTCAGAGTTGAAAGAGCCTTGACATCATGGATCTATTGAAGAAACTTGACCAGCTTAGCAGCTGTGGGAGCCTAAACCCTTTGCTGTCCGGGTGAAGACCCCTAAGCCACTGGTGTCACCATCTCCACAGCTGGCCCAGGTTCCGGAAATTTCCCACTGGACTCCGCTAAGGAACTCACCATTGTCCATCTCTAGGCCAGATGGTCCCAGGGTAGGGACAGCATCCCTGTAGAGAAGAACTTCAAAGACACCCACAGCTATTTCCAATGTTTAAAATAGTTTCACCGTAGAAGTCCATTTACCTGGGATGAGGTTAGACAGACTAATTACGGATTGATTTCTTTGTTCGGGACTGGAATTCTATCAACTTCAGTGGCTGAACTTTCTTACTTTTCAACAGAAGGTCTGACTGGCAGTTAATCTTTAATTAAAAACGGGAAATGAATTCATTACTTCTTCATGAGCACAGTTGGATACTTTGATGGAGAAAATCTCCGGTAACTTTTTTGGGGAGGGGTATACAGGAGAAGAGGCAGAGTGAATAATCGAAGTCTCCACCTCCTACCTGAACCTGGGGAGCCCAGGCTCCTCCTTCTCAGGAAGGAGTAAACACCTCTCACAGCCTTAAAGTGTCCCTTCATCTACAGTCTGAACAGGTCTCAAGACTAAGACTAAACCTCAAGTCTCTTCAAGCTTCCCCCCAGAAAATCACAACCAGACACAACAGAACTCTTTCAACATCGTGCTACATTCAGCCCACCTACTATGTGCCGGGCACTGCTCCAGTCCTGGGGATACAGTGGTAACACCCCAATGGGTTACCCAAAGCCAACTGAGGAGCAGAATCCCAGGCCAGCAAAGACCTGGGAGATTGTACAGACTGTACAACCCTCTTTCGTGGAAAGGACAGCATCTAATCTATGACAAATAAACATCCAAGACATAGCTCAGCCCGACACATAGTAGGGGCTCAATAAATATTTCTTGGAAGAATAAATACGATCTTAACCTCTCTCTTTAAAAACCTCGAGAGTGAGATACTGGGAAAGGCAGCTATGACGTAGACAAAGCCCAACCCTTTCATCAGAACCCCTGGGTCCTCCTCCTGGCTCTGGTCTCCATTATCCGTGTGATCTTGGGCAAGTGACTTCACTCTCTGAGTGTCAGTTTCCCATCTGTAAACTGGAACACCTACTTCACAAGGAATGTTGAGGAATAAAAGAGAGAACCTGTGCCTTTTCCCACTAAAGACAATAATGTAGATCAGGGGTGGATGTGGAAAACTCGACACTCAGCAGGTAGCAGAAATGAGCAAAACCTCAAGGGGGCCTATGGCAGCTTGGAGATCCCTGCCAGCCCACCAAGCAAGGCTGCCCAACTCTGCTGCAGACGATGACTGCCACGTAGGGACAAAGGTGTCAAGAGAAACCAGAAATTGGGGTCTGTATGTGAAATCACTTAAATCTTACATGTTGGCAAGTACATTTTTTTCCTAAGACAGTGTAGCGTATTTGTGACTGTATGTAGTCTATGGGTCCCCACTTTGCAACCGTCTGCTCTAGGTATCTTTAGGAGCATTAGAGCAGTCACATTTCCAGAATCAATGGTCAGGTAGTGGTGACAAAGTTGCCTAGATCCAGCCATGCTCATCCCTCAGCAGCCCAGACTTGGAGGGGACTCTCGAAATAGAAAGTGTGAATAGAGGAGCAGCTTCTCATACTCTGCTCCATCCCAAACTGGACGCATAATTTCCAACGCCCCCCATGCCACCTCCACTCCGGATTCACCTCACAGGTGAACGGTGCATCTACCACCCACCCAGTGGCTCAAGCCAGAGACCCAAGTGTCACCCTTGATTCCTGCCTCCCTCCTCTCTCTGGCATTGAATCGAGAGCAAAAGCTGCCAGTTCCACCTCCCGCTAGTGTCTGGATTCATCCTCTCCTGCCATCGGACAGGCCATGCCCTCTTCAGCGTTCATCGCCTCTCCCCTGCCCCTGGTCTCCCTGGCTGTGCCTCAGTTAGTCTGACTTTCAACCCCACACAGGATAATTTCAAATCTCCACCTCACGGAGGTCCTCCCTGCTCTGCCCTAGGATTCCCCTCCACTCTCGCCTCTCACTTCTTCCTCCCTGCCCCTTTGCAGATCCAACACTCCTCATGCCCCAGAACAGGTTTCACAACCTTTATAAACGGACTATTCTCTCTTCGGGAATGCCTCCCTCTGTTGTACACCTGGCAACCACTGAATCATCCTGCAAGCTCTGATAAGGTGACATTTCCATACCCCCAAGCCCCTCTCTCTAACCTGAGGGGCTCCTCCTCCTGGATGTGCTCACTGTCCTTACGACATGCCACCATCACAGCAATCGTGCAGTGTCTGTCTGTGCCGCTCTCCTCCACATTTGATTATAAGCACTCTGAGGCTTAGAACATGAGGTTTATCTTTGCACCTGCCTGGTATCTGATGTGTCTGGTACACGTTAGCCATTCAAATGTTCGTTGCATGAATAAATGAATAAAGTCAAGGTATCGATACAAGGCCCAAACCCAGACCAATTCCATCAGCACTTGTTCTCACCACTAGGCTACGCTGTCACCATGAAGGCATTAAACTGGAAGCTGCAGGATCGCAAACTATAGAGCTCCCCACTCCAAATCCCGAAACCTCTCCCCTGCCTCCTCTCCAGTGACGATGTGGCTGCCACTCAGGACCCCAGAATAAATCAGTGTCCAAGTGCCTCCAAGCAATACAATAGACTGAACTCATCAATGGCCCTCATTGTTAAGTCGTAAACAAGAAGAGAAAGTACTCTGCAAGATAAAAGGTAATTGTTAGGAGGTGACTTTGAAGTTCAAAGATCTTTTTATCAGAGCAGGCAGATGGTGCACCTACACAATAGGTATAATTTATCCTCATCTTCTAACTAAACACTTTGGCCTCTGGCAGCCCCCAGGAGCACAGGGATGGCTGTGTTCTTTTTAACGTAGCAGAACCTGAAGATCCTCCACCCCCAGGCGCCAGGTTCCAGGAGCCCTGGTGCCCAGCAGGCAGGGCTGCCGGGTCCCTCCCCAGCCCTGACTCCATCTGGGGCCAGGTTGGCTGCTGATTCCTCTGGAAGGATTTCCAGATAACTCTGCACATTGCCCAAGTGTCTCTTCAAGGGAGCCGGGGAGGGCGTACTGGGATATACCAAAGTTTTGTTTCCCAGGTTTGGTTCCTGACTCAACTGCCTTCAACAGCGAAATTCAAAATCCACCAGCATGGCCACCCTTCAGCTTTTTGCCCCCAACAAATCAGTTGCCAAGGAACTATCTTTGCAGACATCTGCTGGAAACACAAACTAGGAGACCAGTTTCCATTCTCGCCCCCCACGGTCTCTCATGCCCAACTGCCCCTCCCTTCTTAACAACCGGATTTTTATATCCTTACACCAGATTTACAGGGCAATTAAGCAAAAGGCAAGAACACCCCAGCATAGGCCAGGATCAAGCCCCTCCCTCGCCTGCCCCCTTCTTCTTTTATCCAATTCTGTTCATCCTCGAGACCTCCTTAGCAACTGTCTCAAGCCCCTCTCAGGGAATGAGGAGTAAGAGAGAAACTGCGGGTTAGAACTCAAGTCATTAAAAGGCCACTATGGACAAACTCTACTTTTGTACATTCCCTGCCCTCCCTTCTGATGCAACCGAGGGGAGGGGGCGGGCCCCGCCCGTCCTGGCTCCCGCGGCCGCTGCCACGTTCTCGCCTCCCCGCGGGGAGCCACCCGGGCGCGGCGGCGATCTCCACGCTGGGGTCCAGGCGCCCTCGGGCAACTTTGCCCGCCCCAGGCGCAGAGCTGGGCGGGACCCGCCTTCGGGTCCGCGCGCGATTTCGCTTTCGCTTTGCCGCCGGCGTCCCGCGTGGCTCCCGCCCGGGTGGCCCCCGGGCACCTGCGCCGCCCCTGCGCGGCCGGGCCGCGGCCTCACCCCAGCCTCTCCTTGCTCTCGTCCGGGGTGAGCTGATCGAAGGTCTTGGAGTCCTCCTTGCCCAGGAAGGCCTCGTGGTCGTACTGGAAGCTCTGGTTGTCCTCGGGCGGCCGCTCGCCCAGCTCCGAGTCGGGCCGCACCACGCGCTCCTTGCGCACCGTGGGCTTGGCCCACAGCGCCCGCGGCGCCAGCACCAGCAGCAGCAGCCCCAGGGCGAGCCCCAGGCGGCGGGCGCGGCCACCGCGCGCCATCGTCCCGTGGAGAGGGCGGCCGGGAGGGTGGCACCGAGCGAGCGGCGAGAGCGGCGGCGCGGGAATGGGGGCTCGGAGCGCCGCGGCGGCGGGGCTGGAGCCGGCGCGGGGAGGGGACGGGCCAGCCCCTCCGCCAGTGCCCGCCCCGTGCCCGAGCAGAGGGGCGCGCCCCGGGCCTCGGGCTGGGGAGCTTCGGGCGGCCCCTCTCACACGCCCATTGGCCGCCGCGCTGCGGGGGAGGCCGGGGCCGCTGAGCCACGTCGCCAGCCCGGGTGGTGGGCGCGGGGCTCGGGTTTCGCCTCGGCCCCTCCCCGCCATCTCGTCGCTAGGGGCGGGCCCGGGCGAACTGGGCCGGGGACTGGAGGGCTCGGAGGAAAACTGGGAAGAAGTTCTTTGTCAAGCAACAGATGTTCAGGATAGAATTCCCTTTCTCTTCCTCCAGTTCCAGAGAACTGTAAGGAGAGAGGCGCCACCCTCCGCCGCCCCCTCAACTTCCAGCAGAGAGCCCGACCCTCCGCCCCAGACCCTCCGCCCCAGACCCTCCGCCCCAGACCCTCCGCCCCAGACCCTGCCTTAAGATGCGCTCTAAAGCCCAACCCAACAGCACTTGGCGGAATTTGAAGTCTGGTTACAAACGCAAGAGACTGGAAAGAGACCAGACCAGTGCGGACGAGATCCTCTAGAAACGCGGGTCACAAACTCAAATGCCATGGAGGGCCCCTCCAAAGGGAGCCAGTCCTGTGTGCGTTCCAGCCGCCAGGAGGAATGCGGGCCCCGCTCTGGCAGTCCTGTTTCCTGAAAGAAATCAGGAATTCAGATTTTTATGTTTTTATTTCTAAATGTTGGCAACTCATTTTACAAAAGCTCTCCGTGAGTCAGATCTTATCTGTACATTGTATCGGTATTGCTGCCAGTACAGAGAAGCTCTGTCCCATCGCACTTTCTGCAATGAGGGAAATGTTCTATTAGTATATCTGGGCTGTCCTATAGGTAGTGGCTACTGAGCACTTGACATGTAGCTTAGAGTAACTGAGGCATTGAAATTTTAATTGTGATTTAAACTTAAGTAGCCAGAGGCGGCTAGTGGCTAGACTTACACCATGCACCATATAGTATATTGCACGGCGTAAGTCTAGAGCAATAATTCTTTCCGTGTCACAGCTTTTTGAAACTCATCGACCACCCTTTTCCAGAAAAAATGCACAAACAGCTACTGACCCGAATGTTTGATTAAAGTGTCAGAGGATTCCTGATCTGAAGCCCCACCCATGAGCTCTAAATTAAGAATCCCTAGAAAACTAAAACCGTGGTTGAAGAGAGAAGCCCACCCTCACAGACCTCGGTAGATGGACTCCCAGAAGTTTCCTCTATCTTGCTGTGTTCCCACCTCCATCCCTGATACTCTAAAAAAACGCCTGGGCTGTGCCTCTTGCCCTTTCAATAAGGATGTCAAGACATTGTCAATAGCAGCTTAGATGCAAGGACCTTTCTTATGAATATCTATGTCAATCAGTTAATGAATAGTTACTGTTTGCCTACCACAGCCTAAGCACTGGACTGCGTGCTGAGGGTACAACGGGAACAAGACAGTCATGGTCTCTGCAGAGCTACATATATGTGTCGATGTGAACATCTATGCATACATATATGTGTGTGCACGAACAGATGTTCATTTATTCATTCAATAAACTGAGCACCTGCTAAATATCAGGGTTGTACTGGGTACTGGTTTACTGAGCATGTATGAATTGCAAATCAGCATGACAAGTGCTCAGAGAGAAAAGCATTCAGTATTATGGGGATATATCAAAGTAACAGGACCCAGACTTGGGGATCCATCAGGGAAAACCTCTTGGAGGAAGGAACATCTACACTTAGACGGAAGGCGAGTAGGATAAGTTAGACGGTGGGGTATGGTTATATGGGAGGAGGATAAGATCCTGCGTGAGCTGGCAGAGGACAGAGGAGTGTGAAGTAATGTCCTTATGACCCTGTACATCCCCATGGGCTGGCAGTGAGTCCTGGGAACCTCAGCCCACCTCAGCTGATTTTGCATGGAGCAAGAAGCACTACGCTTGAGGCCAAACATGTCCTGCACTGCCAGTCTAGAGGCTTGGATTTCTAGCAATAGAGCAAAAGAGAATTTCTAGCATTACTTTGGGCGTGTAAGAGCTCCCTACTGAAACACAAGTGTCCTGAGGTAGGCGGCTCAGTACCTTCTGTGCTCATCAGGCAAGCAGAATATGAATTGCTGAGTGAGGGAGGAGAAGGAGTGGGAGCAGGCACAGGGAATGAGATCAGGGCTAGAAAAATAAAGAGGATTAGGAAGGGAATGGGAAAGTAAGTGCGACAGTCTTGGCTTATTCACAGCTTTGCTATGGGCTCGCCTGGGTCCCTGGCATTGATCTGGACTCTCGGCAATGATGATGGCATAGCCTATGCTCTCTTGTTAATAGTTGGCTTTCTGCCAGACAGGAGTGGTTTCCAACAGATCGTTCCAGAGGTAGTCTTGGCTCCTGTGGGAATTACCAGAGAATTCCAGCACTGCTGTGAATCCGGAAGAGTTTACATAATTTCCCCTGGGCTTGCCTCCACTTTCTTCCTTTATATTTATTTTTATCCCTTCAACCTCCCATGAGAGTTCAACGAGTCCTGCCAACTAAAGGATAAGGAAGGGTGATGATACAAAATAGTCAAAGTATTGCATGCATAATTGCTTTCTTTCATTTTAAAAATTGCTTTGCATTTCTCCCCATGTGCATATATGGAGAGACTAAGTACATTGTCATCTCTTCGGTTGACCTCCATTCTTGATGAGGCAAAAGAACCAGAGCAAGAGGAGTAACATTTAGCAAAGGGCTGAACCAGGGAAAAGGAAAAGGAAGGTTCAGATAGGTAAATCGATCAGTTTAGTGTATGCTGATCTGCTGCATCTGGCTACAAGTAACATCGTCAACTACAACAAAAATCTAACCGGAAGTTACTAAAACAATAAGAAAACATTGTAATCTCATATAACAAGAAACTAGGTCAACTGCAGTTTGGTTAATTCCAATGGCTTGAGGACATCCTCAAGGAACCAGGATTTGGGGTTTTTGTTTTTCTCTCAAAGCAGGGGAAAAAGGAGTGTTTTTTCCCTTTATTAGGAAGAAAACTATCCTAGCAGACTTCACCTCACATCTCAGTGGCCAGAATTGTGTCACATGCCTATGCCTGATCCAATGACAGGGAAGGGGTATTGACGTTCCATGGCTGATTTAGACCAATCAAAATTCGTTCCCTGGGACTGGAAAGTGCTGTATATAGCATCCTCTGAAGCACTTTATTAGGGTTCTGTTGGCAAGGAAGAACAAGCAGGATGGCTATTTCTGCCACATGTTTAAAAGCACTTTGAGACTGGGCACAGTGGCTCACATCTGTAACCCCAGCACTTTGGGAGGCCGAGGCAGGAGGATCGCTTGAGGCCAGGAGTTCAAGACCAGCCTGGGCAACATAGCAAGACCCTGTCTCTAAAAAAAAATTTAAAAATTAGCTATGATCATGCCACTGCACTTCAGCATGGGGCAACAGAGTGAGACACTGTCTCTAAAAAAAAAAAAAAAAAGAAAGAAAGAAAGGAAGAAAAGAAAGCACTTTAAGTATCTCCACCTCTGTTCTACTTCTCTCCACCATTAAAAATTATGCAAACACTTCAAGGCCCAACTCAAATGTCACCTTCTCCATGAAGTTTTTTCTTATACTTCAAGTCAGAATTAATTACTTCTTCATCTTTATTTCTTCTTCTATATGCCCAGAGCCTTTGTATCTTACATACAACACTTTTCAAAGTCTGCTTTATATTAACGAATTTGCTTTTAGTCTCTCCCAATTCTAAATTCCTTGAGAAAAATGATCACATCCGATTCATGTCCATATTCATAAATCCAGGGACTAGCACATGTATTGCTTCCTCACCGAAGTTGAGCACCATAAAACAGATTTGCTGTGAGGCCAGAACCCTATATCCTTTGGTTCACCATTGTATACCCAATACCCAGCAAAGTGCCTGGCTCTGAGTAGGTGCCCAAAACATATCTTGAACGAATAATAAAATAATTATAGCTACCAACTTCTGCTTCTTGTCGAGCTGTTTGTTTCCCATTTGAAACAAACAAACAAATAAGCAAAAATACACAAAATATATGAAACAACAATTTTCAAGACACCGGACATCAAGCAACGAAGGGCATTGGAAATAAAGTGAATAAATATGATTACCCTGGGCCACCTTGCAGAGAGGGAGAACTAAGATGGAGCCTGGAAGACTCCTTGGGTTGAAAAGACAGAGGTTGGTGTCCAGAGAGACCACATCAGCCGTAATTCTCAGGAGAGAGTACCTGGGAGGAGATAGCTGCACAGACAGAGAATCCCAAAGACCTGCAGCGGATCCCCTTAAGCATTCAGCAGAGTACTAACCGGTGCACGCAGGTGAGGCTGAGGAACAGGCCATCTGAAAGGATTAGAAGGAACAGTGGGTGCCAGGAACGGTACCTGTTCCCACTAGTCAGACTGGAAAAACTCATAATTCCTGGGGCACTGGAGAGAGTGCTCAGCAAGGTCTTTCCTCAGTGGTGGGGAATAATTAACGCCATACTGAACAGTGCTCCAGAAAATGCCTAACAAAACATAAAAGTAAGATTAAAAAAAAAAAGATCAAATTGTTTCCAAGTAATTTAACTTCATCCCAGAAGAAAGCTCAAGAAAATTTACAGGACTACAAAAAATAGCCAGCCCCCAGCAAGGTAAAATTCACAATTTATAGCAGCCAATCAAAGACACAACAAGACAACAAAACACAATGAGGAGAATAATCAATCAATAAAAATTGACTCAGAACTGACACAGATGTTAGAATAACAGAGAAATACATTAAAAAAGTTAACACAATTGTATTCAATTATGTTTTAAAAGTTCAGAAGAGACAGGGAAGATATAAAAAAGAAACAAATTGAAAGCCTAAATATCAAAAGTATGATATCTTAGATGAAAAATATACCATATAAGATTAGCAGAAGATTAGATATTGCCAAAGAAAATATTAATGAACTTGAAGGCATAGCAATAGAAACTAACCTAAATAAAACATACAGACAACTTTGATATCTTAATTTATTTTTATCTTTGTTGTTATGGACTGAGTTATGTTTCCCCAAAATCCGTATGTTGAAGTCCTAACCCCCAATGTGACTATATTTGGAGATAGGCTCTTTAGAAGCTAAATAAGGTTAAATGAAGTCATAAGGGTGGGGCCCTAATCCAATAGGACTGGTGTCCTTATAAGAAGGGGAAAGAAGTCTGCTGAATGCACGCACCAAGGAATGGTTACGTGAGCATGTGAGGATATTGCAAAAAAGTGCTTTGCAAGCCTGGAAGAGAGCCCTCACCAAAACCCAACCATGCTTGCCCCCTGATCTCAAACTTCCATCTTCCAGAGGTGTGGGAAAATAAGTTTCTGTTGTTTAAGCCACCCAGGCTGTGGAATTTTGTTATGGCAGCCCAAGCCATAGTACACCTGGCAATTATATTTCTTGCTTGTCCATGGCCCTGGTACATGCAGGTTATGTGTAGATGGAAAAAAGGATACCAGTTGAAAAGGGAGAAGCCTAAAAATGCATGAATGAGAGGATAACTAATAAAGTCCCAAATCCATAGAGCCCTTTGGAAATTAAACAAAAGCCAGAGACTCTCACCTAGAAATTGATATAAGGGCAAAAAATACTGCATTGATTTTAGAAGATTCATGGAGCATCTGGAGAGCCTCATGGACTCCTCCTGGTTCCCTGGACTCGACCTTAAATAACCTCTGTCATGCGGAAAACCAGTTGGGTTGGGACCAAGAACCTTGGAGAGGGATTGGGGGATGGGGAGTGGGGGAGTCATAAACAGGAAACAGAACAGCAGGGAGACATTTTGAGGCAGAGGAAAGAGCAGTTGTTGGACCTCAGGTGTTCTGAGTCAATGCCTCTGTGGAGTGCAAGAGGGGTGGGGCAGGAGTGCTGGGGCATAAACAGGGTTGAAAAGGTTAAGATCTACTTGAATTAGAGAAAAGGATGAGGAAAGAAGGAGGAATAATTAAAAGAATCCAGTGTTTTAGGAACAGCCGGATGAGGGCAGATTATGTGATTGCTGTAGAACCCATCAGCCTGACATAATTTTCACCAGCTCTATGAGGAAGGTTTTAGCGACAGCAGCAGTAGCGACAGAAAAAAAAAATGGATTTGGGATTTATTGCAAGTTGAGAATTGGCAAGGAGAGCGCAAAGATAGATCTATTTGCTTTAAACTGGGATTTATTTTAAATGAAAACCTAACTGCAAATGTTGGATAAGGAAGGAAAGAGGAAGAAAGAGAGGGAGAGAGAAAGAGGGAGAGAGAGAAACAGAGACAAAGGAAGGCAGGAAAGCTGGTAGAAAGGAAGGAAGGAAAAGAAAGCAAGTCCTTTTATCCTTTGGAAGGATTAAGGTGTTAGATATACTTATCTGCCCTGGGGCATTGAATTTCTTATTCTGAATGTATGAAATCTGACACCCTGTTAGTAGGAAATTAGTAAAAAGTTCTCTTTTGTTTGCCCAAGGGTTATAACTAAGCCCTGTAGGCAGGTAGTTACTGGGAGTGCTCCACTCTGCTTTCAATAGAGTAGGAGTAGAGTAGGAAATAATGCTGTCTCTGCTGGGATGGAGGTCTAATAGTGGGCTGGTAGGATGAGGTTCTTCTAATACCCTGGGATGGTTTGAAGCCAGCCCCATCCACAGAGCTTCTCAGGTTTGCGGGTGGGATCAGACAAGTGTGTTCTCCTACGGGCAATCCTTCGGGAATCCAGGAAGAGGCGATGTTACCAAGCCTTGCAGCACAGGACGCTGCAAGAACAACTGATGACGACCTTATCAACAAAAATTACTTGAAACACATTCAGGCTTGTTACTGATAAACCAAAGGATAATTTTTAAAAAATCGTGTACTCTACAGGGGAGATTTTTTTCTCCCCTTTGAAAAATTACATGTGACACATCTTCCTATAGAATAACTATAAAACACAGCTAAACAAAAAGTGAAAATCACCTCAAATCCTACCATCCAGAAATAACCACTTTCAGCATCTTTTTGTATATCAGACTTGATGCATTCATATGCAAATGTATAAATGTTATGTTTTATGAAAATGATATCATACATTGTTTTGCAACCTGCTTCCCATTCCTTCTGCAATTTATCAGTCTGTTGTGAACATTTCAAGTCGTTTACATCTACATCAGCATTCTTTTTCTTTCTTTTCTTTTTAACCACTCAGACTACATCCTCTCCCTATTTTCCAGGAAGAGAAGACGGATCATCAATGGCAAATGGCTGTGGCAGCGAAGCAACAGGGAGAGCCAGCTTTGTGCTCAGGAGAGAGGGTTGCACCTCCTGCTCATGGTGCTTCACACATTCAGAGAAACTTCCTTAGTAATGTATTATAGAGGTGATCCCTAAACCTATAGTCTTCACTATTTTTTTTTTTTTTTTTGAGACAGGGTCTTGCTCTGTCACCCAGGCCTGATCAGAGGCCACTGCAGCCTCAAACTCCTGGCCTCAACTGATCCTCCTGCCTCAGCCTCCCAAAGTGTTGTGATTACAGGGGTGAGCCACCTACATCAGCATTCTTAATGGCTGTGTTAAGTATTGCGTCATTCTTCAATTGTGGGAAGTTTAGACTGCAATTGTTATCAGAATTCCATTGACATACTAGCTCTTTGTAATGAGCAACCTCAACATCTCTGTGGCATGCAAGAATAAACGGTTTACAAATGTGTAAAGTTTTAGCTGATCTGGGCCAGCTTGGCTGATCTCTGCTGGGCTGGGTTCACTCATGTCTCTGTGGTGACCTGCTGATGAGCTGAGCAGTTGTCTTCATTTTGACTGGGCTCACTCATATACCTGGACTGGCTGGCTGTTGGCTCTTCTAGGATGGCCACAACTGGGACAACTAAGGCAATCGGCTGTTCCAGGTGGGTAATCCTCCAGGAGACTAGCCCAGGCATGTTCTCATGGCTACTCAGCATAGGAAGGGCTAAGCAGAAGCGTGCAAACACTTTTACAAGACTCTGCTTATATCACATTTACTCACATCCCAATGGCCAAAGCAAGCCATGTGCCAAGTGCAAAGTGGACTTATAGGGCAAACGGTGTGAATACAGGGAGGGGTAGAGAATTGGTTGTTTCTCTCTCTCTCTCTTTTTTTTTTTGCAATAAACTCTTGTACACACATCTTTGGGTGCTATCTGGTTATTCCGTGGTAAAAATGCCTAGATGTAAAATTGCTAGATCAAAGGTAGCTCCTTTTCTGAAGACTCTGAAGACAAAACGCCAAATTGCTGTCCAGAAAGGTGTACCAATTTACGTTCTCATTCGTAGTATATAAGAAAGCCCATTTCTCTATACTCATGATGTATAGGAAAATATTATGCAACCTATGGACACTCTAGGGGTTTGTGCTCGAGTTGCATAATGTGCGCCAGAGCTTCATAAACATAAACCAAGAAAAATAAGTTTATCTTGGAAGGTCCAGGAGAGGTGCCCCAGTATGGTCCTTTGGAAAGGCATGTCCTATCTCTCCTCAGGAAGGATTGGAAAGACTCCAGGGCAATGTCAAGAGACAGAGGGGGTGACCACATATCCTGGTTTACACAGAAATGTCTTCGTTTACCCTGTTGTCTTGGCTTAATTATCAAAAATGTCCCCTTTCACTCTCAAAAGTTTCCCATCTGGGGCTATAGGCTATGTGACCCTCAGGTAAAGGTCACCCTAGCTTCGGTCCCCAAACTCCTTCATTCATGCAACTCATGTTTTTTTTTATGTGTGTTTTCTTTTGAATGTTTACTACATGCCAGATACTGTGCTAAACACTGAGAATACAGCAGTGAGCAAAACCAGACATGGTCCCTGCCCCCCTGGTGCTTGCATTCTAATAGGGGAGACGTTAATGGAATAATCATACAAATCCATGTAAAACCTCAGCAGTGGTGACTGCTTCGATGCAGAGGTTCCCAGTGCTGAGAGCATTTGTGTGATAGGGATCTTATGTGATAAATATGATCTTACCACAGAGATCAGAGTACCCAAGAGGAAGTGATGCTTCAGCTGCTCAGCTGTGACTGGAAGTGAAAGAAACTAGAACATGTCACCTCCAAATAAGCCCCTGTCTCAATCCATTTTTGTGTTGCTATAAAGGAATATATGAGGCTGAATAATTTACAAAGAGAAGAGGTTTATGAAGCTCAGGGGTTCTGCAGGCTGTACAAGAAACACAGCATCAACACCTGGGTCTGGTGAGGCCACAGATCGCTTCCATTCATGGTGGGAGGGGCAGGGGAGCCAGTGTATGCAAAGGTCACCTGGTGAGAGCAGAAGCAAGGGAGTGGGAAGGCGCCAGACTCTTTTTAACAACCAACTCTCTAGGGAACTCTCCCAGAAACTAATAGAGAGCTGACTCATTACCAAGGACTGGCACCAAGCCATTCATGAGGGATCCACCCCCAGGCCCCAAACACCTCCCACCAGGCCCTGGCTCCAACATAGAGGATCAAATTTCAAAACGAGACTTGGAGGGGCCAAAAAACCATCTCCAAACCATAGCAGCCTCTTTGAAATAAATATTTTCAAGCTAAAGGCAATGAAGAAGCAGCAAATGAGGAAGAGCTCTTTTTTAGCCTCCCTGCCTTTCCACCGGCACACAGAATATAAATTCTCCTTTACTGGGGCAGCTCCTGGTAGCTCAGACACTGCGCCAGAGGAAGCCGCCAACGAGACTCATTCTGTTAGTTTATTTCCATGTATTTACCTTCCCACAGTTTCCCACCTCTGGGAGCCTAACACCACTTTCCTTTGTCTTGTCACTTTTCTACATTTATTGTTCTTTTCTGAAGATGCTATTGAAGCCAGATTTCTAAGCCACTGCTTTGAGTTACCTGCCTGTCCTCCAGGTTTCTGCAGTGCCGTGTGCCCTGCACGTGTTCATAAACTCGCTCGTTTTCCTCTTGTTAATCTGTCTTTGTTACAGAGGTCTGTCTTAGCTTCGAATTTGAGGAGAAATTATATTTCCTCCCCGACAGAAGGATGAGTTGGATTTGCCTAGGGGAGGGCATTCCTGGGGCAGAAAGAGCGTGTGCAAAGGCTGCGGTGGAAGGAGGCAGGTGCAGACAGATGTGCAGCCGCAGCGGAGAGCGTCGGGGAACTTAGAGTGAGATGACACTGAGAGGTACTAGGTAAGGGAAACTGGACATGCCTACCCAGCACCCCCCACACCCTTCTTCCTTCCCAAGGGGATCCCCATTTTGTTCAGGAATCCACATGTCTCCTAACACAGCTTTCTGCCCCAAGGGACAGTAACTTCACCCCCAGTTTAAGGGAATAATCCCTTTCCCAGGGATTGGTTTAGTTATAAGCATCTGCCCCAATTCTGGCAAATAAGAAATGAGAGAAAGTTTCCCAGGGGACTTCCAAAAAGCGTTTCCTCATGCCTAAGAACAAGTCACAAGAAAGGATGGTCCCCGTTTGTTCCTCTGAGTGTTGGCAAATCCAGATGTGAAGACTGGAACCACTGCAACTGTATCCTCTCCTCCCAGGATGAAGCCAACACCAAGGATGGCAGAGCAGAGATATGGAAAGAACCTTTTTCCTTGATAAAGGTTGAGTTGCAGAATCAACCTGCCCTGAAAGCCATCCTACTTCAGGACTTCCTGTTATATGGGATACTAAAGTTCCTTATTGTTCAAGCAAGTTTGGGTTTGAGTTTCTGTTACTTGCTGTCAAAATGCTGTCACAATAAAGAAGAGGATAGATTGTGTCCCCTATTTATGGTTTAGGCTATGCGAGGAATTTTTTTTTTTTTTTGCCTTTTTCCAAAATCGATGAAAAGTGATTAGAGTTTTAAGTGGGGAACATGATTCATATTTTCATTTCTCAAAAGACCACTCTTTTTGCCATGTGGAGAGCATATTCTAGGGGGCAGGAGTGGACGCAGGAGACCAGGTATCCTAAGGAAAGGAATATGGGGTGTCTGCCTCGGGTCCCACACTTGAGGTGGGAAGCTGCAGAATGAACATCACTTTAATGAACCATCATTAAAATTGAATTTTTGAGTTTCTGTATTTAACACGATCTCAAGGGGCCGATAAAAGCTGCCAGTACAGAGTGGCTTCCTTTTAAGGGCCAGTGCTGTGGCTGGAACTCTGCACTGGTTTGAGTAACCCCAGGGCTCAGCCTCTTCTAGGAATAGCCCTAGAGGGTGACAGAGGAGAGGTAGAAGGTGGTGGGAGTGGAGGTGGGGAAGAGTGGGCAGAAACATTTTAGAAATAATATTTTGGTGATAGAATGAATAAATCCAATGAAAGAGAGAGAGAAAGAGAGATGTCAGGATGACTCTCAAGTTTCTGTGTGACTGGAGGAAATGAAGGGCCATGAGATGACACAAAGAATTCTGGAAGAGGCCTAGTTGGGGTCAGGGGTTGATTCTGGGTTTAGTCAGACATGCTAGATTGGATGTGCCTTTGGAATATTCAAGAGGAGGTTTCAAGAAAGTGGAATATGGTTCTTGGAGGAGAGGAGGGCCAGAGTTATTAACGTTTTAGTCATGTGCATTTTAGGAATTAATTGAAACTGTGGACCTGCACAAAAAGGCTTTGGGAGAGAAGAGACCTGGGACAGGCCTAGAGGACTGGGCGGAGGAAGATGGGGCCTGCAAAGACTGCAGAGAGGCTTTTGTCACAGAGATAAAAGGGAAGAAACAAGAGGTATGTTATGGGAGCAAGGGACGAAGTGTTTCAAAAAGAAGATAGTTAACAGAGATGCTGATAATTGTTGAAAAGTCAAAGAAGAAGTGTGATAGCTAGTCTACAAAGATGGCTGCTCAGCAAACTATCTTCCTGAAACTCACAACTTTGTATAGCGCCCTCCCACACCCAGTGGGGGTTGGACCTGTCCAACAACAGACTGAAGCAGAGCGGACACTGCATGACTTTCAAAGTCATGTGAATCCTTGCAACATCCATCTTGAAATAGAGAGCGAGAGAGAGATGCCTGGCTAGTCCCCAGTTGTTCCACCGATCCAACCTGGACGCCAGCCGTGTGAGGAGAGAAGCCATCCTGATGTGAAGCCTTCAGATGACTCCAGCCCCTCGAGCAAGCTCCAGTGAGAACTGCTCAGCTGATTCTGGTTAGTCTATGAACCATGAGAGATAAAAATAAATTCCTGTTTAAAGTTACTAAATTTTAGAACTGGAACAAAAAAGAAATGTCTGTTTGATTTGGAGGTATGGAGGTCATTACTGTTTCTGGGAGAGACAGGGGCAGAAGCCAGATCTGAAAGGGTTGAAGACCGGGCGAAAGCTGAAGAAATTAAGACAGGGAAGAGAGCTACGTTCTGGAGATGGCAAGGAGACTATTATAGGATAAAAGCAACTTAAGAGACAAAACAAAGACATACAATATGAGAACCTTGTTTGAATCCTGATTTGAACAACCCAACTATAAAAAGACATCCATGAGATAACTGGTAAAATGGAATGTGGACTGGGTATTAAGTGATATTAAAAATCACTATTAATTATTTAGCTATAATAATGACCTGGAGGTTATGTTTTTAAAAATATGCCCTTATCAGCTCAAGATGCATCCTGTGATGACCTGACATATGGAATTTTCTTTAAAATATGTACATTGGTAAAATGGTAATAACTGTTGAGGCTAGGTGATGGGTAAGTAGGAGTTCTTTATACTCATTTCTCTAGTTTTTAATGTGTTTAAAAATTTCTGTAACAAAAAGTTTTTAAAAACTATATGGAAACATATTATTTTATTAAGGATTTATAGAGAATAAATGTTGACATGCAGTTGTGGTAGTCGAGTATACAGTCTGCTCTTGTCGATGTAATGATTCTCCTCCTGGGATGTTAGAGAGAACACTCGTACTAATCTGTCACTCTCATGATACTCTACAAAGGGAAAATGAGCCAAAGGAAGGATTCAATTGAGAGGAAACGACTAAACACACAGGAGAAAGGAGGCATATTGATAATGTAAGGTTCTGAGAAGGAAAGTGGGGTGGGATCAAGAATCAAGGTGAAGGTTGGAGCCAGTGTAGACAGGTGTGTATGTGTTGGTGTCTAGGGGAGGATGGAATTCATATTTGGCAGACTCTAAATCTTCGGAGAATTAGAAGTGAGGTCAGGTGCTAGAAAGTTGGGGGGTTGGTAATTGGGAAATTGTACTTTGAAGAGATTTGACAATGTTGTTGAGGTGGATTTGAAGTGTGTTTACTGGAAGAACATAGTGGAATTGCAGGGCACGGTAGAATTGCAAGGAAGTTTAGAATATTAGCAAGAGCGTTATTGAAACAATGGACCAGGGACCTTAAGGTGGATAAGATGAGAACAATACCAGGAAAATGCCTACGGACTGGGAGGAAAACGAGGCCTTGCTGGTCCAGCTGCCCTGACGGTGTGGAAGAACAGAACCTGTGGAGATTTGGACTCAGTAAGTGTGGGAAGAGTACTGAGCATGTGTGTTTAACAAGAAGCCTGGGTGGTTCTCATGCAGGTGCAGGTGGTTCTTGGACCATACTTTGAGAAACGCTGTCCTAGTGATTGAATAAAGAATGAAGCCAGCTTGGGGCTGGAGGCCTGTCGTGTTCCAGTGGGGAAGCACAGGGAATGGACAAGAGATGTGGGCTTATTTGTTGTTTCAGATGGCTCTGTAGCTTTCTTGGTCTGGTGTATTGCAACTTGAGAGCCCAATTTGTCCAACTGGGCACCTTTCCCAGGGTCCTAGTGGGGCTCAAACACAAAGGTAGGTGGCCTTCAAAGTAACTCTGTCTGCGCTTGCCCCGGGGGCTTCTCACCCAAGGATTTAACTATTGGGGGTTTTATTGTTTGTTGTTTGTTTTTGCAGTTTTTGATTCTAGAAATAAAATTGAGCTTTCAAAATCAACCAGCCAACCAATCAACACTGTTGAGGTTTGCACATTTGGGCTAATTGTTTTCCTTTTCATTTAGACTTCTTTCCCACTGAGTGTGAGGTAGCACTTTCAAGTAAATCTTCAGTAATTCCCAGGCATAAAGTGATTGCCTTCATTTCTCAGTGGGGCTTGCTAAAGTGGGCTCATTTGCAGACAAAACAGGAATAGCAGTTTTTCTAGCTTAAGGCCTGGAAGAAAACTGCTTTTTCTCTGACAATCATAATCCACTCATGCTTTAAAAACATGTTTCAAAATCAAGAGGACTCTGAGAGTCTGGGATATGCTAGAAGGATGGATTAAGACATAGCTTGTTTGCCAATTTATCTCTAATCTAGATGAATGTACCTCTTATTTCTCCTCTCTTACAACTTCCTCCACCACAGACCCTGTGAGTTGCCTGGATGTCAAAGAATTAAGCCTGCCTTGAATTAGCAGAGGCAACAGGAGTGGGGAGGGAACTGCTTTCTTGTCTCCTGGTCTCCACTGTGATTCTCCGATTTGAATTTGCGGTGGCGGAATGAAAGAAAGGCGGGTGCTCTGGGAGGGGAGCACAGCCCAGAGGCGAGCAAGTCCTGCGGCCACTCTGTGTGGACAGCCTGACCAAAGCAGAGCGGAAGCCAGGCTGGCTTGGTATGGGGCGCTGAGCACAGGGGCTTTGAGTGGTGTCTGGGGAAATCCTGAGCCACCTAAATGAGCCGTTTAAATCTGACAGACAAAGTGGTGTTTTAAGAAGATTTACCAGGCAGTGGTGTGCAGAATGAGGTGGGGGTGGGGGCAGGGCGCTGTTAACAGAGGTGGGGGGAGAACGAAGCTGTGAGAATAGGATTCTGCTTTGAGTCAGCAAATACTGAACGCCTACTGTGTACCTTGCCTTGCACCAGCACCACCTTCAAGCACGCTCCCTCCCCAGGAATAGAATCAGCATCTACCCTTTTGTCTAAGCCAGAACTCTGGTTTCCTCACAGATGCCTTTCTCTGCCTTCCCCCCAGTCTATGGCATCCTCCTGTCAATGCCACACCTCTTACATCTGCCTGCTCCCCCCAACCCCACCCCCTCCCTCCCATCTCTTCCTGGAGCCCGAGCCTCCCTGCCTCCAGCCTCCCCACTGTAACTCCTTCTCCACCTGGCAGTCCTTGGGGTGGGGTGGTGGGTGTGGCCTTTCTAAAGCACATCGAATCAGGCCACCTCCCCCAACAGAAACTCTTCGGTGGGCCCCTCACTGTCCTCAAGAGCAAGTCCAAACTCCTAACAGAACCAGGAGGCCCTTGGTACCTGGGTCCTGCCTAGCTCGCCTTCCTTCCGTTCCACTCCTCCCCTGTGACTCCTTCTTCAGGACACATTTAGAGATTCTTCCTCCCAGAAGCTCTGCCTGGTGCAGGTCCCTCCTACGTGCCCTCAGAGAACTGTCTCTGCTGCTCTCCCAGGGCTTATCTCACCATATTGTCACTGACCATTCTCTTCTCTCCACTGTATGTGAGCTTCCAGAGCATTTTCCTCCTCACCCAGCACCCGCCTGACACATAAAACATGCTTAGTAATTATTCACCAAACGCGAATGGATGAATTTATAAGAACCTGGGATAGAGGCGGGAGGAAAGGTGTTGATCCCATTTTACATATAAAAAAACTGAGGCTTAGAGAATGATTTAATAATTTGCTCAAAGCTTCTCAACTTCATTACGGAGAATCCACTTCAGGGTGCTGATGTCCTGTCCCGCGCTTTTTCCTCTTCCTTGCAGCCACCGAACAGAGGTCACCAAAGAAGAGTCCTGTACAGTGTTTTCAATTCTGGCTGGTCATTCAGAGAGCTTCCAGTGGGGCCCACTGAGGGAACGAAGGTGACAATAGATGCAGAGGCTTTGATATATTAGTAAGGGATTCATAAACTGGAGCATTATTCGGTTTGGAGATTGCAAAGGGCTAGGAGTCCAAATGAACCATTTTCCGACATAATTTGAACATTTATTTCACTGAAGTTATTATTCAAAACACAAGCCCTCTCTGTTTCTGAAAGCCAAAGGATCTGGTTGCCTGGGTTCATTACTCTTTTTTTTTCTTCCCTCCAATAAATGTTCTTTGCTTACTATTTTTTTTTTTTGATTGACTGGAAGAACTGCATTGCAGAATGATAGATATTGTTCATTTAACTCCAGCATTTACTTTTCCTCTAAACCGGTGTTCTGTTCATGATTGATCAGACTTCTCCCCCATTTAGCACCCATGTAAAACATTGCAAAAGATTGGGTCTGAAGCTTGGATAACGTTTCTGCAGCAATCTGTTCAAGCCGCCACAGGCATGCCGAGTGGCATGGAAGCTCTTAATGAAACGTCGGTGGATATTAGGGTTTTATGGACTGGAAAACAGTACAAATCAAAGCGCTTTGCTTACTGTTTATCTGTTTAGAACATTTTTATTTTCTAAACCTAGCAATGTTCATCTTTTTCATCCAGCATTTTGGTTTGGTTCTTTACATATTGATTTTCCCGTTCATTGGCATGCCCTGATGAGGTTGGAGCAGTCAGGTGTGCGGTCTGTACAAGCGCGGGACGGGAGCGGCAGGATTGGGGAGCATTCTCTGCCCCCAGACCCCTCAACTCAAGGGAGGGAGAGAGCAGAGCTGACGATATTTAAAAAACAAACAAACAAAATCCTACACCTGTCTTTCCCTTGTGATTTTTCCCTTGAGCCAGCAGGTTTGGCTTTTTATATTATTATCTTCCTAACATTTACATACAAATCCTACAGCAAAATTAGCCTTCTCTCTCCTTACATTTTATAAGGAGATATAACAGCCAGGGTCCCAGCAGGAAACCAAATCCATCAGATGGTTTGCCCGGGAGTCGGCAAGTATTTTTTTGTGAAGGGTCAGAGAGTAAATATTTTTGCCTTTGCGGGTCACATACAGTCTCTGTTGTAGCTAGAGGCCACAGGCAATGCCAAACGATGCCCGAAGGCATGGCTGTGACCCACACAACTTTCTTTGCAAAAGGAGACTGGGAGGGTGGTATCTGGCTTGTGGGCTAAAGTTTCCTGACCCCTGGTTTAAAGGAAAAGACTTTAAGGGACAATGAACAGATACATGGCCAAGGTCAAGGGAACAAACAAGGGACCCTGAGACCAGCAGCAGCAGGAAGCTGTTACTCCTTAAAGGCGGAAGGGACAAGGGAGGACACAGGTTCATGGATGGGCTATAGGGCAGGGAGGGAAGAAATACCTCGGTGTCTTCCTCCTCCTTCCCTCAGCTGTCCTGCCTGTGCCTTCTGTCATCTGACCTGACCAGGGGTCAGCCAGCAAGGGCTGGTGATGACGTCCTCAGGGGTTGGCATCTCAGAGCACAGAGCAGGTGGAGCCAGGTGCAGAACGTCTATTTGGGGACTAATATCTTATACCTGCTCCTTTTTGGTGTAAAAGTAATCTCGGCTGGGCACATTCCCTGACCCTGGTTATGCACCCTGACTTTATTCTGGAGAACTAACCCCCCTCACATGATAGCCATAGGATCTAATTCAGGCCAATAAGACACTGGCGCAGAACTTTTGTTTCAACAGTTGGGAAAAATAATCTGTACTTTTTCTGGTGGCTCCAAGGCTAGAACTTTGACAGCCAACAGAGCATGTGTTGGAGCCCTGACCAGGGAAGAGCCTGTGCTGAGTCAGTGCAGGGGACAGCAGAGAGAAACCCAGGTCCCGATACTGTCGCTGAGCCCCTGGATCCAGCTGTACCTGGAAGGAGCGACTTCACTTCTCAGTCATGTGAGCCAGTGCATTCCCTTTTTTACTGGGACCCAGTTTTCTATTTCTGGCAACTGGAAGGATCCCGGCTGAACGAGAAAGTCCAAATTTGTCTCTGGTGCCAAGGTCTGCATAATCCACAGCTGTGTGGACCTCAGATGAGGCACATCTAATCAGCAAAGCATGCGGGAAGTGGCGATTCTCCTGCATGCAGGAATATTCTCATGTGTGCATGCAGTTGCATTCAAGCAATGATAGGTATTGCTACCATGTACATTTCTCAGACACAAAAAGTCTTTCTTTTCTGAGTATCTGTGTGACGTGGATCTCACGTGTCACAAAGACAGCAACTTCCTAGGTAATTGCATAGGTAGGGTGAGATGACCATAGCAACCCAGCAGGTTCGGAAATACAATGTCATGCAGATCACTGTGGCTCAGGGACACTGATGTGAATTTGGTACCTGCCTAGGTCTGTGCTGTTTTGTGGCAATTTTTCCTTTGCTTGAAGGGAGGGCTTCTTACCACATAACATCTCCCATCCGTGACTCCCCAAATTTTGAATTTTATGGGCCAGTCAAATGTCCAAAACAGAGAAGTGATACAAAGTTGTCAACTTGTTATTTTGCTAAGTGAGAATATTTAACAAAAGAGATATAACAAACAACTACCATCTGCTATTACCCTCATTTCATGAAAGAAAGGCCACTTTCACATGTCTGAAAGTAGAGAATAAAAGAGAAGCCCTTGAACGGAGCACATTTATCTTTAAGAAAAATGCACGACTTCAGGGACACTATGTCTGGTTGGACGCTGTGCACAGCTGGGACACCTGGACGAAGGGCACGCAGGGCCTGAATCCAGTCCTCTCTCTGCTTGCCAAGCTGTGTCCCCTGCATGGGCTGTGTCCGCTTGGATGAAGAGCTGTTTCCTTCTCTACACAAAGGGGCTTCCTGCTTGCCAAGCCATGTGTGACAAGGCTGTGTCTGCCCAGAAAGGGTAACTTTCTCTAATCTGTGCAAAACACTCTGGGAGCTGGCAGCGGCCCTGTACGACATTGTTCTACTTTAAAACATTTCACTGAGGCTATGATTCAACCGGTGCCTGGCACTTAGTAGGTGCTCAATAAGTATGTGTCCAGTGAATGTTGAGTGGCTGGCGGGAACTCCAGCAAGGGCCATTCCTGGTCTACATGGTGCCATTAGGGAGCCATGGTGGTAGTTTGCAGCACAGCTATGGGAATCACGTTTCACGGAACTTTCTCAACTCATCAGTGTTCAAATGGAAGGAAGTGGAGAGCAAGATTCTCCATTTTTTTAGACGACCATAAGGAAACCAGCCTTGTTTAAGTGCCTGCTATGTGCCAGGTCAGGCACTAAACACTTAGTACTATTATCTTATCGAACAGCTGATGCAACTGACCATTTGAAGGGTTAAATAATCTGCTCCAAGTCACCCAGTGGCAAAGTGAGATTTTGACTGCAAAGTGGAAAATATGGCTGGGATTCGTGTAGAGAGTTACCCCACGGTCTGGCACTCAAGAAGTGCCTCTGCGGGTGTCTGCCCTATATCCCTAGGACATTGCCTGGTCATGGGGTTTGTAATCAGCAGTTCCCCACCTTGCTTTTCAGCACGTTAGGCACGAGAATCAATTTACCACCAGGATGTCACTAAAGGTCACTGACATCAAGCCAGAATTGAGCGCAACTACTAGGTAATAAATAGGGCAAAACTCTACCTCTTTACCTGCTAAAAAATATACAGTTAATACAAACAACCAAAAAACCCAGAAGCCTGGAAGAAAAGAATAATACAGTGATAATAAACTGTGTGTTTGCTTCCTTTACCTCATTGCTGATTTCAGCTGAGGAATACTCCCCCTTAGCATCTGTGACGTGTTTTCCAGAACTCAGGGTCTCAGCTCATCCCACAGCACATGGCCTGCACAGAAACAGTTTCCTGAGTCGTCGGCATGATCAAACACTCATGCAACAAAGGTTGATTCTTGGTCACTCCCCGACTCACTGCAGCAGAGTGGACCTCACCAACCACGTTGCACAGCCTACGTATGCTTCTAGTCGTTTCAGAAACTATTTGTCAACAGGTTGCTCTGTGCCTATAAGGCATCGTTCCCATCCTCCGAGGTAGCTTGTAGAACAGAAGTCAGACGACAACGTGAGTTCCAAGTGTGAGCACGGGGATGTGGACAGGGTATGGCTACAGATTGGCTGCAAAGGTGTGAATGAGCCTCAGGTGGGACCTGAGCTTGACATTTGAAGCACAGCTGGGATTTGATTAAGGAAAGAGAAAAGGAAAGGGCATGCCGTGAGAGGGGACCAGGATTAGCAAAGATGCTGCTGGTGAGAAATTCACATTGAACCAACAGCTACTGATCCTGGGCGCAGGACATTCTCTTTGTTCATCCGCGTACTTGGTGTTTCCCACAGGAAGCCTAGGGTGGGGAGTGAGTCACAGAAAACCTTTCTCAGACTGATCTAAACACAAAGACTTGCTGTTTGGAGCACAGACATGGGGGTGCTGGCTTATGTAGCCAGGCATCAGCAGTGGGGCGGGATCCGGGTTTGTTGGAGGAAGAGGATGAAGGCTAGAATAGTGGGAAAGTAGATGATGAAGGCGTAGACCTTATTGAAGAAGAAAGAGGTCAAGAGCAAATGGAAAACTTAAAGAGGACGATGGAGTGGAATAAGCTGTCTTGCAAAAGTCTTATTGTGACTTGACTGCTTTTGCCTGGCCACTCTCCGCCTTCTCACCTGGTGGGGAGTCTAGGTTTAGCCCCATGGTCCCTTCCCTTTGGGGTCTGCCTGTCTGCAGAGAGCATGTGCTTGGCTCTGCCCTTGGCTGCTGGGTAAACATGGGAGTAAGGACTCTGCCCTTGTGCCTGGGATGGAGCCTGTGGCTCTTGCAGTGATGCCCGTTAGAGGGGAACACATCTGCTTAGCTCTGGGGGCCTGTGGTACAAGAGCTCACACATGGCCGGTGACATGTCAGCAGAATCTGTGTGGTCATTTCTGGGTGGAAGCTCAGAGACTCAGTGTGGGCCTTGCTATACTATGTATTCCTCTCTGCCCTGACACTTGACAGTGTTCCAGATGGAGTCTGTTCCAACTGCTGGGTCTCCGAGTTACGGTGACATGGAGCTGATCCTCAGCTGGCCACAATGCATATGTAACATGAACGAGAAATAAACCTTTTTTGTTATCAGCCACCAAGATTCCTGGTGTAAGCTACTTTCCCTGCCTAACACAGGGTCTATGGTTGCTGCATGTCTAAGCCGCTTTCTCCAACAGCCCTATCCGTAATAGCCTGACAGTTTCATCTCCATCTGCCCTTCTCTTTTTCCCTTTCTAGAACTCTGTTGGGACAGAGGCCATTATTATTTGGACTCCCTCACATCCCGATAAGGGCCCAGTCTGCAGAACCCCAGGTAAAAATTGATCTTGCATCTCAGTCTACAAAAGGAAAAGTTGGAAGCATCAATAGAAAATGTATTGGTGAGTTCTGACGCTGTGAAGTGAGTGGAAGATTATTTAGATAAATGAATTAATCTGATTGAAATGGTTCCCAGAAGTAAATGTCAATGAACCAGACGTAGTAATTTCTTGCTCATGAAGTAGTGTTAGTATGCATGTGATTTGAAGTTTATGTTAAAACACAGCACGGCATTACCTCTTGGGCTGTGGATGATGCGGGCAGGGCATGGGGACACCATGAATGGAAACTGCTTGTGTCAAATATGGTCAGCTCAAGCAGGATGATGGGCTGGACTCGAGGTTCTTAGAATTTAGCTTTGAATCATAAACAATAAAGCAAGGCCAGAAATGTATCTTTTGTGTAGAAATTAACATTGAGCTACCTGTAAACATCTGCTAAGCAAAATCCGAGTGGCCTCCGTGTGCTGGAGGCTTTGCCTCAGTGCTTCCAAGTAACAAGTGTTGCCTTCAGAGGGAACAATTGACCTCTTAAAATATGTGTGTGGGATCTTAGGAGATAGTTACTCATTTATATACACATTTCCAAAAATGGGTTGCTGTCAAAATGTGTGCTCCAAAAAGGGATTAGAAAAAATTATCAGGGAAATACTGAGTTCAAGGTTTATTTATTTATTTTTTGACTATAGAAACTTCTCAGAGGCTTTAATACATTAATGTTCATTGTGCTTCTCCAGAAGGGGCTATAGTATGCAACAACTGGCCGAACTTTTCTGACCGTAAATGATGGTAGATAGATCGATCGATTAATGGACAGATGGATGGATGGAAGGATAAAGGGGTGGAAGCATGAAGGGATGAGTATGGGCATAGATAAATAGATATATTTAGCATTTCATTAGACTATTTGTAAATGAACAAAAATATTAAATGAACCTATAAGTATACTTTTGACTGGATAGGTAGACTCCATTGAGGTGAGCTCTTATAGTGAAAATTAAATCAGCTGATAAATTAGGATGCTTTGGGGGACAGAAAACAAACTTTCATATAGAAGGGACTTAAACAATAAGGTTATCTATTATCTCACATAAGAAGTTTGGAGGCAAGGTGTTTTCAGGTTTGGCTAATTCAGCAGTTCTACAATATTATCATGAATCTGGGCGTTTTCTATCTTTCTGCCCTGCTTTCCTCAGCACAGAAGTGGTCTCTCCCTCCTTGTCTCAAGGTGTTGCTGCAATTTTCAGTTCCCACACCAGGCAGACACAATCCTCCACAAAATAAGAGGGAGGCATTTCTTCCTCTATGTGGTTTTTTTTTTTTTTAGGAAAGAAACTCTTTCCCAGCAGCTGCCAGCAAATTCTCCTTGAATCCACATGGCAATGTTTGGATTGCATGCCGGTGCCCCGAATGTAATGAAAGCTGGGAAGGGGAGTGTTTGACGTTTTAGGTCTCCATAGTGGGAGGTGAGTCCTACCAGTAAGGGAAGTGGGGTGTCTCAGGAGAGTTGGTAGACAGGCAGCCAGTAGTGTCTATCATATAATTGCGTGATCTTAGTGAAACAGAACCAATAGGATATTTATCTGTCTCTGTCTGTCTATCTATCTGTCTATCTATCTATGCGTCTATCTATTATAAAGAATTGACTCACAAGGTTATGGAGGCTGAGAAGTCCCAAGATCTGCAGTGAGCAAGCTGGAAACCCAGGAAGGCCAATGGTCTAGTTTCAGTCTGAGTTCAAAGGCTGGAGAAGACCAGTGTTGTAGCTTAAAGACAGAGAAAGCAAATCCTTTCTCCCTCCCCCTTTTTATTCTATTTAGGCCTTCAGTGGATAGGATGAGGCCCACCTGCATTGGGAAAGGCACTCTCCTTTGCTTTGTTTACTGATTCAAATATTAATCTCATCCACAAACACCCTCACAGAAACACCTAGAATAATGTTTAACCAAATATCTGGGCACCCAGTAGCCCAGTCACATTGACACATAAAACTAACCAGCACACTTAGGCAAGTTACCTCTTCGAGGCTTAGTCACCTTATTTGTAAAATGAGATATCTAATTAGAGTGTTGTGAGAATTAAATAAAATAACACATTTAAAGTACATAGCACAGAACCTAGCACACAATTCACTCTTAATACAGATTTTTTTAAAGCACAAAATTGAACTCATTGTAATAATAATCACCCAAACTTCACTGACTCTGTCTCTGTTATGCTGCCTCAAGGCAGCATGGACTGTACTGATGCCAAGATGGTGCCTTTGAAGATTCCAGAGCTGGGTTCTGAGCGAAAGTGGGGGGAAAAGCACTCCAAGTTGCACAGAATGCTCCATGAAAACCACTCCTTCTACTTCTTTGGCAGCCCTTCTCACCAGAGCTCATTCATTCATTCAACAAATATTTATTGAGCATCTACCAAGTTCCAGCACTGTGCTACAGTGGCTCACAGGTGGTTGACAGTTGAGCTGAACCAAAGGTATAATTGGCAGTGGAAAGTTGGAGACTTGGGGACAGATTCTGCATCTTCTCCAGACCCAGGGTACGAAGAGGTCACAGTGCTTTTGCTCTCCCAAAGACTTGGCAGCTAAAGGGGTGAGGGTGGGGAGAGGCAGAGGGTTTTGCAACTGTGACCTTTGAGAGCAAGAACTATGGCTTCTCGGTGTACCTGATCTTTACATCGGGTTTTCTTTAACTGGCCTCTGGCCAGTGTGCCATTTTGGAACAGAGGTGAAAAAAGACAAATAGAATTTCTCCCTCTTTCTTCCTTTTTTTTCCTGCCCTCTTTTGGAACTTTTTATCCATGCCTGGGACTGAAAACACCAGAGAATAGGGAGCTGAATTTTCTTCTTCCTTCTGCCCCAACAAGAGTGTGTATTTTGAACGAAAAACAAAGTTCCAAGGTTGGTCAACATTGCCAGTGGTGTCACAACTTAAGTGAGTTAATTTCTAAAGTCAATGAGCAGAGTAAAGATTGCCTAAACATTAAAATAACCCTCGAGATTTCAAACTCCCATAGATACGGTTTTTTGGATCAGAAGCTATAGTGTGTCTAACAGAGCAGTTTTTCTCCCAACATGGGAACAGATTGCTATTTCTGTGTTTGAGCACCAGATGAGGTATTTGGCTTGTGTTTAGGGATCATGATGAATGCAAAATAGTTTTTTTTTTTTTTTTTTTTTAGACAGTGTATCACTCTGTTGCCCGGGCTAGAGTGAGTGCCGTGGCGTTAGCCTAGCTCACAGCAACCTCAAACTCCTGCCTGGGCTCAAGCAATCCTGCTGCCTCAGCCTCCCGAGTAGCTGGGACTACAGACATGTGCCACCATGCCCGGCTAATTTTTTCTATATATTTCTAGTTGTTCAGATAATTTC
>NW_012148619.1:4914778-4915952 GCF_000956105.1 Propithecus coquereli
ACACACACACACACACACACACACACACACGATGTGCACTAGTCATAATGAGGTTTCGCAAATCGAGTGCACCCTTGTAACCAGCACTCAGATCAAGAAACAGAACGTCATTAGCACCTGGAATTCCTTCTTGGATGCCCTTTCCGACATTACTCTCCAGGGGTATCCATTATCCTGATTCCTAAGACCTAAATTGGTTTTGTCTGCTTTTTAAATTTATGTAAATAGAATCATATTTTATGTACTCTTTTTAGAGTCTGACTTCTTTTGTTCAACACTATGTTCGTGAGTTTCATCCAAGTTTTTCCGCTTAGCTCTGTTTGTGTGGTTGTTGCTGTTCAAGGCCCTGACTTTTTTGAAGCCTCCAGGCAAGTCGTCTTGTAGACTGCTCTGTGATCTGGATCTGTCCGATCTTTTCCTCTCGATTAGACCGAGCTTAAACATTTTGGCAAGAGTACAACGCATGTGAAGTCACACACTTCCCACTGCATCCCACGAGGGGCACATAGTCTCACTTTGTGCCATAACTGGGGATGCTAAGCTTGATCACTTGGTTAAGCAGGTGTCTGACAGATGTCACCATTGCAACGATACCTTCCCCTTTGTAATTAGTCAATACTCTCTGGGAGGATTCTTCGAGATCATGTAAATATCCTGTTAGCTGATGGACTTTTCACACAATGGTTTTAGCATCTATTGATGATCTTTGCTTGAGTCAATTATTTTGTTGAAGTTGAAATTCTTACGAAATTCTCTTGTAAAACTAAGACACTGTTAAGCATTCATGTTTCCTAACCCCCAGCCTCTGCAAAGATACAAGATGAACATACAGGCTGTTCTCGCTTTTTCTGCTGAGCTGTACGCTCTGCCTTACCTGTTTCACTTTGTACCTGGTGAGGCTGACCCTGAACCCTGCACTATCCACATTGCCATGCACTCAGGTTGCTGGTTGGGTGCCGCCCTTGGGAGCATGTTACAGGCAGGACTTCCAAGGGCAGGCGGAGAGAGGGCACTTCAGCCCTTTCGGCCCAGGAATGGTAATAGCTTCCTACTTTTCCAGTCTCTGGGTGTCTTGATATTTCTTGTTTGTTCACTTAGCCCTGTCCGTACCTGCATAAATAGTTCTTTTATTTAAAAAAAAATCTTTTCTTTTTAACTCATCTGAAAAATTCTG
>NW_012148619.1:4916002-4973322 GCF_000956105.1 Propithecus coquereli
TTTTAGCATCTATTGATGATCTTTGCTTGAGTCAATTATTTTGTTGAAGTTGAAATTCTTACGAAATTCTCTTGTAAAACTAAGACACTGTTAAGTATTCATGTTTCCTAACCCCCAGCCTCTGCAAAGATACAAGATGAACATACAGGCTGTTCTCGCTTTTTCTGCTGAGCTGTACACTCTGCCTTACCTGTTTCACTTTGTACCTGGTGAAGCTGACCCCGAACCCTGCACTATCCACATTCCCATGCACTCAGGTTGCTGGTTGGGTGCTGCCCTTGGGAGCATGTTACAGGCAGGACTTCCAAGGGCAGGCGGAGAGAGGGCACTTCAGCCCTTTCGGCCCAGGAATGGTAACAGCTTCCTACTTTTCCAGTCTCTGGTGTCTTGATATTTCTTGTTTGTTCACTTAGCCCTGTCCGTACCTGCATAAATAGTTCTTTTATTTAAAAAAAAATCTTTTCTTTTTAACTCATCTGAAAAATTCTGTTTCCTGTTGGATCCTGACTGATTCAGTGAATTTCACTCCAAATCTCTGATCTGCATTTGGGGGGCAGGCCGGTCATTGTGCTGTGTCTGTCAATCAGCGTCACTGATGAGGTTGTTGAAGGGAGGGTGCAACCCCCCAGGGCTGGTGACAGTGGGCACCATGACCACCCCGGGCCTGGAGACAGGGGCAATTGTTCAGCCTGGAGACGGAGAGGACAGTGTAGCTTTTTACAGGAGCCATAACCTTTGGGTGAGGGACGCAGCCGTCTCATGGCAGCCGTGCAGTGAGGAAACCAGAAGAATAAACACTCGGGCCACTGTCCTCTCTCCCTCCTGTCTCCCACTCCCCTCGTGGCCCCCACTGCCCAGATAGGACAGATCCACCCAGTTCCTCCTTCCTGGAGCAGGCAGGGTGGAGAAGGGGGATCTGAAGACAGCCAGCACAGGGGCTTTCCTTAGTTCCTGACCCAAAATGCACTGTCACAACCCAACACATCAAATCCCAAATGGACTGCCAGATCGAAAAGCCTTAGCTTGGTGTTTAGCAACCATCTTTGAAAGGGGCTAAGTATTACGGTGAAGAATGAGGTTTTTCAATGCCAACTGCATCCCTGGACAAGTAACTTGACCCACCTGAACCTCGTCTGTAATGGGGATGTTAACAGTACCTGCCTCATGGTTGTGGTCGAGGATTAACTGAGCTAACACCTGTAAAGTGCGTAGCACCCTGCTGGGTATGTCCTGAGAATTTCATCAAGGTTAGCTTTGACTCACATCATTATCTTTGCACTTTGCCCTGGAGGGCCTCAAGATGGGGCAAATTCGCCCCAGATAATATCTTGATGTGGAAGGAATACTGACTTTGAAGCTGGAACACTTGGGCTCAAATCCGGCCAAAATATGTTCTTCCTCAATGTGACCTTAAGTTCTCTGAGCCTCAGTTTCCTTGCTGGAAAATGGAGCACAAACACCCACTTCACAGATTTAGATGAAGACCAAAGCAAATGAGGTAAATGTACAGGAAAAGATTTTCTAAAGTGAAACAATGCTGCTAATGTATGGAATCATCATTATTAAGCCAGCAAAGAGTGTTCTGTGGCAAGCATTTTTCTGACGATCTTCGTTGCTGTTCTGTTGTTGACTCAGTACATGTCAACAGATGACTTGGGTACAACCTAAATGTCCCTCGCCCAAGCTAATTGCTAATTTGGACTTAAACTGCTCCCAACTCACGATTAGAATTCAAACCTTGGAACTCCATTAGGGATGCATAATGCTACATTTTCCTTCACTGAAATTAATCAGCTGCAAATGATTAAATTACTATATATAGTGTGAAACACAACAAAGCTGTAATTTTTATATAAATTCCAGAATGTTACATTATTTCCCTTCCGCACTGACATTGGAATAATTCCTCCACAATCACTGCTTTGTCTTCTGTAAAATAAAATTTAAAAAACTCATTGCTCTTCAAGCGTACAAAAGTCTGTGTTCAATATTTAATATGATTAATGTTTACTGTATTTGTTGTGGGGTTGTCTGCTAATTGTGGCGTTAAACCGCTCCCCCGTCATCATCTTCGGGGGCTGAGTGATGTTGGTTCAGAACCACTGTTTGAGAAAGTATCAATTAAAATTCAGCTCCATTGAGCACATGAATCTTTTTTGTTGTTTGTTTGTGGTGCCCGGCATATCTGGTGGCGACACTCTCCTTCACTCCCTTTCTCCTAACTGCAAGAACAGATAGAGATTCTAGGCAGTTTCTCAGGAAGGATGTAGCCCATGGTGAAGCCCTGGGTTCGCTCAACATGCAAGCAGAGGCCAGAGATACCAGGTGTGCAACGCCAGCAATATGCTTCTCCGTTGAAGCCCTTGACCGCTGGAGTGGAAGGAGACTGGTGGCTAAAGCAAGGCCTGGGTGTGGGTGGACACGTCATGACCCCAGGATTGAGTGCATCTTTAAATTTTGTGTCCCCGCCACTGCACTCTCAAGGACCTCGCCTCCTTACATTTTGCACCCCAGGCACCTCCCCTGCCTCCTCTGTGTCCCACTGTGATTAAGAGTACTGAGCTGAGAGACAGACAACCTGGAACGATGACCCAGTGTGTGCAGGCTCCATGGCTGACCTGGGATAAGCCCCTAAACCTCTCTGGGTGTTAGTTCTCTTATCCACAAAGCAGGAATAATCATCTCTGCTGGGAAGATTTAGGAATGAGACAGTGCTTTGTGAAGGGCAGGATGCTCTCCAGATGTGTCATTGCTGTTGAGTGGCCTGTGTTCCTCTGGCTTCCCTCCCATGGTGGCAAGTCCTCTGGTTCCCTCCCCAAAGTCCCTGCAACCTTTTTGGGGAAACCCTGGGGAAAGTCTTGGGAAGGCTGCTGAACCAAGGACTGCCAGCCTCCGTGCAGGCTCCAAAGCCCAGTGAATGTGTCCCCCACTTCTGTTGCTGCTTCCAGCTGTTGGAGCTTCATTCCGCTGCTGGCTTTGAGACCACACCATGCCAACTATACCTGGGTCACGTGGCAGTGGTGGAGTGATCTCTTCTACCACTCTCTCCCATTCTCGTCAATTCTGAAGGACAACTGCCTTCCTCTCAGTGTCCCCTGAAGAATGCATGGGCAAACCATTCTTCCTGCTTCTCTTGGTAGCGCCTCTCTGTCTAGAGCCCACACACAGGATCATGGGGACTGGTCTCAAAGTCTCTTCTCTCCATGCCCTTGTTCCTTCCTCTCATCTTCCTCACCCCTGTGAACCTTGCCCCCAGATACATGATCACGACTTTCCACCCCAAGTCTGGGTTCCATGCTAACACTTGGCCACATTGAGTACTGACTGGGCACCCTCTGTTCTGGGGTGTACACAACAGCCTGGCATGAGCCTCACCCCAAGAGGTCATAATCCATAGGTATCTGCTCATGCCATCTCTGCCTCACCAAGCCCTAGAAGATCCCTGTGTGTTAGTGGGCTCTGCTTTCCTTCTCACTGGGAATAAGCCCTCTCCTGGACTCTCAGGAGCTAGAAAGTGGGGCCCCTGCATGTTTTAGCTTCTACCAGCTACATAAGAATAGGAACCAACCATGTACCATTTTGACATTGAGTTGTCCTTCCAGAATTGGGGAGGGATGTCTGCTGGATCAATTCAAACACTCCACTGATCTCTTCTTTTGCAAAAGAAGACATATTTACAGATGGGCTGTCCAGTCTGGCCAGTGGTCAAAGGGATGCTCAGGTAGGGGGTGAAACTCAGACCTTGACCCGGAGCTGATATTTAGCCAGGGTGCACCAGCATGTCCATGCAGGTTATTAAAATACTGAAATACATCTTAGCAGTTGGTCAGTAGCCACTGCCAAATGCCCCTCTGTGTCACTGCTACCCAATTGCACCCCACCCTGGGTCCCCTGGACTTCTGCACAATACAACAGAAGGGGTCTGGCACCCCAGGGATCCCCAGGAGCCTGCTGTAGACTGGGGCCGGGGTTATCTCTGATTGGCTGGTTCTCGAGCCCTGTCGGCTCATAGGTTTGAAGATCACCCAACCCTTCCAGCTCACTAATCACACAAGGTCTCCCAGATAGCCCCTTCAAAAACCCATGGCAAAAAAAGTGTTGGGATCTATTTTGAAGCACACCAAAACTCTTTTAAAAATTATTTCAGTGCCAACAAGTCTTGTCACTGAACATAACTGCCTTCAATAAAATTTCCCTTTAATAAACAAACTGCAGCCTTGGCAATCCCAAATTGTCCCTTTATCCTTATGCTTTCAGAAAGTAGTATTAATAGCAGCCGACACGCACTGAGTGCTGCTCCCTGCCAAGCACTGCACTAAGTACTCTGCGTGCACTAAGTACTCATCGAATCCTCTGTAATATTGTGACTGGTAGCCATTATTACTACCATTTAACAGAGGTGGTGGCGAAGATTCAGAGAGTTTGGGTCATTTGTTCAAGATACCACACTAGGAAATGGTGGGGCTGGGATTTAAACCCAGGATGAGTGACTCCAAACTGATTGGTATATAGTCTCATATGTGTTAGTTATTTTGTCGCTGTTATTGTGTGGTACCTTTCAGTGTAGGAGTCTATTTTGTGTTGCTGTACCAGAATACCAGAGACTGGGCAATTTATAAAGAAAAGAAATTTATCTCTCATGGTTCTGGAGGCTGGGAAGTCCAACATCAAGGTGCCGGCATCCGGCAAAGGCCTTTTTGCTGCATCATTCAATGGTGACAGGTGAGGGGGTGGGCAGGCGGGAGGTGGGAGAGAGAGAAAAGAGAGCAAGCAAGAGAGAGCTGAACTTGCCTTTATAACAAACCCACTCTCTTGGTAGCAAACTCACTCCCATGATAGTGACATTAATCCATTCATGAGGGCAGAGACCTCAGGACCTAATCGCTTCTTAAAGGTCCTACCTCTCAACACTGCTGCATTAAGTATTAAATTTCCAACACATGAACTTTGGGGATCACATTCAAACCATAGCATGCGATCCCCACTACCGTAGCACCCTAGGGAATGTGTGTATATGTGTGTGTGTGTGTGTGTGTGTCTGAAAGAGACAGAGAGACAGAGAGAAATAGGATGGACATCTGTAGGGTGAAGGGAGAGTTTCTGCCAGGTCCCTGTTCCCCGTCATTCGATGTGGCTCCTTCTGGTCACCTAGATTGTCCAAGATTGAATGCATGTCAAGGGGTTTGACTGACTTTCTCAGAACCCAGACGAGTGCCACGTGTACGCCAGTGCTCTGTCAAGGCATCTGGATCACGATGGGGTGAGTCAGTGGGAACTTCTGGGGCCAGGCAGGAGGAGCCTGCTCGCTGCTCTCCGCCAAGATGAGCTGTGCTGGCGGTTTTCCTTCCTCCCTCCCTCCCTATCTTCCTTCTTTCATTCCCCCACCCCCTGCCTTCGTGTCAATACAGAGAAAGGCACTAGAGGCTTATTGAAGTGCTGTGAGAACTAGCAAGCGAGGGCCCAGAACATTCCCTGTTTCCAGATGGTATGCACGTTTGTGGGTCTGGGTAGAATGTGGACCATTCTGGGGGACTATGATGGCTTTTTTCCCCCTAAATTCCCTTCAGAGTGGTTTTCTTGTGGGTGGACAAATTTAAGATGTAAAACAAAAGTTGAAATGTAGTGGGGCTGATTCCTTCAAGGGTTCCTCTGCCTCCAGACCAGGCGAAGGCGGTGCCCCAGCTACGACCAGTTACTCCCCTGGGAGTGTCCAGGCCGGGAGGGACTCTGTCCCATTCACTCTCTGATAGACCAGTTAGCCCGGGTGACGGGCTCCCTGACTTCCCCACGCCCCACAGCAGATGGTTAGCCAAAACGTCCATCGTCCGCACGTCCAAGGTTTGCTCTACATTAACAAGCCCCTGACCAGACAGTACTGTGGATAAGATAATTACCTGCTTTGTCTTCACCTTTCAGCTCAAAATCTCACTTACTGTTAGGGCTCGGATGAGCTGCAAATCCAATCCAATCTAGAAATACCCATCAAAAAGTCTAATGTGAACTTTGCCTCAGGCCAAATTATGGGAAACAGGGAGGGTAAGGGAGGGTAAGGGAGGGGAGGAGGGAAGGAGAGAAGAGGCATTTCTTTTGCCTGCATCATTGCATTTTCCAAAGAATGTTGTCTCTCCTACTGTGGGAAGTGCCGAACCATGAGGCCAGCAATCTGAGCGTGGGCAGCTTCTGGGTCCGGGTGGTTCCTTGCCAGCTTCCCCTCCCCACCAGGGCACATGTCCTCTGCTCCACAGACAGCCTTGCCCAGGGCCTAGCCCCACCTTCGGACCGCAAACCTCAGAGATTCTGTCACTTGCGGCGTGAAACTCTGCCAAAGAGGCTGACATTGCCACTGCGCCACCTGCTGGAAGATTGGAAAAAAGAATCGGAGACTCCTGGTTGGGCTATAACTGATAGCTTCACAATCATAACGATTATTGTTAATAATTCCCATTTTGTCTTATCACACAAGTTACACAGGTTTATTGAAGACAATTTAGGAAGTTAATATAAGTAAAACAAATCATAAAAATTACCCATAATCCTGTCACCCAGAGATAACCATTGTTTGTGTTTTGTTGGCTTTCCCTTTAGTCTTTTTTCTAGTAAAATACATAAATTCATATACACTATTAGTCGCATTCAATACACATTATTTTATAGCTTGCTTTTTAAGCTTAACAATATAGCTTAAATATCTTTACCTATCATTATTTACAATCTGCAACATGACTCTTGCTTAGCGGTGTTTTTATAGCTCTATGGCATAAATCTAGTGTCTTTGCCTATATATTAATTATGATGTTTCTAAGCTTTGAGTTTTCTCTCAGTCTCATTTCTCCCTTCCTTTTCCTCCTCTTCTTTCTTTCCTTCTCCTTCCTTCCTGCTTTAGGTTTTTCTCTTTATTGATTTCTTTATTCTTCTCCCCTAGTAAAGGTCTGCAGCGTGTTGTTCCAGACAATTTCTTGCATGTCTCGCCTGTCTCACCCCTTCATGGAGGGATTTCCAGGGACTCTCCACTGTGCCCTGGAGCTCTCTTCCAGGTGGGCTCCGCTGTCCCTGCCTTGAAAGACAGAACACTCGGCACTCTGAATACAGACAGGCAAGACAGATGGGATCCCAATCTAGTGCCTCCTCCAGTGTCTGGTAAAAAACAAGAGGCTAACAATCACTGATCACTTACTCTGTGCAAACCTGGCTCCATTCTAAGAACTTTCCAGGAATGATCATATGTAAGCATCACAAAACCCCTACCAGGTACAGTCTGTCTGTCCTTCCTTCCTTCCACTGTATAGCCAAGAACACCAAACTTCAATAAAGCAAATGAACTTGCCCAGGATTACCAACTAATAGAGTCTCAAACCTCAATATGCAGTGATTGTCTAGAAACGAAACAAAACAATATTTCCGGCCTCTCTTCACCAATCAGGAGATTTGGCAACACAAATTTGCATCCACCCATAGCAACCATTAGCTGGAGCTGAGAAGTGGCGCCCGCATTCTACCGGTACTGGCTCTCCAGTTGCACCATGTCCACCTTTCCTATGTCCTCCCCATGACAAAGGAGGGCTGTCTGCTGCCAGCCACGCTGTGCGATGGGCTGGCTTCATCTCACAGAACGACAGAGCTTAAGGAAAGAAAGTGACAGGCTCAGGACGGTACGTTCCTGGCTCTCTATCTGAGAATCGGGATGTGTTCATGGCTACCCCAAAAGAATCACTTATCTCTCCTATCCATGGGTGGGGAAATGGATTCAGAGGGCGCTAGACCACAGAGGGACGAACGTAATTATAATTCAGACTGAAATAGTTGCTGTGGGTGCCACTTCCAGGGCTATGGAGTAAGCACACGCACGGGCAGACGGGAGGTTGTGTTAGCGTGGTTGGTCCATGGTGGCCTGCACTAAATGAAGCTGATAGAGTATATAATACAACAAGAATTGGCAAGCTTTTTCTGCAAAGGGACAGGCAGTGAAAGTGTCAGGCTTTGTGGGCCATGTGGTGTCTGTTGTAACCGCCTCACCGTGCGGTTGCAGCGCTAGAGCAGCCACAGACAGTGTGTACATGAATGGGCGTGACTATGTTCCAATAAAACTTTGTTTACAAAAACAAGTGGCAGCAAAAGCAAGCCATAGTTTGCCAACTCCAGTGAAGAAGAAGCAATATAAATATTTAGGAAGGGGAGTGTCGGAGTGGGTTTAACCTCTGCAAACCAAGCCCTGTTTAAACCAGGTGGATTTTATTTTTCACAGTAAATTCTATTTTCTTCAACTGAGCCCTCGCCCATACATCGTTTCTCCACTTTCTGTGACTTTTGAAAATGGTCAAAATAAGACCTTCTCTTGGAAACAATCTGGGATTGGAGATGGGAATGCAGACTTGGATTCTCTGAGCTGGGTTGTTTTCTAAACTGTTAGTGACCGGATCCCCAGAAGATCAGAATCCCTATTGCTCTTCCTCTTTGGACACAGAACTTCTTAGGCAGAGGCGGAATTAACCCCAAAGGGGACTGGACCTGTGAGGAGGCCACGGTCCTCAAAATGCTTCGTTCAAAGACCTGGGTGAACAATATCATTTAACACAACTTCCAGTCCATGGGAAGAGACCTGAGTCAGAATAAAAAGAGAGTAAAAACTAATTTAAAAAGAGAATGTTGAGAAGGCTAGGCATCTCTCCTAAGTCTGGAGTCTTCAGATCCAGGGATTAGGCTCATAAAATGAGAAAGTGGTGGAAGGAAGGGCCTGCCAGAGAGTGACAGGCCATCGGGGCTCCTGCGTTTGCGTTGTGCTTGGAGCGTCTGGTGGTGTGGGTGGTGTAGGGAAGCGGGACAAAGAGAGCACTTCTATGCTGGCTTAGCCTAGATGGCATTCTCTAAAGTTGGAAGGGAAGGGGCCTTAAGAATGCAGGGGGTCCCCTCTGTTACAAGGAACTCGCCATCCTGTGCCCTGTAGGACGTTGGCTGCTAGGTGATAATAGTGCCCGTTTCCGGTGAGCGCTGACGTGGCTCTCATACGCTTGTGAACACAGCGCTCCACACAGCCTCCTGCAACCGGTCAGGGTCGGACCTTAATACTAATAACGATAATCACAGCTAATACTTGCAGGGCATCTATTGTGTCTTGGGCACTAGGCTAAATGTGGTTTACACACTAGCTCCTCTAATTCTCACAACACTATGAAGTACAGTCTTCCCTTGGTATTCGTGGGGGGGTTGGTTCCAGGACTCCCGTGGATACCAAAATCCATGGATACTCAAGTTCCTTATATAACATGGCATATTGTTTGCATGTAACCTACACACATCTTCCTGTATACTTTAAATTATCTCTAGATTACTTATAATACCTAATATGATATAAATGCTATGTAAATAGTTGTAATACTGTCTCGGTTATTTTTTTTTTACTTGTATTATTTTTTATTGTTATATTGTCACTTTTTTTCCCTTTTTCCCCCAAATATCTTTGATCCACAGTTGGTTGAATCTGTGGATTCAGAACCTGCAGATAGGGAGGGCTGACTGTGGCTACTATTATTTTCCCCATTTTTCTCAAGATGAATTACACTTTCCTGCATCCCAGATTCAATTCAAATAGCGTACTTTACATAAGAGGAAACTGGTCACATTGTAGCAAGTTGTGGAACCAATAAGAACCCAGATCTCTAAATAGCCAGTCCATTGCCCCTTGCTGCTCCCTTGGTGGGTACATAGTATACTAGCATACAGGCTAAGCTGCTATAACAAAGGAGCCCCAAAACACACTGGCTTACATAAAAGAGAAATTTTATTTGTCGCTCACCAGACATTCCTAAGGTGAGCAGTTCAAAGCTGATGGGGTATCTCTGCTCCATCAGGTAATTCAAGGATCCAGGATCTTTCCATCTTCTTGGTCTTCCTAGAGTATTGTCCTAGGAGGGATAAGTCTGATTCAGTTCCACATTTGACTTCCAGCATAGGAGAAGGAAAAAAGTCCAGGACAAGCGGTTTTATCATTGTGAATATAACCCAGAAATTACACACAACACTTCTCTCATCCCATTAGCCTGAAATTAATACCTGACCCTCTGCCCTTAACCCTCCCCTACAGCTGCAAGGTGAACTGAGAAAGAACTTCTTGTTAGGAGGCCATGGGCCCAGCCACAACTCAGGAGTTCTATTAATTAAGAAGAAGAGTAGAATAGGTAGCGAGTAGTCTAAAATTGTAGCCTGTTTGTTGAGCTTGGTAGAAGTCAGAAGGTTAGAGCTTCTGCTCTAGCTTTCTTTCCCACAGACTAGAGATGCCCTACACTGTCCAATATAGTAGCCACTGGCCCCTTGCAGCTATTAAAATTAAAATTAATTAAAATTAAAAAAATTCGGTTCTTTAGTCACACCAGCCACATTTCAGGTGCTCAGATGGCCGTGTGTGGTTAGTGGCTACCAAATTAGTGCAGATGAAGAATATTTTCATCCTCCCGGAAAGCTCTATTGGATAGCACTGGTCTGTGGACTATGCATCTACACACAAAAGACCCTGACATTCCCAGGCCTCCCTTTATGAGACAACTGGAGTTTTACCTACCAGACAGGGTTGTAAGAGGACGTGGAGATGTTGAGGGCTGAGGCTTAGAGATTCCACTCTGGATAAATTCCCGCGCCTGGAGAAGCTGAGTTGAGCTTGCAACTGTGAGATACGGTCAGGCCTATTTTTTCTTTAGCTACCGTGCCCCAGGTGCTGCCTCTCACCTTTTGGGCTCAGTCACTGTTGTCACAGATCGTACTGCAGGCCACAGAGAGAAAATGAGAACCTGGGCAGGAGTTTGTGGTTAACACATAATCCTAGTCTCCCCAGAGGTAGCAAATTAAGGTCTTTTGTAAACATCTGTTGTTCTCACCTGCTCGGTGTCCATTTGCCCTTCTTTTGGTCACAGCAGCCCTATTTCCCTATGAGACACAGGGAGTCGTGCTCACTCTCTTTCAGTCCGTGTGGCCTTGCTGGACTCCAGGATCGGGCATGTGACTCAGGCCTGGCTAATCAGAGTCATGTTAATTGGTCCAGGGGTGGCCGTGTGCCCCAGGCAGGATCAAAGAGCCTGGGATTTCTGTTGGAATTATGGGGAAAGAGACACTCTTCTTGTACTAGAGTGGCTAAACAGACCAAATGTGGGCCGTACAATGCTTCTGGCCATTTTTACCACCGCAAGAAAAGACCCTAAGAGTGATGAAAATAGCAGGGAAAATGAGAGCCACGAAAACTAGAGAAACAGATTCTAATGATCAGTTGTGAGCCCTGGACTCTAGCTTATGCCTGAAGCCAGTCTACTCCTGGACTTTTTAATTTTGTAAGCCAATAAATTCACATTTCTGTTTAAAACTGTACGCGATGGGTTTCTCTTACTTGCAACAGAAAGAGTCCCAATAAATATGGAGTCATTGCCTCAAGACCCAAGTTTCCTGCTCTTCCTCCCATTGCTACAGCTGGGCACACAGCCCTGGCTCCCGGGGAAGAGAGAAATCCTGCTGAACTAAGAGAGGCCCACACATCCCTTCTTCGTCTCACTCCTCCTCCCGAACCTCTCCTCAGCATGGCCCAAACACCATCCACAGGCTGCTCTTACGTGGCCTCTTTTAATTTAATATTCATTTTAACTTGACTTCACTGGGATATGAGTGTGTGTGCACGTGTGTGAGTGTGTGTGACAGTGGTTCTCAAATGTAAATGTGCATCAGGATCACCTGGAGGGCTTGAGCAACACAGTTTGCAGGGCCCCACCCCAAGATCTCATCATTCATCAGGTCTGGGTGGGACCTAAGAATCTGCATTTGTAGCAAGTTCTCGGCGACGTTAATGCTGCTGTCCAGGGACTATGCTTTGTGAACTGGCATTTGCGGCAGAGGTAGAGAGTAACACCCGCCATTTCTAGAATGTTTTACAATTCGTAAAGACCTTTGCTGTTTATTTTAATCGAATCTCATGGTTATCATGTAAGATAGGCAACACACGCTATTAATGATACATCTATTACTCTGACAAAACGGGGGCTCAGAGAGATAAAAATGATTTACAAAGTACATACAGCTAGGACTTGCAGAAGCTGAAAGCAAAACTCAGATCTCCTGACTGGAGTATTTTTTGCATGACAATTTGCTATCTTGTATGAAAGTGAAATCAGTATTAAGGAAGGAAGGAAAGAGAGAGGGAAAGAAGAAAGGGATCAAGGATAGATGGGATGGGAGAAGAAACAAGGGAGAGGAAGGGACGGGGGCACAGAGAGAACCTAAAACTGAAACCCTGGGAAGCACACGGCATACTGAACAACATCACGGGCTTGGCGTTAGTTAGTCCTGGATTTGGTCTCAGTTGTGCCACTTTCTAGTCCTTGAATTTTAAGAATAATTCCTAATCTCTTTGATCTCCAATTATAAAATGGAGATGATAAAGCCTACCTTGAAAGATTATTGTGATTTTTAAATGAAATAACATATGCAGGTGTTTAGCAAGAACCAGGCCCAGAGTAAACTCTGCATAAATGTTAGCTGTTGGAATTTCACTTAATCCTCATAACCCTTCTGTTAGATGCTGTATCAGTGAAGGGTAGACTGAGTCACTATAATTAATAACCTATTTAGATGGCTTACAAAATAAAAAGTTTATTTTTCTCCCATGTGACAATTCGAAGTGAATGTTCTAAGTTGAAGGGCAACTCTTCTGTGCACAGGCATTCAGGGACTCAGGCTGATGACAGCTTTTTCAATACTTGGCTTCCAAAATCTCCCTTGTCATTGTCATTCTGATCATCCAGCCAACAGGAAGGAGAAAGATGATCAGATAAAGTCTGGTCTGGTCTTCAGGTGTCATCCTTGAAGGCACACACATCTCGTATTCTATTGCCGAGATCTAAGTCACATGGTCTCATCTGGTCTCAAAAGAGCTGTTTGGAAGAGAGTTCTCCTCAGGCGTCTTGCATTCCTACATGTCTTGCTGAGTGTACGAAGACTTCAAGGCCCTCAGTGCTCTTTTATCCAGGCCGTTTCTTAGGGTTGTTTACACAGACACTTGTCTTAGGAAATGAAATTACATCTACTTGTCCCTTCCCCCCATCCCCAGGGACAATGAACAAGCTTGCTTATTGCTTTCTAAAAAAGTGATGGGCTCCCCAACCTTGGTGCTCCCCAGTTGTAACACAAACCCACTGCATGCATAACATCCATCTGGGGCCATCACATCACCCCCATGAGACCCGGGGGCAAGAGGAGCTCATGCAAAAATGCTGATGCTGCACTGTGTGATGTGTCATGAGTACTAAAATCCTTTGTCTCCGACCTAGGAGTCTGATGTCTTCTGTCAGCACTTGTGAAACCAGTCACAAGTTAACATATTAGCTTGAAAGTAGGGTAAAATCAAATCCCAGACTCAACAGGAAGCTGAGAAATGTGGTCCCTAGGTGGGTAGCTATGTCCTAGCTATAATTTTAGACCTACGGAAGAAGGGCAAAAGGGATTTTGGTGATTAGCTGTTTCTTTCATCAGTGGTCTTGTCTCCAGGGGGAAGTGGAAACTCAAAGAGGTGAAGACTCTCGCCTAAGTTCTGGCAAGAAGCAGAGCTGGGATTTGAACAGGTCTGTTGAAATCCTTCTGCTAAAATGAGAAGACACAGCACAGGAATCTATTATTACAGCCATGCAAACACATGTATAGAGGCCCATTTACTGTGAAGCTAATGGCAACCCCAACTCACCTTAATTCTTACCCTAACCCTTCCAAGGCTTTGGGAGGGGACCTAGCAATGTGCTCGCATGGCGTCAGATGCTGGGCTAAAGAGCTTGGGCTTTATCACACAGGCAATAGGGAGACATCTGAAGTTCTTGAGCAGGGATATTGCATTGTGACTGCAATGTGGGATACGGATTGGATGGAGGGCGACACCGAGGCAAGGACACTGGTTAGGAGACTGTCATCATGGTGCCTGGCCCAGAGGAGCTGCTCAGTGTGTGCTGAATGAATGGCTTTGGTGAAAATGATAATGGCCTGAATCAGTAGAAGGGCAGGACGCATGGAGGTGGACGGGCAGGTAATAAATTCATGCAACATCCCACTCTTGGGAATGATATGCATTATAGTGAATATGGTAGTTACTTCTAGGGGCAGGGAAGGGGCTGTGATTGGAGAAGAGCTCAAAAGGACCTCACCTCCACTGGTAATATTTTATATATTAAGCTGGGTGACATGTACATAGGTAGTTGGTAAAATATATTTTTTTATTTTTAACTTTGATCATGGAAGTTCTTTATACCTTTTGTGCATCTGAAATATTTCATAATAAAATGTATAAAAGATATTTTAAAGGCAGAATAGAAAGGAAAAATCTGTGTGTACAACCCCTCCCAGAGATGTTTGCATTTTAGCAGGAGACAATTTATTAATACATGAGCAAGAATTCTGTTGGAGGAAGATCTAATTCCAGGAACCTGTAGGTAGGAAAGATATTTATGGGAGAAAAATGAGTCTCTGGGCCTGCCTGCAGCCACGTATGCATGGCTGGCCCTGACCTTCCTCTGCAACAGCACACAGGGCAGGACTAGGGGGCCCTTCGGACAGCAAACCGTACCCACGCCCTGGCAGGTAATCTCCTGAGCAAGCCAGCTGGTGTTTGCTCTGAGGACCCCCCAAAGAGCATGGCAGCAGCAGCCATTTTAGTAGTCCTACCTCTCGCCCCAAAATGCCCCAGTTCCCTCTGTGAATTTTTCTTAATTTTTTTTTTTTTTAAGCCAAGATGAACATGCTAATGTTTCTCTTCTCTCAGCTCCACATCAAACCCTGGTGCACAGCCTTGCATTATTCATGAAGGTTTACATTAATCAAATGCTTCAAAGTTTCATAAAGTTTCTATTTTGGAGCACACATTCTTTGTAGGGCAGGCACTTAGTGGACAATGGGATCGTGTTTTGGAGCCTCTCCAGCATTCTTAATTCCCATCTGCTTTATTTGCTGCAGCTGTTTTACTTCTTCCCCAGAGACCACATCTCAGAATTCTGTAGCATGTAAAGTGTTTTCAAATAAATGTAAGCACCAGGAAATGTTTTGTGGGTTGAGTGGTTGCAAAAACAAAAAAAAAAACAATGTTGAAATAGTTACACTAGGTTTGTCTTCTCTGCCTAATGTCTCCCTGCGATGCCCACACGGCAGAGGCTGCAACTTGCCCTCCGGTGTCCGTTTTCTCTTTTTTCCTTAAAATTTAAATTCTTGACTTTTAGTTGAGCCACGTAGATTAAAGACTACGTTTCCCAGGTTCCCATGGCACTCCCTTGCAGTGGCCATGGGACCAAGTTCTGGACAGTGGGGCGCAGCGGAAGTGATGCCCGTGACCTTGGGGCTTGCCCCACTTCTCTCTGCCTTCCGTCCATGCTGGCTGGAGCTTGGACTGTCAGGAGGAATCAGTGTGCTGAGTAAAGCAATAAGACAGAAGTTGCTGAAATCCCTAAACCCTTGGCATCCCTTACCAGCCCGGATCTCCTTAAAGGAAGAAAACCACCATCTCGTAGAAGACGCTGTTTTCTGGGGGAGGGTGGAGGTTGAGGGGCTAGGGGAGGATTGTGACACACTAATTTACTCTTTAAAGACAATGTCTTCTGAGGGGTTTGTAAGAAATACTTTAATTTGCTGATTAGAGAGTATTTTACTGGTATAATATGGACGGTCCGAAGTGGGAAGGACGGACCCCAAGGTGCCCAGCCCTGGAAGCATAAAGAGCCTCCTGTACAGCATTCGACTAACTCACTTCCCATCTCTTTTGCCAATACCCACAGTGTGAGCGTGAACGCACGGGATCGCCCAGGGGTATCCTCTGTTGTACTAGAAGAAAAGAGGAGCTGATCCAACTAAGCAAGAATAACAAGCCTCCAACACCAATGAGTTGCAAATGGTTGAATAATATTGGATTATTGGTATTTTTTTATTATAAAAGCACAAGAATAAAATTCGCCAATAATCCCACCACCAAGTTATCGTTTAAATATATTTCTTCTTAGTCTGTTTCAATACAAATATAGATGTTCATCATTTCATAAGTGATATCAAAGTATATATATTCTTTATAGTTTGCCTTTACCCCATTTTATATGGTAAGCATTTTCACTTGTTATCACCAGTTCTTCTACAATGTGGTTTTTCAATCATCTTTACTCCAGATTGTCACATGGCTACATTCTAATTTATTGTCCAAACCCTTGGCTTGGATACATGTTTTTTTTATTTCCTTCCTTCTTTTTTTTTTTTTGTTGCCACTGTAAATAACACTGGGATGAACATCCTTGTAGAGAAATATTTGCACACATCCTGATTTTTTAATATCAGAGTAAATTCCTAGAACTTGAATTCAGGAGGATTTAACCATGGTTGCTGCTATTCCTTTTTTTAGACCCATTTTGATGTCGTTGATATTTCGCCGTCTTCTCTGGTTGGGCAAGTCTCAGTCAGGTTCTCAGAACAATAAGCCCATTGTCTGATTTATGTTAAACAATATGAGAACTTGAACATTTCCTGTCCTGAAATATTCATAGGTTTTTGTTTTCATCTTCTTAACATTGCAAGCAGTTAAAAACACAGTCTGGAGAAATGGCATTTTTCTTTCAGAAAATGACTTGGTAATTTATTCAAATGAGGCTGGGTAGTTGTTTTAAATTATTACCTTATGCAAACCACTAATGAAATGAAGTCAGTTTACATCTTTAAATAACCTTTAATATTTGTACAAGTAAATATCTCCATTTGACGATAATGCAAATTGTCAGAAATTTTCATTTTCTCACAGTTTAGCTCACTCACAATGGCTGTCAGACAGCCAAATGATATGACTCAGAGCATTGCTAATAGTTTCAGCAGAAGACAGTATTTCAAAGGTAAGGGAAAGGAGGTGCAGACGCTAATGAAGTTTTATTATCAGAACATAGAATTAGGATTGTGACAAGAGACAATGGTGGCAATGACATGTAGTTAGAATGTTACAGCTTGTGCAGTCTCTAGCTAAATCTCAGGGACAGAAATGTTGAGAAGGGTAGACTGATGAATACCTCTAAATGGAAACAGACACAGACCAGATCTCAGCTTATCTGGCTGGAAGGAAAGCAAACAACAAAGCAAAACACAAACAAACAAAAATCGCAGAAAACAAAAAACAAAGCCAAGCCAATCTATGATCTGTCAAAGACGCAAGATGCAGGGTTGAATAGGTATCCTTGCCATAGCCACATGATGGGTATGTTTGATCTCAAAAACAAGGTTATGAAAGCTGAATCCAATGGATCACAATTACACTAAGGATTCTGGGCTTGAAATAGTGTCTTATCAGTGATTTGTAATTATTTTTGTGGGAGAGAGGGAAGGGAGGGGAGTAGAGAAAGGAAGGTGAGGACAGTCCATCTTCCTCCAAAATGGAGCCTGCAAATAAATGTCAGTCCCATGAGATGGGCCCTTCGGAACAGCCCTTGTCATTTATCTTTCATTGATTAAATTGATAGGTATTTAGTGTCTGCCAAGTACCAGGCGCTGCTCTACTAAACACAGGGGACACAGTGCTGAGTAAGACACATAGGGCTCCTGTTCTCAAAATTTGCGTTCTTTGGGGGGATTAGAAAAATAAGAAAATATCATATAGCACCACATGCTATACAAAGAATTATAACAGAGTGAGGTGATACAGTGCTTGAGAAGCTATTTTATAAAGTATACAGTGGGTGGTGTTTTTGAGACAAAGCCACAAATTCTCTGATACTCCCTCCATTAAGAGGTAGCATCTATGTCCCTCCTGGTGGCCTTTGTGCCTACCTAAAAGAATAGAAAGCAGAGGACGTGGCGCTCAGTTAGAAAACGCCACACAGTTTCTGCTAATTCTTCTTGGGACGCTCCTTCTGGGCGTCTGCAGCTGAATGTAAGAAATCCAGCTACTGTGACGCTGCCAGGAGGAGAAAGGTGGCTGAGCAGCCAGCTGTGCCAGCTCCCAGATGTTTGAGGCTTTCCAGCCCAGGCACCAGACATATGCCGGAGGAAACTTCAAGACGCCCAGAGGATGGCAACCACATGGGAGCTCCTGAGTGAGAAGTGCTTCACTGAGCCATCTCTCTTTCAGATCCCTGAGCCAGATAAATAATTCTTAATTGTTTAAGCCACAGTTTGGAGGTTGTCTGTTACACAGCCATAGAGACCTGGAATAGGGTGGTTCAGGAAGGTTTCTTTGAGGAGGTGACACTTATGCTAAAGACCTCAGTGTCACAAAGGAGCCAGAGGAGGAAGAAGAACATTCCAGGCAAAGGAAACAGTAGAAACTCCTGAGTCAGAGATGGGTTTAGCAAGTTCAAGGAAAGAAAGCAGAGTGGTGAGGCCGAAGTGTAGCACGCCACCTATCTCCTACCCTGACCCAGTGTCGCGGTTGGTGCTAAATTTTCCCGAACCTCATCTCATATCGCTGAGGTCCAAGCAAAAAAGAAGGTGGGTGTTCAAACACTGCAGTTCTCCTCAAATAGAAGAGGATTCAACACCTTCTTGTCGAAAACAAAACAAAACAAAACAAAACAAAACAAAACAAAAACCAACTTCTTGCATCGAAAAAGTGCTATAGGAGAAAGGAAAAAAAAAAACAGAGAAAAAACCCAACTCCTTAGACTGAAGAGTTGGACACAAACAATTCAAAACAACATTAATACCATATGAATGTAAGTTTCAAGGACTGCAGAGATACATATGAATGCCTTTGAGTTATCAAATCACCTGGTCTTAAAAAGTCATTTTGCAGTTTCTGCCTTCTTTAAACTGGTAGACTATCTTGTGGCTAATGTGAAATCTAAGAAATGCAAATATTCAATGATATTATCAGAAAGTGAAGGGAAGCAGTCTGAACTTGCATTTTGTGGCAGCGACAAATGCCCTGTAACTTGCAGGCGAAAGTCTGTCTAACTGAGGGGCGTGACCACGAAGACATGTGGAAGAACTGCTCCCAATGCAACCAGGCACAGGTTGCTGTCAACAAACTGGACAGAGAAGAGATGGGAGATATGGTAAGATTATTTGATATTTTAAGCCCCCAGAAAAAGCTGAGACACAGGAATGAAAAGCTACAGACGTGTACACTGTTCAAGCATATAGAAGAGGGTGTGGCATGTCCCTAGACCCCAAACCCTTCGCAAATGTAAACTCCGATTCTTCACACCACCTCTGAACCTCAGGGCCCTGTGGATGCAAGTAACCCAAACCCAAATGAAATTGGCTTAAGCAAAAAGGGAGACCTCATTGGTTCATGGACTCAAACTGCCGAAAGAGTGTGGTGGAGCTGGGTTCAGGGAAGCCAGGATTCAGGAGCTCCATCACCAGGAGAATGCTCTCCCATTTCCTTTCTGCTTCTCTCTGCATGTTGTCTTTATTCTCTAGACCAGATTCTCCAAATAACAGGAGACATGGCTTTCGGCTACTCTACCTACCTCCTGGAGTGTAGCTATAGCTTGCTACCAAAGATGAAAAAGTGCTGTCTCTTCTGAGGAAGTAGAAGTCTTCTAGAACCTAGCCTATCTCTTGAGAATAATATCGATTATTTACCAACCTTTATATTTGGATTTCTAGTTTGGCCTCTAGTTGGCCCCTGCTGCCCATACATTCCTTCCTTTAAATTGCTGTCAAATCCATCAGAAGAACATGAAGGTCACTCCGTATGGCTCAGCATGGTGGTCAAAATGGAGACTCCAAAGAGAGACAGAGCTGGATTCCAGTCCAGGCAATGTTAGTGTTTCGTCATGCTACCTTGGGGGAAGTTGCTTCATCTCTCTGAGCCTCAGTCTACTCATCTATAAGATGGGAATACCATCATCCCTCCCCCCTTTTTTGAAAGGAATTTTTTCCTTTCCATTTTTTGAGGTATTTTTGGAAAGGATAAACCAAATCAACATAAGGGAAGCACCTGGTGGATTCCTAACGTGTCCCAAGCCCTTGGTAGATGGAGCAAAAAGAGTATGATCTTCAGGAACGTCTGGGAGAGGGCAGGTGCTGAAGTGAGGGATTGAACCAGATCAACATTTGACAGCATCTTCTGAGGATTATAATTTCTGGAAGTTGCTACCCGAGGGGAGGAAAACATTCATCCTGTGATCAAATATTTCTTAGAAACTCTGCGCACTCTACTTCCCTCTTGGAAATTTATGACACACATTAGCATATTAATAGCTCTGAGAAATCCTGCAGAAAAAGAGCGTGCTTAACTTGGTTTAACCCAGTGATACTCAAATACATTTGAGCAAAGAGCCACCATTTAAAAAATAGAAGAACATCTAGTAATATCTCGTGAAATCAGTGGTTCCTTGGAACACACTTTGGGAAACACAGGACCAAGCACTCTTTAAGGTTCCTTCCAGAAACTCTTGGCAGGAGGAGGAGTCAGGGTACCTGCCTTACTCAGTCCTCAGGAAGGTTTATTTTATTGGCTTCCCAGAGGGTAAAAAGGCCAGAGGATGGACAGATCTGCTGCTGGAACCTCTGAAATCCACTTATTAAAAGATATTAGATTGCTGGTCACATATAAAATGATGCAGTGTTTTGGAAAATAGTCTGGTGGTCCCCCAAAAGGTTAAACACAAGAGTCTCCCCCAGATTCATATGATGAAATGCTAACCCCCAGTGTAATTGTGTTAGAAATGGGGCCTTGGAGAAGTAATTAGGTCATGAGAGTGGAGGCCCAAGAATGGGATTAGTGCCCTTATAGAAAGAAGAGGGCCTGCTTTCTCTGTGTCTCTGCTTTCTGCTATGTGATGATACAAGAAGAAGAGAGCCATTTGCAGCCCAGAAGGCCCTCACCATAACCTGACCATGTTGGCACCATGATCTCTGACTTCCAGCCTCCAGAATTGTGAGAAATAAATTCCTGGTGTTCACAAGCCAACCAGTTTAGAGTATTTTTTTTTGTTTATTTGTTTTGTTTTGTTTTTTACAGCAGCCCACACTAAGATACCACATGACCCAGCAATTCCACTCCCAGGACTATGCTTTAGAGAATTGAAAACGTATGGTCATACAAAATCTCGTACATGAATGTTCATAGCAGCATTATTTATAATAGCCCCAAAGTGGAAATAACCAAATGTCCCTCAGCTGGCGAATGGATAAATAAAATGTTGTATGTCCATACAATAGAGTATTACTGAATCGTAAAAAGAAATGACATTCCGATTCTTGCTACAAGACGAATCAGATGAACCTTGAGGACATTATGCCATGTGAAAGAAACCAGTCACAAAAGACCACATATTATAATATTCCATTTATATGAAATGTCCAGAATAGGTCATATTTAGAGACAGACAGTAGATGAGTGATTGCCTTGGGTTAGGGGAACTGGAAAATTCCTGTTAAGGAGCATAGGATTTCTTTTTGGTTCATGAGAATGTTCTAAACTTGATGTTGATGATGGTTGCAGGACTCTGTGAAGATACTAAAAGCCATTGAATTGTACACTTTAAATGGGTGAATTTTATTGTATATAAATAATATCTCAATAAAGCTGTTAAGAACAAACAAACAAGCAAAAATAAAATCACACTGATATGTTACGGGGGAAAGGAATTGGTCTAGAATTAGTCAGTGTGGTTTTCTAACTGCAGTGAGTTTGAAGGAGCAATCTCTTTAAATTGCAGGTTTAGGCACAGAAATGATCTCTGTGTGCAAGGCTTGGTTTGTGGCTTGCTGTGTTTGTGGTCATTGCTACAAGGCCACAGTGTGGTGGACCAAACTGGGGGGCCCCTAACAAAAGAGCCAGCAGCATAAATGGAAATTGTCTTCCCCTTGCCTCTGTGCATATTGCACATGCCACCCTAGACAAAAGTTTTACAATCATTTTATAAGGTGTAGGGTGATGTTTCTCTAAAATCACCTCATTTCTGGTGGTGGTGGTGGTGTGCAACGGATTCAAATCATTTCCTCTGCCCTCCCTCCACTTTTTTTTTTGGAAAGAAACACAAACATACGCAAACTTGATCAAAGCGAGTCATTTAGGGCGCTATCCCATCGCGTGGATGCCATTCCATGGTTCCCAGCTTAGATCCCATATGAGGCTGCCACATAAAGCGATCACAGCAAGAACGAAATTGCCACTATTGTGCATTTGGTAGCAGACTGCTTTCAAATTAAAGTCTTGAATGTGTATTAGCCACTGTTACTCTCCTCCACCACCTTTCCGATTAAGTGATATTAATGGTCAATAGGTTAGCTAGTAGGGTACAAATGAGAACTTCAGTTGTATTAACTACCAAAAAGAAAGAATTTATTCTCTCATCTTTAACCAATGGAATTTCTCCTTTAACTAGAAGATTTGTACCCTTGTCAGTTGTTAGTGGGGGAAAGTGTTCATGTTAATGGCTCAAACGAAATATAATAAATATAAAAACCTATAGTTGTATGAATATGTATAATAATAAACAAGTTCAATATTTCTAGCCCCTGAGAGAGGCATGGCCTGGGAGAGACTGTAGACATGACTAAATGTCGTGTGAACCTCACTAGGGCGTTTAACCTGGTAGGGTTTAGTTTCCTTACCTCTCAAATAAAGATCGTATTTTTTAATCTGCTATCCTAGATGTGTCTTTTATTGCTTGCCCTGTCCAAAGGTCCAAGTAGCCACTAACCCATGATTTGCTATTTTCTAAACAGGGAAGCACCCAGACAACCAGATTGCCTCTTCCAGGAATTTGAACTAAGACAAGGAGGTTGGTGGTTGGTAGTTCTGAGAGACATACAGGAAAAACCAAAGGTATTTTTCCTGCTCTCACACAGCCAACGCCACTCACCACAGAGCACTTCACATCTGGTCACCAACAAGTGCGTGGGGACTTCTCCCCACTGGCAATGAGTTCTGGAGTGACTCCTCCAGCAGGCCACAAGGGTGTTCTCTAATTGCAGTCAATTCTGGCCATCTACCTGGAGATAGTGTCGGGTCCCGCAGGTTGAGGGCTCAGTCGCACAAGACTGCCACTCATTCAGATGCCAGTTGCAAGCACAGACTGTGGCCTGTGAAAATATATTTTCGGAAATATAAACTGTGAAATATATTTCACAGTATGGCAGTGGTGCAAGGTGAAATTGCAGCGTCAGGATGGCTGCCATGTTGGAGCAGGTACAAAATGAGGAAGAGGAGGAAATGGTCAAGAAAGGGAAAAATCAGAGCAGAAACCATTGAGAAGCAGAGACGAGGGTGACCAGGAGTGGCCTATTGAGACAAAGCAGCCTTGGATCTCAGCTTTTCCATTCTAGTTTGCTTGAAGCCTGGGTATAGTTTGGTTGCTGTCCTTGGACTCCCTGATGTCTCTAAACGTTTATGCTGAGCTTCCTTTTTACTTTCTTTGATCAAGTTTGAGTGTGTTTCTGTTTCTTTCCAAAAAAAAAGTGGAGGGAGGACACAGTGCTGACTTTTTAAAAACATCTTCCTTGCTACCTTACAGAATTGGAGGAAGGAGCAAATGACTTCACCTGATTGCCTGCCTTTCTAATATTTGTGTTACTAAAATATTTGCTTAATTGAACTGAAATTCGTAAAGTATGTGAAGATCCTTTGAAAACTTCAAAGCACGCTGCTGATGGAGAGCATGAGGGATTATTAATAATTTGAGTAAGGTTTTATGAAATCTCCATTAGTCATTTTTGTGTATCTGCCACAATGAATAAATCCAAAAGAAATGGCTAAAATATACAGAAATTGGGTGAATTTTCACTTATTCATCTGAGCAATTTTAACTTTAACCCTATCCTAAAGTAAAAGCGAAACATAAGGGTGATCTCTTCAAACAGCCAAGCAAGGCAGTTTTTGTCTGGAGCTGACAGGTCTCTCTAGGCAGAAAGCACATTTGTTCACGTTTGTAAACTTTCTAGCATAGAGCTGTCAGAGTCTAGGAAAAGAGCAGATCTTACATCCTAGCGAAATTTCTGGTTCCTCTCCTGGACGTAGAGCTACAACATGAAGTCAAGGATTGAGTTTACCAGCTTCCTAAGTCTCCATTAAGTGCGCGTGGGAATTAAGACCATAGCTAGACTCCCTGTTATTGAAGAAGTGCTTTGGTAGATGCCAAATTGTCCAGGCTGGCCGGGCGCGGTGGCTCACGCCTGTAATCCTAGCACTCTGGGAGGCCAAGGCAGGCGGATCGTTTGAGCTCAGGAGTTCAAAACCAGCCTGAGCAAGAGTGAGACCCCATCTCTCCTAAAAATAGAAAGAAATTAGCTGTACAACTAAAAATATATAGAAAAAATTAGCCAGGTATGGTGGTGCATGCCTGTAGTCCCAGCTACTTGGGAGACTGAGGCAGAAGGATGGCTTGAGCCCAGGAGCTTGAGGTTGCTATGAGCTAGTCTGATGCCACCACGACACCCTAGCCTGGGTGACAGAGTAAGACTCTGTCTCAATAAAAAAAAAAAAAAAGAAAATTTCCAGGTTATCTATCTTGCACAACTTCACCAGTCACTCTAATTTACCTGCATAACCTCCAGGCTGTGTATTAAAACATGGAGAAAAAGAGAAGGCGCAACCATCTAAGGGTTGAAGCAGGACATGGGATTAAAGAAGATGTGGACTGTTGTCTTTATTGTGTTGCTATCTGCCATGTCCAGACTTATAAGAGTCCTGCGTTCTGTGAGAGAAGAAATTTGACATGCAGGAATATTACAAACGGCACGCACACATTCGAATTGGTGCCCAGTAGCTGACCGGTTCCTTTTCGGCTCCCACTGCTACCTGCCGGCCTTAGCACAGTCCCGCCACCACCACTGCTGCCACCGTTGTATTTTGTAAGGCAGACACACCTGTCACCTAAGATGGAAGGGAGGGCTCGCCTTCAAAATGTCCACAAACAACCTCTCTCCGTCTCTGATACAACCTTCTGGGTTTTAATTACTCCCCGAAAGTGAGAGCCATCCCAGGATCCTTCGGTGACATTTCCCAGTTTCCTGTCGGCTCCACTTATGAAAAACAAATGGGCTGGCTGGCCTCCCTCTAGATTGAGTTTTTCATGAAGTCATTACTTCTGTCACGGGGAGTATTTTCAAATTGAAAAATCTGAAACAATAAATGATGGTGAAGCAGTTAATAACTGTTAAGAAATCACATTTGGAAAATTGCATTTAAGCAATAACCTTTCTCCCTGTAATTAAATGACAGAAAGGTCCTGGTTTTAATTAAGTCAGCAATTTATAGTTATGAAGCTATACTTCACTATGCAGATTAGCAAATGATAGGTCACAGAACACCCTGAGTGCATTTTGAGTGGGCCTGATATGGTAATTACTCCACTGTTCAGTGGTGACCACATTGAACCGTATCTCTAGATGAAACAATTTTCTTTTCCTTGCTCCATGATGTATAACTAGGATGAGTAAATGTACCACGAGCACTGCCTTGCGCATCTTTAAATTAAAATGGATTTTAAATGAGGGGGCAGCAGCAGAGGGAGCGCGGCTGAAGAACAGCACCGGGAGTGAATGGGCCACTAGTCAACGCCTGCGAGCAGAGAATACATCATTGTTTTACAGGGCTCTCCATCTTGTGCCTGAGTGTTTGCTGCAGATTTATGAGCAAGTAAAATGCTAATGTTAGTGTATTTATAAACATATGATGGGGGTTTCATCTATAATTTATTCGCCGGCCCTACTCTCTGCCTCCATGGAAAGGAAAATGAAATGCTATGTTGGACAGCCGAAAGCGTCATTAATACGCCTTTCACATTTTATTTAACTAACTCTTGGCTCATATTACACATTGATGATCACATTGTGAGATGTTTTTTGAAATGCTTATTGTGTCTTGTCTCCTGTCTGCCTCGGCCTCAGCTAGTACAGCATTCTATCCGTCACCAAATGGCTTCAGATGGCCTAGTGGGAATCTTCTAGTGGGGGATTGTGTGGTGTGTGTGTGTCTGTGTGTGTGTGTGTGTGTGTGTGTGTGTGTCTTGGGGGTTTTGGAGGGAAGAGCAAATCCGGTTCCTGAAAATCATGTCATTGTTCATTTCACTCTTAAAGTTTCATGAACATCTGAACTCTAAGAGATGACTTGTTTTTAGGTGTTTGATTTCTTCTTCAACTCCCCTGTTTCCCTGCCTCTCTTCCTTAAGGCCACCTCCACCCAAACACGTGGAGACCGCAGGCTGCGGAGGAAGGCGTTAAAGCTTACAAAGCCAAGCACATCCCACATGGCAGAGGGGGCTGAGGACAGGAAGATGCTCTCACATCCAGAATGTGGATGGGATGGCAGTATTTCTTCCGGGCAGGAACCTCAACTGTTCTGTTCCTCAACGCTGGTTTTATACCCTCTGTTCCCTCTACCGCAAACACACAAAAAGAGGTGAAATGAATCAGATTTGATTTAAGCTGACCAGCTACTCCCTGAATGTGTCGCAACTAACAGCCAATATCTGTTTCAAATAATCAGAAGCAAACCAAGATTCTCCTAAGTCAAGAGTTTCTCCTCTAAAAAATATTGCATCTTCTTACAGGGGGAAAAAAAAAAAAGATACATATGCACTTCCCGTCCACTCTCCCTCTGGCTTTCTGGAATTCTAGAAAAGGGGTCAAAATTATTGAAATCCCACAAAAATTACCCATATTATATATAAAAGGAAAAAAAATCATCCTAGCATGTTTAAGGATCATGTCATGCACGTTTAATTCAAAAGTCAGCTACATGGATATTCTAAGTCATCCCGCCGCGGGACCGGCCTGGGAGATTTTCCCATCTAGAGCCCTCATCAACACATGGAGGGAACCCGGTGTTCTTCTTAATATCTTGGGGTGATCTGGGGAGTGACCCAGATTTTCCACAGCCCTCTCCCACCCGAATCCCTGCTTTTGCTGAACTGTACAGCTCCATTCTGTTTTGGCTTCCATGTCCACCACCCCTTTTCTGCTCTGCTCACCCCGTTGAGCACCACTCCAACTTCTTTCTTCCCCGGAGACCTCCCGGCCCAACGCTCTGGGGGCAGCAAGTGCCGCCTGAAGATCTGAGGCAATGACTTCACAGCTCGGCAAATGGAACTTAAGACATTGTTCTTAAAATCGCTGCTTATGTTCACACTACTGGGAAGTTATTGGAGGAGAACCCACTTCTATTTCTTGTGTTGATCACAACCTCCCTTTCTCTGTCCCACTTCCCAATTTCCTGTTTATTACTTGACAGAGCACTCCGGTCCCCTCTTCGCCCTCCTTCCCAATGTACTCCTGCTGTGCCCAGGGAGCTTCATCCTTGAGACCGACTGCGTCTCTCTTCCTGAGAGGAATTCTGCTCTCATCGTTGAAGCTATCACACTCTGTTTCCTGCCACCGCACAGACACAATGAAGCAGTGCACTGCGAGGACAGCCCCTGACATCTTGGAGACACGTGGTCATCTTGGAGACACTGCCCAGCTCCCCTGGTTTTAACTGAACTTCTGAGACTCTTAGTGAGGAATCAGGGAAGGCTTTTTAGAGACCCTTATGTAAGTTTGGATTAGATGGCTGTTCAAATAGTGCATTTGGTTAAGGGCTAGCGGGTTAAATATTCGTAGGAAAAGTGAGCAAACTTGAATTTTACCCTAGGATTCTGATGCTGAGTGACCAACAAATTTCAAATCCCTTATTCCTTATTGGCAATGGTTGGTATCAAGGTTGTTATCTTGGGCAAGGGAAAGCAAAGTTCTTAGTGCTGGTTGCTGCCAAGAAGCTATTATCAGTGCTTCTTCCCTTCACTAGATCCCAAGGCCCGATCCCTGAAGCCCCCTCCAATGCTGAATTCTGTGATTCCACCAAGGGGAGAAATGCTGAGGCTTCGAGGCCACAGAGCTTATCTCTTGCTCATGGAAAGGCAGTGCAAGACGACTTCCTGTCCTGTGCATCGCCGTCGGAACTCTCCCACAGGAGCTGCCAAGGCAAAAGAAGTTTAACTTCCTGATCTTCTTGAATACTCCAGTGAATTATTATCAAGTGGAAATGCATGTAATTAAGGTGGGTGGAAGGCGGGAATTGAATTATGATAAAACTCATGCCTGCTGATGTGTTTGATGACAGAGGAGGAAATCATAAAGGGAAAGATGATGAATTTCTGTCTTTTCTCTGGGAATAACTGACTTAGAATCAATGTAATGAAAAATTGTCAAGTGAACACAGAACGGCACAGGAGAAGGATATGTTTCTGATGGAAATATATTGGCTCACAGCAGAACTACACTTTCAATTTTGATCTCTGGGGGGAAGACACCAAAAATGTATTATTTGGTGAACAACTATGATCATGTCACTTTCCTACTGAACTGCTCTCTGTGACTTTTCCTCATTTTCTGCAGAGTAAAGTTAAAATTCCTGAGCATGGCATTCAAAGACTGCTGTAACTGACCCCAATTTCCCCCTCTAACCTTATCTCTCACTCTCCCTAACGTATGCAAACGGCCATGTGTGCACACACACACACACACACACACACACACACACACATGCACATGCCACACCCTAGTACACTTCGGACCAAGCACATTACTCACCCTTTCTTAAATATGCTGTATTCTTGCTCATGCCGGAATTCCCTTCCACCAACCCAATTATCAGATTCCAACTCCACCTAAGGCCCACTTCAATACCCCCTTTTCCACCAAAGCTTTTCAAAGCTAGAATTAATCTCTCCCTTACTACTCTTATAGATTTTCTCTAGATGGTAATTAATAAAACTTGTACATAATATGCCTATATTACTATTTTTACTGATGGATTTATTTCCTCCTTATTTTGTAAACTCTTTGAAAGCAGGAGCCTTGTATTATTTATTTTTGTGACTTTCACGGTGCCTGGCATAATGCTTTGGACAATGTTGACTTTAATAATTAGTTCCCCTTTTTGCTTTAGCTGTCAGGAAGCTCAGAACTAAGTTTAGGGGCTCAATTACAAAAGCTCTTCATTTGGCTTTTCTGGAACAATGATTCCTCACCTTCCTTACTTGATTCTTGTCCTTGCACTCTTATTTTATTGTTTTATTGTATTGAGCTTTTAAATAGAAGCTACCCTAAATCCATTTTGGAAGTGGGTAGAAGTAATAGCTATAAAGGTTGAATTGGAGTCAGTGCTATATGATGAGGTTAAAGGTAGACTTACTTAAGTTATCAGATACTGGTATTGTCCATTGGGCAGACTAGGGAGATAGAAAAAAGTGAAAATCAGATCAAATGAAGATAATAATAACATCTTTATTGATATTTGCAGCTCTTCAGAATTACTTTACATTTTATCTTTCCAGCAATTCTGCAAGGAATGTATGAGACAGGAATCTTTTTTAACCTTCATTTTTAGCAGTGAGCAGATTGAGGCTCAGAGAGGCTGAGTATCTTGCTCAAGGTCACACAGTCAGAAGCAGAGCTGGTATGGCTCTTTGAAGATCTTCTTTTTTCAGATTTCTTGCTGTGTGTACCAATCTAGAAAGGGTGAAGTTTGGCCCATGAAAATCCATCACAGGGCCTGGTGGGCTTGGCGTGAGGGACACAGGGTGGGAATGGCTGGTCACTGCTAACACAGTTGTGATTTCTGACTTCTTCCATTTCCTCCCATCCAACTTCCAGCCAGTGTTGAAAAACAGATTGCTCCTTGGCTGTGGTTCAAAGAGCAATCACTGTTGAGGGCAGATCTGTTAGGATACTTCTGGTTGCAAGTAGCAGAAAATCCAGCTGAAACTGGTCATAAAAATAAGGTTGCTGATCAACTCCTATCACTAGAAGTCTGGGAGTCATCTGGGCTTCAGGGTGGATTTCATCCAGTGGCATCTACCTCCTGTGAGTCTCTTGAATCCACTCTCCTCCATGTGTTGGCCTCATCCGCAAGCCAGTAGCAGGATGGTAGCAATCTTTCTGCGCCTCAAAAGAAGGAAGAGATTCACTTCTGGGGGCTGTCTCAGGACAGGAAAACTCCCAGAAACACCCAACAAACCATCTCTGCATTCTGTTGACTCAAATGGATCATATGATCATTCCTGAACCAACCCCTGCAAGAGGATGGAATTAGCCCCAGCCAACCAGGCCCACCTGGGAGTGAGGTGAGTCCCTCCCGCATCACAGGGGTGGCATGGGAGATGGGGAGGAGGGTAGGCGGGGATGGGAAGAAGCATCACCTGATTAAAATAGGAGTACTGAGGTTCTGTTAGTGCTCTCTGCTGAATAAACACACCCTTACCTTCCTGCTCTCCCACTGGGCTACGCCTGGGACACTTCCTCCAGCCACTGCTTTCTCAGTCAATGTATTTTCTTCCTTAATTTCCCTTCTTCCCTCCTTCCTCTCTCCCTCCTTCTATTTCTTTCTTCCTTTCATTTATTCATCAAACATCCTTTGCAACAGACCCTGTGCTCGGCTGGAGGTTCCCAGATGGTCAAAACACTGCCATCCTTCACGTGGAGCGCCCCCTTCCGACGTGCGTGGGCCAGTGTCCTGCAGAGTCAATGCAAAGCCCCGTCAGGTGTCCTGCAGGGACTATCAGCCGACAGGGGGACGTAGGGTAGTCGTGAGAGTTACGGTGCTAATCAGGAAGTTTGTTTCATTTAAAGGAGAGAGCAGCGAGGCAAGGAAGACTGATTTTTGTCACCCAGAACCGAAATACCACATTAAAATGCCTCCTAGCCACCGTGAGGTTTGTCCATTAAATTTAATTAAGCTTTCTTTAGAATCCCATCTCCGGAGATCTATGAGGCCCAGGGGACAAAGCATTTGCTTTTGCCAGCCTTTTCCTTGCTCCTCCCATCATTCTTTCTGACCAGAAACTCCCCGTGCCTCCATTGTTCAGCAGAGTGTTCATCTTTAGTGGCCTAACACAGGCATGTGGATTGGGGAAGTTCGTCCTGCATCCTCCTGCAGTTACAGGACTCAACAGCCTCTTCTGTGAGAGGTTTGAGGTTCGGCAGTTTCCTTTTCTGTGTGAGAAAGGACTGCCTTTGAGATGGATTCGCATTGTTCCAAGGACAGCTTCTCTGTGTCTCTGAGACTCTCGTCTCTCTCAAGCAGCCCAAACATTCTGGAAGCTGTGATTCCTCCAAAGGGACCAGCTGGGAGAGGCATGTGCCCACGCCAGGCTCAGAGTGGGTGTGAATTCCTCAGTTCCAAAAAGGAGCAATTCTGTCTGATGGGCTGTTGGTGCCAAAGCTTACCCTGGCAACTTTCTTGGTACTGAAAGCCTAGCGTGCTGTGGGGGAAATATTTCAGCGTGTTTCCAGCCCTGGGGACCTGTTCCCATCCTCCTCTGCTTGGAGGAATCTGCCACTCAGAGCTGCCACATTAATCCTGCTACTGAAACCAGCCACTGACACCCCAAGTGACAGCTTAACACACGCACACACACACACCCTTCTCTCGTGCCCAAAATCACAATGCAGAAAGTTGAAAAGGTGAGTGTTCCAATTCACAACTGCCATTTTCCCAAGGGTGCTTCCCAGAATGGTAATAGGTACTGCAGGAGGCTGGGAAGAGACTCTCAGGTCAATGAGCTTAAGAAATAATGGGTTAAACAAAAATAAACAGGTTTGTTGCAGGGCCTCTCAGAGCCTTTACAGTGCTAATTAACACCATGAAGGGCTAGTGGGGATGGGAGCAGAAGAGCTTTAGTATTTTCCTTTTCCAAACTAATTTGACCGCAGCACTTTTTTTCTTGGAACATCACCTGGGACTGGTATTCAAGGGAACATCCTTTGCAAACATACAAACCCTCCTGTTCATTCTTCCTTCTACTATGAGGACACTCTATTTTTGGTGTTTCTCATTGCTTTTGTAGCAGCAGTTTTTGGTATTCCTGGTGAACCGGTGGGCTGGGCTCTCCAGAGAGTTCTTCGCAAAAGAAATGAGGGTTTCCTGGGAGAGAATGCATCCTAGGGAAGAAGGAATGAGGCAGGCAGGCTTAAGCCAGTGGCAAAGCCGTGGTCATTAGAGGGAAGATGCAAAATAGAGCATGGAGGTATCTCTCAACTGGTTTTGCCTTCTGTGCCCCATTGAATACAAGCCTTCAAACCCAGGAGAGAAACAGGGCTAGCAGTCAGCACGCTGGTTCAAGCAGCCCTGTTGAGGGGATCCCTAGTAGAATTTAACACGGAAAAGGGAAGGAGGCTTTCTCTCCTATTTTGCAACAAAAGCCTGTAATTCTGGTCTGTGCCTCCTCTGGGCTAGAATGTCTATGGGGCGGGGAAGCAGTACCCAGTGGAAGAAGTTGAGAACAGGGGGCCAGGAAGAAACAGCAGATAGACGGGTCCCATGCGGTTACTGACAGGAGAGCTGGTCCATCTCATTTGTACACATGGGTGATGCTTCTGGGGAATCCTGGGGATATTTTTGGCCACAGTCCTATGGCAGCAAGTGAGAGCAAGAGTCACTTGGGCATTATTCACAATGAAATTCTTTCCATACTCCTAGACTTCTGAGGCTTGGAGAAATTTGGTGATTAGTTAGGATATTCATCTTTTAGCCTTAATAGAAACCTAAATAACTGTTCGTTTGAAAAATAGAAAATTTTGTGTCTCTCCTGCAGAATTCCAATCAGTGGTCCAGGGAGGTAGCTCTGCCTTCAAGGTGTTCCAAGCACCCAGGTCTCTCCTTTCTTCTTGCTTCGCCTCCCCCCCCCGACAGTCCCTCCCTGGGCCTTATGGCCAAAGCTAGCTCAGCACCACGTCCCCATTTTAGCCAGCAGCAAGGGGAATGAAGGAGTAGAAGACAGATAATTTTCCTTAAAAAAATAATTTTGAAAAATTTAAAACATACAAAATAGAAAAAATTAACCTCCATATATGTGTCATCCAGATTGAATAGTTATTAAGATTTTAGCCCTCCCTGTTAAAGTAGTGATCTGAAAGTTGCACATACCACTTCTCCCCACGTCCCATTGGTAAGAATTTAGTCACATGGTTACATCAAGCTGTAGAAGACCTGAGACGTGGATTCTCCCTGAGTACACGTAAATTACTGAATAAAAGAAAGGAGAAAACCTTCAATGATGATTATTCCACCAAGCTCTGCAACAACAAAATTGTCTTATTTTTTTCCATCAATAGGCCCAGGGTAAAAGGTTGCATGATTTTGGGCCTCAACTTAAGTTCAGCTGGATCAACAGAAATCAGTGCATGTACTCATCTAAGTGGGCTACCAACACTTTAGAAACCTGATTTGGATATATTTGGTGGCCATGAGTTAGGTGTCCTCATGAAGAAGTCAAGAAAGCTGAAACCCAAATAGGATCACATTTCGGGGTAGATTTAAGCCATCTGCCCTTTTTGTTTTTGGTCTTAGTTTCCTGACCATGGAGTTGAATGATTGATGATACTCTTATTTCTAAAGAGAAGATGAGAGTGTTGAAAACTTTGTGACAGTATTGTGGTAAAGTGGGAATTATGTCCAGGGAATGGTTGTGGCCAGCATTGGTTGGGATGCTTTGGCTACAGTGACAGAAACTCAAAATGGCTTACATAACGAGAAACCATGTTGGCACATGTAACAACATGCAACAGTAGAGTGAGCTCCAGGTTGAGTTAGAGTAGTAGCAGTCTCAGTCCTCTTCTGCATATCAGTGTCATCCCCCAGATGATACTGAGGTGGCTACAGTCATTCCAAGCCCTGCATCCTAGGCAGGACAACGTCCGGAGACAGAGACTGGCTCTTCCTGTGGTTCTCCCTTAAGAGCAAAATAACTTTTCCAAGAAGCCCCCATCATCTTCCCTAAATATCTTTTTGGCTCAAATGAGATGGCACATTTATTCCAGAACCAATTTTGGTGGCCAGGGGAATGCCATGTTCTGATTAGGTTAGACCTGAGTTCTTAATTTCTAAACTGGGAGGAGAAGGGTTCCCCTGGTGGTTGGCTTGGACTGCTCAGAGACCACCCCTGGAGCTAGAATCAACTGTCTAACCACTAGACTGCAACACAGTGGGGAGGGGAGCAGTGGATGTTCAAGAGAGCACCAAAGTGCTTGCTACATGGTACTTTGATTTTACTTTATTAAACGGATCCAAGAATTTAACTCAGAAAAAATTTTGCATGAGTCAACATCCTATAAGCACCATCATTAAAAGTCTCATCCCCAAGATCTGCAAATTATTCCTTATTGCTAAGAGAATATTATATCATAATGATATTGCTAGTGAATCATCAAAATGAATATTACAAAAGTCTTTATGCTCATATATTGGTTGACAAGGGAAAACATGAATTTAGCAGAAAATAATATGCATGCCTTTGACAAGTTATAGTTTATTCCTTGCCAACAGATTTTTTTTCCCCTTGAAGTGAACTCATTTGTGAAAGGATTTTGCTGCCTTGGTTAAAAACTGTCCAAGGCTTATAATATCTAAATGTCAGAGAACAATGGAATGCATGCATCTTGATTGCTACAGTAATTTGTACAAACCAAGGGGAAAAATTTAGTGTTGGGCCAGATACTGCAGGAGAGTCTTTGGGTGCATTGAAGATTTTCAGAGAGATACTAGCTTTCTGCAGCAGTTATGGTGGATAGAACTTAAAACCCTGCATCAAATAGCCTAGAAATTAGAAAATGGAAGCAGACAGGCAAAGATCAAGGTATAGGCTTTGTCATTTGCAAGTCTGTAACTTTAGGCAAGTTACTTAAGCACCCCGGGCCTCAGTTTCTTCATCTGTATAATGGGAATAACAATCTCTACCTCCAAAAGTTTTGTGAAGATGCAAGGTGATACACAGTATCTTAGCACAGTATTTAGGACACAGTAGGTGCTTACTAAATGACAGTTGTTGCCAAAATGTCCAGAGCATTCCAGAGGCTACTAGATGACCCCAAAAGTGGGCTTTTAGGTGAACACCTGGGCTTGCTTGGATCACTTGCTTGGTGGACTCATCAAGCCAGTGACTGAGTTGGTGGTCTTTCTGCTGCCTTCCATGGTGACTAAAAATTAGGAAGTGTTTTTGAGTTAAGTTTCTCCTGTAGATTCATGAGATGGTTGAGTAACCAAAGACCAAAGTTCTGTGTTCAACAAAGCAGCGTTTGACCTGAAAATGAGAGCTAAGTCTAGAGCAGAAGAGTTCTTGGTCTGATGTGATCTTGCTGGATTTTATTTATTTTTTTTCACTCTCCTTAATGGTTCTTCAGTTGATGGAATGGAAGACAGCATATGAAAAATTTCTTTTCATTTTGTTCTTTTTAAAAGAAGTTCAACTAATTTAAATTTCTTTGAAAATGCACAGTATTTTGTAAAAAAAAAAAAAAAAAATCAAGCAATATAAAGAAAGTAAAAATCTCTCCATCATTCAAATTTCCCCCACCTCAAGATTGGCTTCTATCACATCATTCTTCCAAAACTTCTAAGAATATGTGAATGTATGAAACTTTGCATATTTTAATATAAATGGAACATATTCTATATATTAGATTAGAAGGAGAGAGAGACAGAGAGACTATTCTGTGAAGTCCTTCTTTTCCACTTGTTGAGTACCTTTCAGTGTTAATGCATAAAGACCTATTTTCTTAACAGCAGTAGAATATTTAGTCAATCTCTCAGATTTTGGCTATTTCCAACCTTTCATTATTAAAAAATTCAACAAAAGAACATCTGGTGCATATGACTTTGTACACTTATCTGCTGTCCTTGTTTTTAAGTAGATTGTCAGACTTAAAAATGCAAAGAGGTCTTTGAGCCCAACATAGCAAATGTGTCTGACAGGTTGTAGACAAGTTACCACATAAGTCATCCATGTGAGAAAAGCAAACCAAGCTGCTTGTGTTTATCTAAATCTCACCAGCCTTTGGGTTTTGTTGTTCAAGAGGCCACCTTGGTTACAAGCAAGAACCTACCTAACTGTTGGAGTTCCCACAGGTTCCCATGGGTTCTGGAAATGACTGCAACCTGATCATTTCCAGAAATACCCACTCAAATTTTCTCCACTGGGCTTAGTTCAGCAGCTGCATCAAAGTGGACTTCATCAGGCAAGACTTTTTTCTTTCTCCCAGAGGTTTCACACAACTGCACAACAGAAGGCCACTATCGTATGTGGTCAGGAGAAACAAATTCTGACTTCACTTTTCTCAAATTGAGTATTGGAGCAGTTTATTCTTATTGATGCCAGCAGGTTAATTAATTTTTTGTGTATCTATCTAGCTCTCTAACTATCTACACACACACACACACAATAGTATTTTTCCAATTTTTTCTGAGTGTTCTACCATTTTGGAAGTATCATTAACCAAAAAAAGACATATTAATCCAAGTCAAAAAATTCTTTCTAAATGCATCATTTTTCCTTTTTGATAAAGGAATTTCCATGGTATTCTTCTAAGCGCAAACCTCAGCTCTCACAATATACTACATACACATATTATCTCCTTCTGGTACATTAATTTTTGGATTACTTTGGGGGACAAAACACCACCAAAGTAGTGGTTTGGCTATAAACTCCCTTGACATGTGGCCAAACCTCCAAACAACAAGGATGTAATTGCTTTCAAGCTCTTGCCACCGCGATTTTCTGGCCCTCGCTCTCTCATAAATAAAAAAGTTACCATGTGTACTTCTGTGGTAATGAAAACCACAACTTATCATAATATTTACCAAGTCGTGATAAGATAAAAGCTCACTTTGGGGGCATCAGGAATAATATCCAGCACAGCCAATTAGGGAGTGGGGAGCGCTGCCAGCAGGAGCTGTTTATGGGAGCTCGTGGGATTCCACTTCTCTCGTTGTGCCGTGGACGACGCAGACACCGCTTCTAGGTGCCTCCATCTGTGACTTTCACAAGTTACTGTCTGAAGACGTCGCTTAAAATGCGTGGAAATTTCGGGGTGATTTCGTGGTGACTGATTTGGGCTACTCTTTGCTCTTTCTCGGGCTTTCCTGTCTGTCCCCAGAAATGCGACCATCCTCTTGTGGAGGGCCCTTCTCTGAGATTGTTTTCCAGAATGTGGGACATACACTTCCAGTGGAGAGAGAATGTTCTAGGTGCTACCCAGTGTCTGGACCTTATGGAACCTGAATCATATGGTAAGAAACGCCTTCCCTTCCTAATTCTCCTTTAAGCCTTCTGATTACCCAGAAGAAAATCACCATTTGTCTTTAATACCTTCTAACACACAGTAGCCTCCCTTTTAAACAAAGAATGCAGGCGCCAGACTCAGCCCATCAGAATCAGGGTAGAATTTAATAGTTTAGGCCTCTCTATGTCTTTATAATTACTCCCATTTATGACGAGCAAGTGTTACTGATTTTCTATCTGTGGTAACAATGCCAGATTTCCTTTGACAGTACATTTAAGTGGAGCTTTTTTGGGGGGGGCAGTTATATTTATTTGTTTATTTATTGTATTTAATTTTATTTTTATTTTTATTTCAGCATATTACAGGGGTACAAATGTTTAGGTTACATATGTTGTCTTTGCCCTACCTGAGTCAGAGCTTCGAGCATGTCCATCCCCTAGACGGTGTGCACCGCACCCACTAGGTGTGAATATACCCATCCCCTCCTCCCCTCTCTGACCTGCCCAACACCCATTGAATGTTACTACTACATGTGCACGTAGATGTTGATCAGTTAGTACCAATTTGATGGTGAGTACATGTGGTGCTTGTTTAAAAAGTGAGTCATTTAAAAAAGATTTAAAAAAAAAACAGAGGTGGGACATAGATGTGGCGAAAGCCACAAAGGAAGTACAGACATGACCAAAGTTTGGGAAATTCTAGGGGAAAGTTCAGGGTATTCCCAAGGCTACCAACCCTCCTCTTCCTCGTCTCTCTTCCTCGTGAACATTTCAAGTGCACCTTGCTGGTTTCCTGCGGTTTCCGGAAGATACCTTGTGACTCTGAGCAGTCGCCCTTGCGGTTCGCTCTTCTGAAATGTCCTTCTCCTCACCTGTTTCTGGTAATTCCTGCTTATTCTGCAAGAACTGGCTCAGGCATCAGGGTTTCCCCTCCCCCTATTCTGTGCCCCTTTTGTGCACTGCGCCCCGAGTCTCCCCATCACGGCACTTCTCACACTGTATCGTCATTGCAGGTTGACGCGCCCCTCCCTCCACGAGCTGCTTAGGGGCAAGGACTGTGTCTTAGTTATCTTATTTATCTATCTTCCCACCAGCTATGCGATGCCTGGCACATGGTAGGAACTCCGTGCTATGGTAGGAACTATACATACTTCCTGCCCTGTAAGCGCCCTCACAGACATAAATATCTGTTGACTGAGAGAGTGAGTAGTGAATTAATGAAGAAGGAATGTCTAGCTCCTTAGAGCTTCTCAGCTGTTTTATGAATCTGTATCACTGAAGATCCCACCCACGGCCACCCAAGGAGTCCACCCACCCTGTGTGTACTTAGGGAGCAGCTGGGCTGAGGACAGACCCACCATGGTGGCAGTGGCCTCCCCACTGCTGCAAAGGGATCTTTGGCCTGTTGGTTGTGTGTCTTTGTGTCTGAGGGCTGCTGTCACCACCCACACTAACACAGAGCAAAGTGTTCTCTCTTGAGCCACTGTAAGGGCCTTCGAGGGAACCACAGGGCTGGGTGCTGCCCGAGGACCCTGCTGGAGACACCACACAGACACAGCAGCTACACAGGACCTACAACCCCTCCTGGTGCACTGCCTGGTCTGTGAAGGGGGCCCTGGTGCATCAGGAGCCGCAGGGAAACAGCATCAGCCTAGATAGACCTTCAGAGGGCCCGGGAGGGCTGCCCCCAACACGAATGTCTTCTCATTGCAAAACGAACTGGAGAACAGGGAAGAAAGAAAGGAAGGAAGGAAGGCTAGGAAAGGGCTGTGTGGAGACTCCGGCCTTCACATCGTGTTAGATTTCCTTCCAGGCTTTTTGCTGCCTTATTTTTCTGTTAAAAAAAAAGTTACATTTATAATACAAGTACTGTTTTGTACCCTGATTTTGTCCTTCATATTTTATCATTATCATTTCCATAAAGAATAATTTACATTACCTTTATTAGAAGGCAAAAAGTCATTACGAATCATATGATAAATCTAAAAAGAGAAAAAGAAGAAAAAATACATCTGCAATTGCCCTCGCTGGTGTTTATATTTTGATGGACATCATTCCAGTCTTTTTTTTTTCTCTCTGTGTGTGTTGAAACATAATTATAATGGTTACCATTTTCTAAGTGCTACTCTGTACTAGGTACTGTGCAAAGCACTTTACCAACATATTCTTATTTCAGCTTTCTTACAGCCCAGTCAGGTATCATTACCCCCGTTGGCAGATGAGGAAACAGGCTCTTCGAGATTAAACGCCTCGTCTGAAGCTGCACATCAGTCAGAGAAAGAGTTGAGAGTTGACTTAGAACTGTTTGAAGTAAAGCTGATGGGTTTAACCCCTACACCTTCCCACTCCCCACCTTGCCTTTTGATTGCTTTATAACAGTTTAGGACGGTATATTCTGTAGGAGAGATTCTCATCACTAGCTGTGGATTAGAATCAACTGGAGAAATTTGAAAAAAAAAAAACCCACAACTGATGCTGGGGCCCTGCAACCAGATGTTCATATGGGGGCTGGGTCACTGGTGATTCCAAGACTCCCAGGTGGCCCCGTGTGTAGCCTGTGCTGGGCTGCAGTGCTCCCTGGCTTACTCGGTCAGTGGTTTCTCTGTTGTTGGAAACGCAGCACTTGAAACCCACACTGACGTTCCAACCTATCTGCTAATACACGAAAACAAAGCGGCGTATGGCCCACTGTGCAAAGGGGACTTCCACGTTCATAAACCTTCTACGAGGCACAAAAGTGAAAGCAAACTGCCATCCCTTTACACATGACCTCTGATGAGAGTAAGGTGGCCCAGGAGAGGAGTGGAAGCTGGTATTCAGAGTCCCTGAAGTGTGGGCACCCCAAACCTTGGACATACACAGAATATTTCAGGTCACTGGTTCGTGTGTGCCTGAGTGAATCCTTAATTTCCTTTTTTCAGACTCCAGTAGTTTCTAGCAGAGTATATAGAGCTCATGACACACACACATCTGGATTTGGGGGCGTGGAGCTGACATATTCGCAGGCCAGTATGTCGGGCGCAGATGTTGAATTGGCAGCCAGGGAGGACGAGGGTGACCTCATTGGAGGCCCCATCTGGGCCTGTGCTTGGAGCAACACAGCCTTCCCGTCTGGCTTCAGCTGTGTCCCCTACCTGGGTGCGTCCTCGCCTGCCCAAAGGCATTGCGTAGCCTTCTCCCTTTGCAGGCATCCAGGAACTTGACATCGCTGCATCTCATGTGGAAAATGCCAAGAGGGTGGAAAACAGTAGCTTCCTGGAGGAGATGAGTGTGGCCTATCAAGACTGGTCTGTGTCAGACCCAGTGTCGGTCCGGAAAGGGGCATGTGGATCCTGGAAGTGGGAGACGCACTCTCCTTCCTCAGCACGGGCTGGAGGGTGGGCCAGGGGCTCAGGAGCCAGGCAGAGCTGCCTCTGAATACAGATTCCCCCATGTTGTAGGCTTTCGACCCTGTTAAGCAAGTTGCCTCTCTGAGACTCTGTCTTCTTGTCTGTAAAATGGGCACCATGAAAGCTACTTCACTGGGTTGTTCAGAAAATGAGATGAGTGGCCGGCAAGCCCCTATAGCAGGGGCTCTTGTCCCTCCCTTCCCCTGTGTACACCTGCTTCTAGATTGTATGTGACTGTACGAGATCCATTTGTTACAGCCAAGCTAGCAGCAGTTCAGCAGAATTCAGTTCAACAAGCATTTTGGGGACCTGTCCTCCCCCAGCCCATCCTCCAAGACCCAGTTCAGTTCTCATCTTCTTGCCTTTATTTTCCTGGCTGGACATCACCTCTCCCCTTCTAGATTCCCTAAATGCTCAGGCCAGAGGTGCTCAGACATTAATGTGTATGAGGAACACCCAGGATGCTTAATGTTCTAAACTTGCTGTCCACATCCTTAGGACAGGGACAACCACACTGCACTCTCAGAGTTGTTGGTGAGGGTTCGATGAGATGTCAGGGTAAAATATTTAGCACAGGGCTGTGTACCTAGTAGGTGCACAGTAAATGTTTGCTTGTAAATATCATTACAATAAATAATCATAGGCTTCTATAATGAAACGTGTTTTAACAATAAGAAGAGGAGGAAGGAAGATTCTAGGATTGGCAATTGGAAATTGCAGGATTGCAGGATCCAGATGGATTCCCAGACACCAGTTTCTTCTGGAAATATGACTTCTCTGCTCAGAGTTAATGAGTTTCTAGAATAAAGTTCTGTGTGGAAGGAAGAGGTTTCAAGTGCCAAGTTCTATCCACTGCAATTCTCATGCACTGTAACCCTTGGCAAACCTTCTTCGCCCAAGAGTTCTGACTCTGGCTCAGCTTTCCAGCATGGCGCCGGTTAATTACGGTAATAGGATGAGGCATTCTTGGGCCAGAAGGGAGATGTGGGGCTGGTGTGGGACAGCAAGGCGTGGGGGAAGGGATTTATTGGACGCCAAACAAATGGCATCCGAGAATCTGTGAGGATGTCCGTGTACACCGCAGTGAAGCTCAGGGTGGGGTGGGGTGAGGGGCAGCTCACGAGGAAGCTTGGGGAGGCCGTGGGCACAATTGTGTCACGGGATCGAGGATGTGTGAACATGGAAAGAAAATCAGGAAATGCTCTGAATGAAGACGGAACCATTGCAGGCAAGACGAGACCATGCGGGTTTATGTCAGGGCCATGAGTTATACAGAGGCCCTCTTGGAGCAGTCCTTTAGGTACACTAGGGGCCAACACAGGTGCCTCTCCTGGGGCTGGATGCAGCAGCCCAGCTGCCCTGGGAAGGGAAGGGAGCCTCCGGCCCCACCAAAATAGCACAGTCAGAACCCATCCTCAGTCCTCTCTACGCAAGGCCTCTGGTGACTCTGGCACGTGCATATGGGTCCTGGGGTCCAGAACTCCATGGTTCTGAGATGTCAAACACTAGCAGTTCTCTCTGTCTCTGACATCAGCCCTGTTGGTCCACAGTCCTGTGGTTAGCACAAGATTTGGGTTGGGTGAAATCCTAGTTTTGTTGCTCCCTTGCTCTGTCACCTTGGACAAATGACCTCACCTCTCCAAGTTCCAAGTTCCTCAACTGTAAAATGGGGATCACCCCACTTATCTTACAAGGTCATTGTTAGGATTGAACAAGAGGTGCAGAAGTTGAAAGAATGGGGTTGGGGAGGCTGAGGTTGGAGAAATAAGGTCTCTATCAGCAACCAGCAATCGGAGAGCTACTTGGTTCATTTCATTTAATGCTCCCAACCAGGCTGTTCCTTTATCCCCATTGTACAGATGAGGAAGTGATGGCTCACAGAGGGTAGGTAACTTGTCCTAAGTCACAGGGTTAGAAAATGGCTGAGCTGGGATTCGAACCCAGGTCTCTCAGATGCTACAACACTGCACTCCCTCCCACATCAGGTACCTAATGCCTATGTGGATTGTCTTGTTTCTGAGCACAGCCTATGCTGGCTGCTTGTCTGGGCACAAAGGAAAAGAAAGCTTGACTTGCTGAAACTGGCTCTAAGAGCGCCGCTTCTTGCCCTTTCTCTTCTCATTTATCCACAGACCCCCAGATGGCCGTGGAGGTAGCAAGGTGGCCAAGAATTTCAGGTAGAGAAAACTCCATTTGCGCTCCATCCAAGATGACCGTGTATTTTCCAGGTAAAGTCGGAGGCCCTAATGTACAAGAAAAGCTGAGTGTGGCCCGGGCGGCCCCTTCGCTCCTGAGTCAGTCCCAGCAGAGAGCCCACCCGCGTTGTATGTGTCCTTATTCGTTAAGGATTCTCTGTATTGAGATGCAACCTAGTTAGGGTTGAGCTCGAAGCCTGTTCGTTTGGAGGCTTAGTTCATAAAAGATTAATGTTCATTTTCCATGGGTTTTGTTGCAGAATTCAGCTGGAAAAAATCCAGGGTGCACTTCTTCCAAGAGAAGTAGCACTTTGGTGGTTTGTGAAAATCCCTTTTCCCTTACGTTAAAACCTCGATTTTTATGTCCCCCTCACCACTCACCCCCACCCACTGCCCCAGCATTTGAGTTTCTGATGATATATGAGAGGAAAAAAATGAGGTCTGTAATCAGGAAAATCTGTTGGCGATATTATTCAAAAGGAACGTATTGACTTACAGACAATTTTTTTAAAAACAGGTGGCAAATAAAACAAGGCACATTGGAAAACAGTTCCACATTCATTCATTTATTTATTCTATCATTCAGCAAACATTTTTTGAACACTTGTTATATGCCAGACATTGATCATTTACATTACATATTTCATCTGATTTTTCTTTTTGTGATTTGCTTGAGCAATTTAATTCTATCATTAGCGTGATAATACGAAGTGCTTCCTACATGTGAATGGGCACCTTCCTACAGTATTTCTGCTGAGAGAAAAATCATAATTATCCAGTTAAACAAATGTCTACTGTGTTTTCTGGTAACAAGAGTAATCTATGCGAATAATAAAAATGCCAAACAATATGGACTGATTAGATTTAAGAAGTAACAGTATTTCCTAATCCCAACTCCCAGAGATTCCTACTGCTACTGGATTGGTGTTTATTCTTTCAGGTTTATTTTTAAGCAACAAACTACAATAACGATACAATTTTACGTACAGAAATGGAAAACAGGTGGCACTTCTATTCTGCAACCTGTGTTGGGTCCCTTAATAACCTAACCTACTGTAGTGAGCTTTCCACGTGAGCCCCAAAGAACTTGTTGTTTTAAGTGGCTGCGTGGTGTTCCATTGTGTGACATTGTTTATTCCAGCAGTTCTTTATTCAGGATATTTTGGTCATTTCTGATTTTCTGTCATTACAAGCAATGCTTCAGTGGACTTCCTTATGCCTATATATGTATATGGGCGTTTCTACAAGTATTTCTGTGAATAGAAGTGGAGTTACTGAGTCAAAGCGATGAATGCCTTTTTTTGGTTCATTTCCCGATTGTTTTATGAAATGTCAAGACCTTTCACACACACTGAAATTTTCTGTTCTATAATCCTTCCCCTCTCACTTCCCCTTCTCTCTATTTCCACTCCTCTCAAAATATTTTTAAAGCAAGTCCCAAATCGTAACAGGTGTTTTGGGGAATGGTGCTCTAGTTTTGAACGGAAGCAAAAGTAGAACATAGCTGAATCTTTTTTGCTTGGAGCAGTTCTGCCTGCCTGTGAACGAACAAAAATAGCCTCTTCTCCTCCCTCGAGTCAACGTCCTCGTGAATTCTTGCTGATGTGACCATTCCCCTGGTAGAGCCAAAGCCTGGGTTTGCTTTTCTTTATGTTCCATAGGTGAACAGAAAACAACAGTAACCATGGATGTTTGTAGGGGGCAACACCATTTAAGCTTAATAAGTTGTTCTATTCCTGAAGGAAACAGTGGTAATTTGACCGATTAAAACTCCTTCGAAATAATATAATCATCGCAGGATACAACATCTTAGTGAGGTCGGATGAGTCATTTCTGTGTTGGATAAACTTAGAAATAAACTAACTAGTTCTATTCTCAGGTCTCCACCTTAAAGTATTTATTAACACGTATTTCTGCATTTTAGGTTTTTGACATTTTTCTTTGTTAAAACCGAAAACACACAACTGGATACATTGTAAAAATGAAACTCTTATCTATGTGGGTGTCTGTAATATTTTTTCTGCTCTTTTTCTTGGGCCACATTTAAAGGAGAGGCCTGTTCCCACCGTTAAAAGATCCCAAAGGGGACCTTCTGGGTAAGGCTGAAGTCACAGAGCTTTCTCCAGCTCCTGGCGCATTTTGCTAACTCTCTCCAACAGAGGGCAGTGCGTTTCTCTTGTTGGCCTGCTCAAATCTGAAAAACGTTCCTTAAAATCAGATGATTCTCATCTCAGAAATCAAACACCTTTCTCTTCATCAAAATCATTCTCAGCACACTTTTAAGACTATGACACCAGTGAATATTCCAAACATAGGATGGACACGGGAGATTTAAGTATTCCTTATGCTAGAAAGCACTTGATCGCTCACATTCAAAACTATAAACAGAGCAAAATAGTTTCTTAAATGCCCTGACATCATTTCTTTTCACTGCTTTGGTTTTTGGCTTTTGTTTTTGTTTCTCAACTATCCCTATCCTGGCAGGTCAAGAGAGTTGGTTTTGAAGAATTTGTTATTATAAATAGTTTAATCTCTTCCCAACACTATTCACTACCAAGTTTTTTCCATTGTCAGTTGGGATATTTCTTATGAGGAAAAAAGAAGTAGCGGCCTGATGAGTTCCAGGGCTGGGAAGGGGGCCCAGGAGCGAGCACACCTTGTTTAGTTGATGAAAGGGCCCGCCACTCTTGGCAAAAAGATTTGCCATCTATTACAAACAATCCCACACAATTTCCTTTAGATTGGCACAATGATTTTCAGCATAATGAAGAGTTGGGTTCAATGCCAATCACTGTCTGACTGCCAGTTAGAGTTTCTATCTTTCAAACTTCACCACGAGGGAAATAGAGCTGAAGAAGAACTGTCCAGAAAAGTCTGGGAGGAGAGTAGGAAGATGGCAGAGGAAAGGAAGCACTTGCACCAGGGCCTGGGCTCTGTCCCCTCTGGATCACTGTCCGGAGATGGAAAGAAGCCCTGTGCAAGGCCTCAGCCTGGGCGGCCTGCCTACCGATGGAACAACGGATACTCGAGCTGGGTTTCCATTGCTGTCACTCCAGTAGTCACTTATCTCCCAAGCTGGGCCCCATGAACTACTCCTGGTGTTCATAGCCTCATGAGGTCCCCTCCCACCCCTTCCAGGAATCTGGACTGTAGGTGTCCCATCCTACCTAACAGGATGTGGTAGAAATCACACTATGCTGGTTCCAGGCTTTTAAAAGGCCTAGCAGATTCCACTTGTGTGCTCTTAGAAGCCATCTACCATGTAAGAAGTCCAGCTGCCCCACTGGAGAGAGTTCCTTTGGAGAGGTCTTGGAGGGTGAAATTCCTCATGGAGAGAGAAAGCAGAAAGCACATGGAGGAGCATCAAAGTGCCAGGTATGAGGGAAAAAGCCATTTTCACATTCGAACCCAGTCAAGCCTTCAGAGAACTCTAGCACCAGTTGCCATCTGATTGCAAGCTCATGAGAGATAACCAAGCCAGACCAGCAGAAGAACCACCCAGCTGAGTCCAGTCAACTCACAGAATCATGAGAGCTAATAATAAATTAATTCATTGACAGAAGCACTACCCCTATTACTTTAGCACTTTCTGGCTGAAAGGTCTTAATACCCTATGAGGCCTGGAAGCTGGTTGTCATAGGAACCAGACTTCCTGCTCTGCAAGCACAAAAGAGGACTGAGTGAAGGTGGTGCTTGTGGGGCAGAGAATAGGTTCTCTGCCAAAACCCATGAGACCTGGGTTCTAGGTCTGACTCTCATACCAAATAGCTGTGTGACCTTGTGTAAATATTGCCTCATTTGAAAAAGATAATAGTTCACCTACTAGGGAGGCCACCATTTTCCTTTCTTTGTGTATGCAAGGCATCGTGAATCAATTGTTGCTTTACTAAGCCTAGACTCGGCCCCAGAATCCTTCTCAACATGGACAGCTACTACCTTTTTCTTTTTAAGAGACACGGTCTTGCACTGTCACCCAGGCTGGAGTGCAGTGGCGCAATCATAGCTCACTGCAGCCTCGAACTCCTGGGCTCAAGTGATCCTCCTCCTTAGTCTCCCAAGTATCTACGACTACAGGTACAGCCACCAAGCCCAGCTGATTTTTTTATTTTGTGTAGAGACAAGCTCTTGCTATGTTGCCCAGGCTGGTCTCCATCTCCTGGCCTCAAATGATTCTCCTGCCTCCGCCTTCCAAAGTGCTGGGATTACAGGCATGAACTACTGCGCCTGGCCTAGATACTACCTACTGATCAGAGTTGGCTTATCAGATGAATACTGTTTGCTACCTTTCTAGTACTTTCAAAAAATAATTTACTGGCTATGGAAAGAACATGGATTTGGAGTAGGGGGAATTATTTCCTATTGAAACTTCTCAGTGGTTTCCCTTTGCTTCAGGAGAAATCTGTGCTCCTTAGAACAGTTAACAAGACCTTGTATGACCTGAACTCTATTTCTTCAACCTAATCTCCAGTGGTTCCCCATCTGCACCCAGACTCACAGGTTTTACAATCCGTTTCAGTGATTTCTTTATGAATATGCCTGCTGAACTGTCAACTCCTTGAGGCCAGGGACAGAGTTTTATCCATTGACATACATCTCTAGAACTCTACATTTGCTTGGAATCTACTAAAGTTAAAAACAAAGTCAGATGAGTGACCTATGAATGAACTAAGAAATAGTTAATGACAACCACTTCATTTATTAGTCTTTCGTAACAGTTTTGGGTTTGTTCTTTGGGGCTCCAGCCTTTCCTGGGCATCCCAGTGAAGAATGAATGAAAGCTCTGATAGATTTGAGCTTTGCAATAAGAATCCCTCCTGAAATCAGGCCCAACTAGGAGTAACCAAATTCTTGATTAAGATTCCCTTAGACCAGGGCCATACACGCAAATGCCTGCTGGAGGTAAAAGGGTAAAGTAAGAGCCAAGGGGACATGCCCCCTCCAAAGGTGCCAGCCCCTGTGGCATTCCTGCGGGCGGCTGCCACGCAGGATTATAGGACCCATGTTGGTCTTGTGTTCACTGTGTCCTCAGCATCCAGAATAATGCTTGGCACTTAGATGTTTGTTGAACATATGAATGAACCTGCCCCTCTTTTCAGAACCACTGGAAGAATCTGCAAAGGAAAATGAGAGGTGAGGAGGGAGGGGAAAAGGATGAGAAGACAGAAACAACTACAACTTATTGAAGGTCTGCTAAGTGCTTGGTGCGATAGCAGGGTTTTTACCTACATTATCTTACCAAACCCTTATAGCAAGCACATGAGTCAGATTTTACAATCTCTGCATAATAAATGAGTGATTTGAAGCTCAGAGAGGTTAAGTATATTACTTCAGGTCGCACAGCTAGGAAGTGGCTCAGCTGGGATTTAAACTCATCTCTGTCTGCCCTTATGCTTGTCTCTCATTTATTTAGACAGCTCAAAATTGCGTTACTGTCTTCTCAGGACCAGCTATGTGACCTTGTTATTCAGTTTCTTCATCTATAAAATGGGCATAATAATGGTACCTACTTCATAGGATTGTTGTAAGAATGAAATGATTCAAAACATAAAGTGCTCAGAATAGTGCAAAGTACATAGTAAATTCTCAATTTAAAAAATTAGCATTTGTTCATGTTTTTTGCTCCTTTTTATTCTACCACTGAACTTTGTCCACCCTTGATTGCACAAGAAATTGGGTGACGCCCCTAGTAAGTTGTCTAAAATTCAGAATCTGCAGTCTGTTTTTATATTATAGTTAATAAATTTTTTGGCAATCTGTCTTTTTTGTTGTGGTTGCTATTGTTGCTTTTGTGTGTTTGCAGTCTGTTTTTAAACATCCATCTTGACATACTAGCTGGTCAGAATCGTGTCTTGATGGGCCAGAGGAAAGTTTTGAAAGGTGAGATGTTTTAGATACTAGAAACGGCAATGGTCTTGGAGTGAGAGTACCTGGGTACAGCGATCCTTGATTAGCTGTATGACCCTGGCAAGCAGCACCATCTGTCAGTGCCTCAGTTTCCCCATCTGTAAAATGAAAACAGTAGTTAACTGGTCAGGTCCCTTTTGGTGCTGCTACGAGGATCCACTACGGTGGTGTCTGGGGCTGGGCCATGCCAGGTGCCAACACCGACATGCGTGAGGCTGGCCCAGGAGGCTGCAAGGCTCCCCCCATCCCCAGAAGCTGGGGCAGCCCTGGGGGCAGGCCAACAGCTCCATAAGAAAGCTGAGCATCTGAATAATGACCGTGTTCTTTAAATGGAGCTGTGGCCCCGTGGAGTGCTGAGAACTCATTTTCCACAGTTCACTATTCTCCTAGTCAATGGGGCTTGACTTGATTATCCTTCCTTCAGGAGATGTGGGCAACGTTTGAGATTTGTTAAAAATTAGCTAAATAAAATTGTGCCCTCCTCCCCAGCAATAGTTTCTGTGAGTGATGGGGCTTTCACAAGGTAATTTCATAGGTGGATGTAAATCTGAAAACAGAAAATACACTTCATGTGTCTATCTGTGCAGGGCTGTAAATGTGTGTGGTTAGAACGTTCCATGCTTAGAGGAAACAAAACAAAACGAAACAAAGAGCCTGAAGAAGCGGCCTCTAAACAAGAGAAAGACTCTTCGTGCTGGTTTCACAGAAGTAACAAACACATCTCTTTCTGATCTCAATGCTTTTGGCCACTCTCAGGCCGACATTCGCGTTGGTGTTTTTATTATTCCATTATTCAAACAACTTGAAATATTTTAAACAAAGAAACAACGTTTAAAATAGATGAATCAAAGCTTCATTTAAAAGAAAAATTTGAAAACCAAGAAGTAATCCATTTTTTCAGATTCCAAAAGTACACTGTGGAAAATTTGAAAAATGCAGAAAATAAAAACCACCCACAATCATCCTACTCAGAAATAACATTGTGAGCATTTTCTTGCCACCTCTTTTAATGTGTGTACATAAATCTACGTGGAAATGCACAGGCAAACTCAGATCCCTCTGGATAGGTGGTTTTCTGCATTGCTTTTTTCACCTAACACCGTGATGTGAGCAGTTTTTTCCCCCTGTACTGTTGAAGAGCTTTCAAAATCATGATTCTTAATGGTTACATAATTTCATCAAATGAATGGAGGATGTTTTATTTAAATACTCCCTGGGTTGTTGGAAATTTAGGTTGAATTGAATTAACTTTTCAGTGAGAGGAAAAAAAAAGATGCTAGCTATTTATGAGGCAACAATGATTTCTCACCCTGCATGAGCAGCCAGCAATAAAAGTCAGTGACACGATCCAGCATGTGATGAAAGTTCCAGAAATGGCCGGGAAATGGATGGGGAAATCGTGAGGGATGAAGTGAGTTATTAGTGTTTATTATTTATATGGTACAGTAAATATACAGAGCGCAGGACTCAGCATCCGCTTGTCAGCAACTAACAACCAGTCCATGGTGCCTCAGAGCCTGGACGATGCTTAAATCCACTGATCAAGGCAGCATCATTAGGGGATGTGGCAAGTCAGCCATTCCTGCTGGAGCTTCCCAGCACAAGGCCATTTCCTTTGCCTTGGAATGGCTTTCATTTTCAAGGACAACACCTCCAGTCCCCTGACAACTTCAGGGTGTGTGCGTACGTGCGTGCGTGTGTCTGTGTGTGTGCACGCACGCCTGGGGGGAGGAGGGAGCAGAGTGAGATGGATGTTTTCCTTCCTGTTTTCTATAACTTTGCCTCCTGGGATAACAGCTTTCGATGGCCACGCCCTGACCCTTGTTAATCTGAGAATCCCAACAGAAAGCCTCTCTTGCACATTAGGCAGAGATTCTTATATCCAATTGACAGTGAGGGAAATAGAGTCAAAGAGAGTACAACAACTTGATCAAGATTTGTCTTTTCAATTAACAAACCAGGACTAAAACTGAGTACCCCAGGTCCCATGTCACGCAACATTGCAGCTGTCTCCATAGGACAGCATTTCTGAGTGTCTTCCAGGCTTTTTGTTTATGCTCATGTGGAAGTAAAATCTCTTCAGTGAAGTGGAGAGAGGGAGTTTGAGAAAGAAACCCTCTGTCATTCCGAGACCTTCAAATGGGGCTCCCTTCCAACCCCTCAACTCTCTTAGTCTCCCTTTCCTACTTTATTTTTCTATAAAGAACATATCGCATCTGAAAGTATAGGTTTTACTTAAAAACCAAAATGTCTCCCCATTAGAAGTAAGCTCCACTAGAAATAAATTCTTCAAAGTAGCGTGGAAACAGTAGAATATTATAATAATACAGCATAATAACATAATAATAATAGTCATCATGTATCAAGTATCTACTACATGTCAAAAACTTCCCAAAGATTAATTCTAATTCTTGTACTATCCCGGCAACTATCTTACTGCACTTTTACAGGTAAAGAAAACTAAAGCTCGGAAAGGTGACAGGAGCACCTCAGGGTCACAGCTCAGATGGTGGCAGAGATGAGATACGGATCAAGCCAACCTGAGTCCAAAGCTATTTCCCCTCATATTATGCTGCCTTTAGGGAGACAACCGAGAAGGGACAATTGGGTCATTTTGGCACCCAGCTAGGTTTTTCCTGCCTAGTGTCTAGGTGGTGGGTCGGGGATGGGGAGCAGGTCGTGGGTCCCAGGACTTCTAGGAAGAGCTCCCCAGCCCCAGGCTCCTCAGCGGCCATTTTCTCCCAGTTGGCAAATCCTTTGGCTTCCTTCTTTCTCTGAAACACATCTTTGCCCCATAGACTTGGGCTCCCTCAAAGTTGTTCATGAATGGGCTTTTGAGATTCTGCTCTGGGTGCCAAGAGCCAAAGGGCCTTTGGCAGCCCAGAAAGGAGGACATTTGGAACATTGGGCAACATCTAAGTCAAATCTCACCCACTTCTATGTGCCCCTCAAAGCTGGAAGCAGCCCATGATACAGACATATTCCAAAGCAGAGACATGGGGGGGGGGTTGCAAAATGACCGAGAAAATTTAAATTTCTATCATTTCTAACAAAGGTGCTGCTTGTACCGCTGTCTGCATGAACTCAGAGGTAGGCGGTTAACTGCCCCTTGGGGAACTGAATCCCAAACCACAGCCTTACCCTTCGCCAGCTCCTTTAGCTTTGTAGGTAAATGGTTTTAAACCTCCCTCCGTCTTTATAAAATAGCACCTGAAGACCTTCATCAAACAAAAGCTTACCTGGCAAGCCAGAATGCAACCCAAACAAGGGCTGATCATGGAGAAGGTGGAAGCCTCCATCCAATGGGCCAGCCCAGGCTTTTTTCCTCCCCCAACTCCAGTCCTGTCTCTTCTCACCAGACCCCTGGGAAGTCCTCAAAAACCACCACTGTCCTAGATCATTTGAGCCAGAAGATGCCTGCTAACAGCTAGGAAGTGGCACAGGGTCACCTCACAAGCTCCCATCTTCTTTATAGGTAGGAGATGGAACCACTGAACAAGTATTCAGGTAAATTCGGGTGGACAGCAGGTGTGACTCTGCAAAGGCCACGTAGTTTCTGTGTCTCCAACCGTCAGAAACCACCCATGGCAGAGCCACTTTACTAGGTCACCAACACAGGCCAGAAGAGCACAAGATGGAAGAATAGTATCTGGATTTGCAACTGCTAGTTTCTCCATGCCATGGCTCTCATATTTTTACTCTATCTTGCCGCAAACTTCATAATTTTTATGCTGACTCAGAGCAAATAAAATCTTGGATTAAATTTTATAATTTATATAGCTGATTTTATTCCTTCATTTATTCTGCAAATATTATTAAGTGCCTATAATGTGCCAAGCTCTGTTCTAAACACTGGAAGAATCACAGTGAACAAGACAGGTGAAAATAATGTACATTTCACGGCTCAATCCTAATTTTGACAATTACAAACAATATTTTTCTCTGGGAAGTGAGAGGCATATGTCATCCAATGCCTTCTCCCATGTGAATGCCCCAAAGTTGACTTCTTTCCACTTGGAAAGAGACTTCTTACTCTGGACTTATTTATGCCATCAGAATAGTTGTTTAAATTGCTCTTTTAAAAAGGGCATACATTCAGATTTGCTGTGCTACTTATAACGCGAATTTAAAACAGTTTATGATCAAATGGCATTTTTAAATTTGTCTTGATTCATGTGAAAGTAATTTGAATTCACATTAGTATTCTGGAAACTGGTCATTAACAGTTTTTAACTGATTTTGTAAACACGTTTTGCTAACAAAATAAACATAAGCAGGAAAGGAGAATGCTCAGTGTAGCTGAGGCATGAAGACACACACCCATTAAAGGGGAAAGGCAAAATCCCCAGCGTAAAATGGCGAAGGCATTTGAGAGTCATTTCATCTCCAACTTGCTTCGTGAAAAATCTGCCAGAAAAATGTGAATAATTTCATATTTGCCTGATGAGGAATATTAAGCGGCAGAGCTGTCTGTCTATCATGGATCATGGCAAATAGGCGAGATGGGGTGGGAGGCGGGGCCTGATGAGCGTTTGATGAGGCAGGAGGGGAACAAAATGTGGCAGGAAAGAGCAAAGTGGCGGGGCTGCCTTCTGCTTAGCCAGAGTGGGGGATTTGGAGATACACAAAATGGGGAAGGTTTGGTGGCCCGGCTCTCCTCCAGTCAAGGCTGGGGTCCTCTACCCACATCCCCACTGGGGGGAGACAGCTCAGATCACCTTCCTGTGACACCCCGTTGACCCCCATGCTTTAGTTCCCAGCAGTTTGGCATTTAAATACGTGCCTTTCAAATAAGCAAAAACTAATTGCACACGTCTACTGATTTTATAGGAATCTAATTTGTGACACCCCTGGCAATGCCCTTGCCTCCCTTTTCCTTCTCCTGGTCGCCTCACATCCCACACTCTCTTAGGCATCCTTCTGTCAACTCTCCCTAACTGCCTCTAGCCTGCTCTAACTCCAGAACATCTTGTTCTTCTCCTCCCATTTGCAAAAGTACGAAGAGCTCTGGAGCCCTCCAGGAGGGCAGGAGAGGAAAGGGAGCTCCTTAAGTGAGAGCAGATCAGTCTATTGAGCTTGTTATATGGAATTGCAATGTGACTCAGTGTAGCTTCTGGGTGGACAAAGGACACATGGCTTGGGAACATGGGTTTGGGAGTCAGGCCCAGCCCTGCCACTGGGTAAGATCCTTCATCTTTCTGAACTTCACTTTCCTAACCTGAATAACAGGGAGAGCAACATTCATTTCATGTGGTTGCTAAACAGGTGAGGTGTTTATCAAGCATTTGGCACAGTGTATGTTCGATAAATGGATGGCGGAACTATTCTTACCATTCTGTCTTTCCTCAAAATGTTCCTACATCTCCTGGTGCCAATAATTTTCTGACCTCCTCCATCCTCAATATTGATCCTACTCAACATTGACTGAGCACCCATTCCTGCCAGGAATTGTGCAGGAGCTGCAGATAGATGACAAAGACAAAGTCCCTGTTCCTGAGAAGCACCAACGATCACTTGTGATCCTTACAGAATTCATAGAATAGAACCGATGAACTAAAGTTTACATGAACAGTGTAACAGGAAGATAATCTGCTTCCACATAAGGCCAGTTGTTCTGTGTCTTAGCTCTAGGTGGGTCACTGGCTTCTCAAAGCCTCAGTTTCCTCATCTGTGAAGTAGGGATACAGCTTGCCTGGCCCGCACCTCTAAGCCTTTGTGAGGAAAGACATAGGAGAGTGAACATGATATGGAACTGCAAAGTGCCATTTGAATGTAAGGTCGTTACTATTTTCAGTCCTGATCATTGTAAGTGACCTTGGATCCTCCAAGTTTTCTTCCAGCCCCCCTCAACAAGGTGGAGAGGTGGAGCCCCAGATGCTCCAAGGGCAGGAACACTCTACCGCCCCCCAATCCCTATGTTGGCCCTACCCTAATGAGCCTGCAAGAGTCATGACTCTTTGGCTTCAGGTGACAAAGAAGCAACTCGAACTATCTTGAGGGAAAAAATAAGAACGCACTAGCTCATGACATCCAAGAAAGGGCTATGAGGGGTGTTCCTGAGTCACAGGGCCGCTCAGAACACAATGCCTTCTTTTGGGAAATGCTCCTTCAAACCATATAGTTTTTGGAAAGGACTGCCAATCATATGCTACTTCTATCTGGCCACAGTGATTGGTCCAAGTTGGACTTAGTAGCTGATGCTGATGGTACCTGTCTAACCTGCACACCGGGGAGACTGGAAGTGCCATTGAGTTAATTCACACTGAGCAACCATCAACAGATGAGGGCAGGAGTTGGTGCATAAATACTCCAGCTTCCTCACTCATCAGTGGGGCCGGAACTTGGTGCAAAATTTAAGGGAGTGCCAAAAACTCAGTAATCAAATCAGGTTGTGATGCAATATTTTTATTTGCATAAATATATGGGGTACAAGTGTAATTTTGTTACACGGATATATTGTATTGCATAGTGGTGAAGTCAGGGCTTTAGTGTATCCATCGCTGGAATAATGTACATTGTATCCATTAAGCAACTTTTCGTGATGTAATATATTTGAAAAATAAAAATTAATGTAAAAATTCCAGAGTGTGAAAAATAGCAAAATTTTAAATAAAGACAGCTCTGGTATTACTGATTTTTCTTTTTGCCTCAGGCTCTAAGACAGCTCAGCTGGGCATTGGTGTGTATCTTTTAACGGTTTGTTTGCAAGTTCAGTAGAAAACAGAAGTGAAAACAGCCTTGAACAGAGGCTGAGATGTCCTCCTCAGCAGGCTTCTAACTGGACCAACCTGTGGTCTGCCCTAGCTCAGGGTATCATCCGCCATAAGTGTCACCTAGAGCTCCCTGCAAGGGTCAAGGCTGCAGACATGTGAGAACAGTAGTCTGAGGACATATGCACAGTTTATTCTTTGATGTCCTTGGAAGAGTGGTCACTATTTGCATGATATACACCAACAACCAGGACAGATATACCTCAGGAGAGTGAAGGTCATTTCAACTAACAAATCATTCGCTCTATAATGGAGAAAGCAAACAACAGATCAATACACAAACATGGCAAGTTCTTATGAAAAGACTTTAGGTTGGTTCTCTCTCTCTCTCTCTCTCTCTCATCTTTCCTTTACATCTGGGTACCCTTGGCGGGTAACTGAATGACACAAAGCAGCACATAGGAGAATGGCTTCTTTCTTAAGCACACTCCAAATGGGAGAACTACCTAGAGATTAGTGCCTCTTTTGTGGGGAGAATTTGATACTTGCACCATTATAAAGCAAACTTGGGGGAAGCCGTGCCCACAATCAGAATGTAATTGAAGTATGCTACCTATAATAGGTTCAGATGTTTGTGATCTTCAGCACTTTATGAATTCTGTGGCAGATGGGCGAAGGCCAGGTAGCAGGCACGAACAGACTGGGTTAGGCAGGCTGGCACTCTGACAAGGGCAGCCACAGCTGTGGTTCGGGTGTTATTCAGCACGCCCACCCACCGCACCAGCAGCCTGCCTTCCCCAGCTCATGGCCACGGCCGCCTTAATGAAGAGTGGAGGTAAGCATGAATCCCGGCTTTCCAGGGATCGCAACATTTGAGAAACCCAGAAGAATCAACATGATGGAAATGGTGCCAAGTTCTTTTGCCTCTTGCCTTTCAACAAAAAGAGAAAGAAAGGAGGGAGAAGAGAGAGGAAACATGCTAATAAAATGTACATCTAAACACTTGCCCTTTTGCCTGGGCTTTTCATTTCTTTCCTCAAAAATTCTGTGCTGGAGCGGGGGAAAGCAGAGAGTAATAGCTGATAAAAGAAATCTTGAGTGGATACAAGAACAATTGAGTGGATTCAAGTAATGGACAGGACGCTGTGGTTGGAGTTTCAAATTCTTGCCCTGTCAAACCGTTGCTCCATTGTGTAACTTAGGGCAGCTCTTGACCTGCCCAGCTTTCTGTTTCCTCATCTGTCAAATGACCAAAATATAATAACTGTCTCACAAGCTGTTTGTTTGCATCACGAAAACAAAGTAATATGTTAATAGCTAATACTTACTGAGCACTTACTATTGGTCAAATTTTATGTATCAACTCTGAAATCCTCCTAACAACCCTGTGTGTTAGGCCCTGTTATAATTCTCACTTATAGATGAGAAAACAGAAAACAAAGAAAGTAAATAATTTGCCCAACAATGTAGCCAGTAAGTGGTAGACCTGGATGAAGCAATGCCAGGTCTAAAGCCCACACTTTTAAGTCCTGCGTGGTACCAGGTCCCCAGGTCCTTACCAGCAATTCCAAACTCCAAAAAGCTCTGAAAACCAAAAGTAGTTCTAATTTATTTGACAGCAAAACTGGGCTTGACCTGAATTATTTAGCAGCAGAAACTCATCTGGACTGACTTGACATTGTTTCTAGTTTTTATTTGTCCCACTTGATGTAAATATTCAAACATTTTGACAGCAAAATATATCGATTTGCTCATTGGATCACAGGGTACCATTCCAGTTGCTGCTGGGAGTTAGACAAGCTATCCTTTATAAAATTTGGAAATTCTGGATTTTGAGACCCCTCTGGCTCCAAGGGTTTTGCTGTGGCATTGCAGACCTGTGCTGCCTTTCCAGGGTAGGCATTCAACATAAGTGTGACGACATCAGGTTTGCTTTATAATTCACAGATACAACTGGGATATCTGTTTCTAAATATATTTGATCAGGTATTCATTCAAAAGATACTTATTGCATGTCTACTATGTACTAAGTACCAATTTTAGGCACCATGGGTAATTGAACCAAATACATGTTTTCCTGGCCCACATAAAGCTTACAGTCTAAGAGGAATAATAATAATAATTGGGGAAAATAAAAGAGCAACATATTTTAACCATAGGGGATTA
>NW_012148619.1:4973372-4995635 GCF_000956105.1 Propithecus coquereli
AGCAGAAACTCATCTGGACTGACTTGACATTGTTTCTAGTTTTTATTTGTCCCACTTGATGTAAATATTCAAACATTTTGACAGCAAAATATATCAATTTGCTCATTGGATCACAGGGTACCACCCCAGTTGCTGCTGGAAGTTAGACAAGCTATCCTTTATAAAATTTGGAAATTCTGGATTTTGAAACCCCTCTGGCTCCAAGGGTTTCACTGTGGCATTGCAGACCTGTGCTGCCTTTCCAGGGTAGGCATTCGACATAAGTTTGACGACATCAAGTTTGCTTTATAATTCACAGATACAACTAGGATATCTGTTTCTAAATATATTTGATCAGGTATTCATTCAACAGATACTTACTGCATGTCTACTATGTACTAAGTACCAATTTTAGGCACCATGGGTAATCGAACCAAATACATGTTTTCCTGGCCCACATAAAGCTTACAGTCTAAGAGGAATAATAATGATAATCGGGGAAAATAAAAGAGCAACATATTTTAACCATAGGGGATTATAGACCAGAGTATAGGATTCCCTGCATTCTCCTTTGTCTCTAGGCATATACAACAGAAATGAACATAACCTGTAATAACAGAGAAATAAAAGAATTTGGGAGAAAAAACAACAACCCATAATTATTCTAAGAGAGTAAAACTATGTGCTTGAAATATTGAAGTAATTATCAGGTTAAATTTCTATGATCCCTGCAATTTCTATGAAACCTGGAAATGTTGGGAGCGTAGGCCTGGCATATCTCTTAAAGCAAAATTATACTTCTTTTTCACTCAGACGCAAAGGTCATAATTAAAGATATAATGAAGCTAAGTGAGTAATGGGATCTGTGATTCACTGGGGGAGCGCAGGTTGCCTGAGGCCTCCTCCTGTCCCTGGGGATGGGGGTGACCAGGTTAGATAGCCTTGAGAGCCCCCCAGAGCCCAGAACCCTCAAGTAGGAGAAGGCAGAGTTGTCACCAGGGGCACCAGGAAGTGGCCCCTGAAATTATTGAACCAGAGGAAAAATTTCCCTATTTATCTTCTCCCAGGTTTATTAGCATTTTTTCTTGAATATTAAAGAAATAGGTACTCATAGTAAAAGATTTGGAAAGCTTTTATTTAAAAAGTCTTAAGAAGTATGAAACATGTCACCTATAATCATCTCACTATTCCTGAAGCAAACACTATTAGTTTTTTAATAAATTTCCTTCTAGACTTTCCTATGTGCTTTTCCTCATAGTTAAGATTTGCCTCTATGTAATACTTGGTATCCTACTTTTTCCACTTAACATTATCATTCATAATGATAACAATAACAAGCCACTGGCCACTTTCTACGTCCTCTGTTTAAATCCTTAAGCAATCTTATGAAGTGTGTTCCACAATGGGCAACTACTTGACATCTCTGTCGTTCAGCTTCCTGTCTATAAAATGGGGTATTAATAGTGCCTACCATGTAGGATTGTTGTGAGGATCTTGAGTTTATACAGCTAAAGCACTTGGAACAGTGCCCGGCATGTGCTAAACTCTTGATAGTGTTAACTGGTATTGTTACCCCATTTTGCAAATGAGGAAACCAAGGCACAAAAGGTTAAGCAGCTTGTCCAAGGTCAGTAGCTGGTGGGGAGCAGAGCGAGGACTTGAACACATGCAGTATGGCTCCAGAGTCCATGGCCTTAAGCCAAGTATAGCGAGAGCCAAGTTTCTTTTGAGAAAAAGAACTGAAATTTGGTCCTCAGTAGGGATTATGATTACATAGATATATCTTCTGGATTTTCAGGGGTTGTAAACAGATGCCAAATTATTAAAAAGGTACGTGGGGTCCTGAGGGAGAAACTTTCATAAGGAAAGCTGGTGCCTCTAGGTTCCTCGAGTGAGAAACTGTGTCTATGTTCTTTATGATCGTATCCCTAGTTCCTAGAATAGCAGAATAGCACCTGACCCTCAGTAGGTATTCAGTAGAGCTGTTGACCGGCTAAATTTTGCAGGATGGGGTCATACTTAGCAAATGGCTTAAAGATCAGAGGGACTGATGGTTCCAGGGTAGCTGCCGACATCAGAACTCATCCTGACTTGCCACTTTGGCAGAATGTCAGTTCCCTGAAAGAGTCATGAGAAGCATACTATATAGAGTCTCCCCAAACTCTGAAACACTTGGGGCCCCCTGCTTTGGGACTCCCATCCTAATTTAGCTAGGCCATCTCCAGCTCATCTCCTGAAAGCGTCATTGGCCAGGGCAAACTTCAATGGAGTTTCAGCCATATCGGAGTTTTACCTACTACGTGGTGGTAGAAACATGGTTCCAGCCTGACTTGCACAATGTGGTGGCTGCTTAGGGTACAGTGGAAGTGGCAAAGCTCCAGTTAGAGAAAAAAAAATCTGTGTTACTAAGCTATAGAACACTTTAGGGTTCTACCTACTGTGGTATCTCTGCCCTCCTCAACTGAACAAACAAAAGATAATCTTGCTTGTTTTGCAAGCAAGGAATCTGGGGAATCTATAACATCGGGGAGGCAAAAGCAGGATCCCTGCTCCTCAGCACTGAGACATTGCCAGAGATCTGCCACAACAAGAGATAGCAATGGGGCATTCCAGCACATGATGGGCCTCTTGTGAACAGTGGTTCTAGCTTGGCTAGACATGACAGCAAGCATCAATCTGGACAAATTCATTTCAGTCCATGGAAGAGGTTCAGAAACATTAGGGGAGGAGAATCCCTTGGGAGCCTGGACTTTTAACCTAAGTTGGTGGCAGTTCAGAGTCACAGCCATTTAGGCATTAAAATGCTAATGGAACATTGGGTTGCAGTGGTTACTTAATTTATGTGTAGTTGGGGAGGCAGGATGGAGTGGTGTTTAAGGCATAGGCTTTGAATTCAGATAGATCTGGGGGTGAATATCAGTTCCATTTCTTGAGCAGTTTATTTAGCCTCTCTAGCCTTGGTTTCCAAATCTACAAAATGGGAATGATAATACTACATTGATCTCTCTTGAGGGTTACATATGCGAAGTGCTTAGCAAAGGTCCTGGTCTATATCTACTATTGGAAATAAAGCAGCCTCTTGCTTTGACACAGGCACGTTCATGCATATCATCTCATTTCCTCCTTGCAACCTCCCTTTAAGGCAGGTAGTATTACCATCATCTCACAAAGCTTCAGAGACCTTGAGCAATTGCTCCAGATCACACAGACTATAAGTGGTGGACCCAAGACTCTCACAGGGCCCTTCTGGGTCCCCTAAATTATATCAGGCAAGGAATTTAATAAAGTGAATGAGCTCATCAACAAAAGTTTTTAAACTGTTAACCTTTCCTAGTGCAAAATAAACCTGAGTGCTGTACTTAAGCCGCAAGCAGCCCCCAAATTTAAGGTGTTGGGCTACCTGTTTTGCAGGAACTCCCTGCCCCAAAAGGCAACACCTCCTCCTCTCAGAAATGGCATCTCATTTCTCTGCTCCTTTGTTGCCTGAGAGAGTTCCAAAGTCCCTAGAAAGATACCTGTACCCTGTAAAAATGGAATTAATTAGGGATGTAGGCAAACATTGAAAGGTTTACTGTGGTATTATTTAAACTAAACTAATGCTCAATCGTAGGGGATTGGTCAATTAAATTGTGATACACATATAAATGGAATAATGTAGAGTTATTTAAAGTGATGTTGCAGAAATAAGTCTACCAGTAAGGAAAGTTTATCATGGACTATTATTACAACACAGTATGTTATGATCCCTTTTAAACAATGTATATAATATACGCATAGAAAAGACTCTGGAAGGATCTATATTAACATGTTGCATTGGTTGAGTCCGAACATAGACTATTTTTCAAAGGTTCATTTTGCTTGTAAAATCTAATCTAAGATTATTTCATAAAAGTTGGGGTGAATTGAACACATGACCTAGAGTTAGATATTAAACATTTTGCTTCTTTCCCAAAAGGATGGTTAGCTTCAGACCAAAACTCTGAATTTTAGGATTAACATGCTCAAGTGGCACATAAATCAGCAGTCACCATCACTCCTATCCCATTATTCTTTTTTTATTGTCTTCAGAGCACTCACCACCCACCACTTCGTATGTTTTAGTTTCTTGATTGCATTCTGGGCCCCCACCAGGAGCCTATAAATTCCTGAGAGCAGGGACTTTGGTTCGTTTGCTGTCTGCCACAGAATATATGCTCAGTACATATTTGTCGAATCACCCATGTGTTAAAAGCAGTGAGTATAACCCAGCTCTTCCATAAAAGGCAAATCTTCCTCTTCCCCTATCACCCCTCCCCTTCCCCTCCCCACCCATCCTCATCTCCCATTCACATCATTTAGCACCCAAAGCACCATGAAGTATAGCAAGTAACCCTTGACATTGGGGCTTGTAATACACATCGTGATGGTTTTTTGCATATTGTGTTTTCGCATGTTTTCCTTCTCTTGATCTTCAAGGACTGTGGCAGCTGCTTAGATGCTGAGGGAGGGCAGAGTGCTGACTTTAGGGGTAGGGCTACCAGGTTAACTTCCCGGGAGTGAAGAAAGGATCAGCTGCTACTTATCACAAGCCTTGCAGGTGGCCATTGTTATCCCTGAGCCTTGGATGGGGAAAATGAGGCACAGTGATACTCAGTGACTTGCCCTGAACCCCTAGAATGTTGACAGGATCCTCCTTGGGGCCCTGAAGCTCCCCCTACCATGCCACCCGTGCTCATCCCATTCCCACTAGACCATAAACTCCTGAGGGCAGGGTCTAGGTTTTGTTCATGTTTGTTGTTCCAGAGCTTAGCACAGGGCCTGGGCCATAATAGCCACTCGATGAACATCTGTTAACTCAACCGTCTAAAGTACCATAGCCAGTAAGTGGCAAAATTTTGACAAAAGCCCATGCCTTCTGATTACCTGTGCACCAGATAAAATCCTGGAGAGATCCATTTCAGTGTAACGAATGCAGCCCCCTCCCTACTTTGGGCTTCTTTATTGGGGATGTTTCTGGACATCAAAAGACATTTGCAAAGTGAATCTCACTCATGGCCAGGAGAGAGTGGGGAATCCAGGACTCCCCCGGTGTCCTAGCTGCTCACGGGTGGGAAATGTTCCAAAAAGCAGAGGCATCTCTGGGTCTCTTCATGTTTGAAAAAGAAGGTGAGAGCAGGGATGAGGCAGCAAGCTGAAATTTTAAGGGGCTACAGAAATCCAGTAAGTAACCATAAAACCCTAGGAAGGCAAGCTTTGAATAAAATTAACAGCTAGCAGTTAAGTTTTATTATGTGCCAGGCATTGTGTTAAATGCTTTACATAGAACTTCCTATTTAATCCTCCTAGCAACCCTAGGGGAACAGATTTTACTACGCACACCTTACAGAAGACAAAACAGAGCCCCAGAGAAGTTAAGTGACTTGCCTAGTAGCACACAGCTGGTTTCGAGCTGGGATTAGAACCCAGGTTTCTCCGTCTCAGGGACCAGTTAGGTGTCAATGCTTTCCTGGGATGCCCGTGCAGGGCGTGTCCAAAGAAACTCCAGCTCAGCCAGAAAAGAACTGAAATTTCGAGCAAAGGCGAAATGGCTGGATCTGGACCAGCCCCGTGGCGGGCCAGAAGGCCTGAGGGCAGGTCCCTCTTCCCAGCGCCCCCCAGCCCCGCGCCCCGCCACCTTGGGCGGGCGCAGTCCTCAGGGCGGGCGCTGTCCGAGGTCCGCGGGGCGCGGGCGGAGGGGTGGGCGCGCAGCTGCCGCGGGGTTCGGCTTGGCGGAGCAGATGGCGCCGGCGGGGGGCAGCCGTTTGACGTTCGTAGCACTTTCCTTCGCGCATATGTTGCGGGCGGGGACGACCTCCAGCCCGCTGTGGCGGCCGGTTGCCAGCCCTAGAAGCGCGGACGCCCAGATGGGCTCGGAACCCCAACTCAGACCCGCGTCTGTGGGTTAGGGGGGCCGGCAATCGTCCCCTTCGGGTAATGACGTGCATTTCCTATCCTCACCATAGGACTACAAGAAGGACCATAGTCCCATTTTACAGCTAGAAAACTGAGGTCTGAGGAGGAGCTGAGCAGCGATGGGGCGAGGACTAGACCCCGAGTTGGCGGACTCCCGCTGACACGTGGTTCTACCTGGGACCAGCGAGTCTCCAGCATAAGGGTCCCGCCAAAAACCAAACGAACTTTCTTGATCTTGCTTGTCTATATTCCAAAACTGTTCTTCCTTGTGTAGGGCCTTTGCACACGATGCCCTTTAAGCCCCTCCTCAATTTTTCCCCACCCCCAACCATTTCTTCCAAGGGCTCCTTCAGATTTTAGTCGAGGCGGCACTGCCTACGGGAAGCCTGCCCAGAACCACAGCACCAGGGCCCTAAGGACGGCTAGGGCCATTTGATTAATGTGCGGGATCCCACCCCCACCCCCAAACTGTAAGCTCCATGAGGACAAGCAGTGGGTGTGCCTTTTTGTTCAGCATTCTATTCCACCTGCATAGTAGGCACTCAAGAAACAGTTGTGAACGAATGCGTAGTTTACACGGGCGAATGAATGAACGAACAGGATCTCTGAAGTAGCGCTGGCTTCCTTACTACCCAGTTGTCGGCTAGTCGGGGGTGGAGGCAGGGCAGATAATACAAGGGCTGTTTGGAATCTTGGGCCTTCTCAACCGCAGCTTTTCGTTAATGAAACGTGTGTGCTGCGGTTTGTTCCCCTTCCTCCTCCTCACCCCACCCCTCCGCCCTGACTGGAGGCCAAGCCCTTCCCCTCCTGTTGACAGAATGGAGTCTTCCTAATGCCGATGAATGAAGTGACCGTTAATAAGATGAAACCAGGCCAGAAAGAGCCAAATGAGAAAGTTGGCAGCTTGTAAGTGGTTTTTCAGGGGGAAAAGTGAGAAAATGGACACTAAAATGAATCCTTTAAGTTGCTTTTCTGACCTGCTTAGTGGGAGAGCTGGGGATTCCAGGATGTTGGAGAGCTTCCCAGATGGAAAGAGTTCAGATGCAACAAATATTTACTGACGTCTACTAGGTGCCAAGGGCTCCTTGGGGCTCCATGACAAACAGCTCGAAGGATGCTTGGCACTCTTGAGGCCTCCTTTGAGCCTCCCCAAAACGCTGGGCACTGAGGTTCATTGCCTCCATTCTGCAGAAAAAGGAACAGAGGCTCGTGGGGTCAAATGGCCTGTCCAAGATCACCCTGCCAGAATTTTATCCAGAAACGGTTTTCATTGTTTTTTGAAAAATCCAAATGTGATTTTTTGTGTGATTTAAAAAAAAAAAAAAACTCTTAAATTTTTTGATACATAAATTGCAGCTTGATAATTTGCCTGCTTGGATGCCATCTCCCTGGCTAGAAAAATTATCTCCTCCTTGAGAGGTCTCAGATTGGCAGAGCTTGATCTCCCTCATTTACTAAATCCAGTAACTCTTTCAGTTCATTGAAAGGACTAATAGCTAGAGCTTATTAGTCCTCATCACTTGTTGACTAAGTGGCACTATTAAATTAATGTGTCAAGTACTTTATATGCACTAGCTCATTTAAACCTCACCACAACTGCACTGAAATATGCACACTTTTGGTCCCTGTTTTGCAGGTGAAGAAACTGCAGGTTAAGTAACTTTCCCAGAATCAGAGCCAGGATTCAAACCCTGACAGCTACCTGCTAGGCACTGTCATGTTAATGGTTTTCAGGATGTTCTCTGAGGAACCCCAGGGTCCCACCCAGGGGTGGAGAAGATTGAGGCAGAGAGACCTTTGGCTAGGCAGGCCTGAAGGCCTTGTCCATCCAACCAGGACAGCTCTGCTTTTATCCTCTAAAGCTGAATCTGCAAGATTTTGTTGGACAAAGAATACCCAGTGCTGAAAATATGAGAAGTTGGGAACTAACAGGCAATTTTATTGGTCTGACAATTGTATGGCTGTGCTGCTAGCAGGGCAGTAGCTTCTGGGGGCCAAGATTTATTTCCTGTGTGCATCACCCCGCAGTGCCCAGCCCTGTGTCTCAGTGAATGCAAGCTGCAGTGAATGAAATGTTTCAGAGGGTACTGGGGTAGCTGTTCTACTGCAGTTTACTCTTTGCTCCCTCCAGAACTTCCAGGGGCACCTACAGCCACACAGAGAAGACCCTCCCACATCAACCTGCAGCTGGTGCTCATGGAGAGCAAGGACTCTGTGCAGGTTGGGGAGGGCGGGGCTTAGTGGGGTCACCTGAGAGCAGCACAGAGAGCACCTTGATGCTCTGGCTTCAATTTGTTCCCAGAGATTTTCTGAAGTTATGGGGGTAGGAAGTGCAACGGCCTCAGGCTAGAGGACATAGGAGCCTCAGGCTTTGGGGACAGAGGAAGAGGGGTCTGCTACCTATTAAGAAGGTAGTGATTCTGCCTTTGGGGGGCGATGAAGACTGAGGTACCGGTGTACATGCAGTCAGCCTGCAGGCTGCCCAAACTCACTCCCTATCCATACCCTTAATGTTTACGACTTAATCATATCCCATTGTGTCCTCCAATGTTAGGCATAGAATAAAGTCAGATATTGACAAAAGCTAAAACAAAAACCAAAAACTATTAGCAAAGACTAAAATCAAACAAAGGTATAAATTAAAATAAATAGTCTGGTTGGAGAAGAGAGTTAGAATGCAGGTGTGCAGATGGGACATCATACACAGTTACTGGAGTCAGGCTTCAAAATTAATTTTTAGCTTCCTAGTGGCCAGAGTGAAAAGGAAAACACAATCCATGATATGATTCCAGTTTTCTATGAGGATATGCTGAGTTGCTCAAGGGATATGCTGAGTTGCTTTTCCCTGAACATAGAACAAAAAGAATTTTCTTGAAAGGCCCATTGAATGCAGAAATCAAGGATAAATTTTATGGAGGAATAGAGGGAACCACTTGTCCTTCAAACAGGGCTCCCTGAATAGTACTTCTCTCAGCAGGGCTTTGGATAGGACTTAGGCAGAAGGCAGTTACGGTTACTGTGTTTTGCTGATTAAGCACAGATCCACCCTCAGACTTTCTATCCAGTCTATGCCCAAATGTAAGTATGCAGTGAACATTCTTCAAATCAAAAGAAAAAGATGATGAAGTTATGTGAAGTGGGCCTCAACCAAATATTTTTAAATTTTTACGATAAAACTTGCATTGCTGTAGTATATGTGCCTCTCCCATTGCTTCAACCAGACCACGGTTGAAGCAAATTCTGTCAGTCTGTGGAGACCTGGCCCTGATATTGCTGGTTCATTTAGCAGGTATACCATTCATCTGCAAGGAAGGAAGAAAATAAAGATGTCATCAATAATATTCCTACAGAACCCCCAAGCTAACCCAGTTCTCCTAGTTTGGGAAGCAATAATTTGTTTCCTGATATATGGGGATTGCTTTTCTTTGGTAGCTGAGACCCAATCAGTCTTCAGAGGTGGTTGTAATTAATAGGTAAGGAAGTGAAAATACATCTGAATTAATAGAGCCACTAGGTGTGACTAACTATAATATGATTACATGTGAAATTAACCCAGAGATCAAACCTAATCAATCCAGACTAATAACTGCCAGGACAACAATTTATGGTTTTAGATGAGTTTACTTTGAAAGGAACTAAGGCAAATGAACTCTGTTAACATGTAAAGGCTGTGTTTTTTTAAAAAAAAATGTGAGTAGCATACCAAGATTATAAATATGCATGCAGATGATATTACTGTCCAGATGTCGAAAAACCAAACCATTATTTATATTGGGGAGTGAGAATAAACAAAATTATAAAACCAGAAATTTGCAAAGAAAAGCACAAATTTTTTAAATGAAGCTGAAATAGTATAGAATCTGAGACTCTCAATGTTACAACTTTTATTATTTATTTAATTCCAGTAACTTAAAAAAATTTCCAAACAATATTTTATAAATGGAATATATAAGCTATAAAGAATAAGGTAATAAACAGCCATGTAATTATAACTTAGCTTAAGAATCACAACATTAACAAATTCACTGCAGCCCCTTGTACATCACTCCCTGACTATAAACCTTCTTTTCCACACCCCAGAGGTAAACACTATTGGAATTTTGTGTCTTGTTATTGTGGTGGATTATGTTGCCGGCCCCGATTCTTCATCCTTTACTGTATCCACACCTTTCTCTATGTAACTTTGCAGGGCCCTCCTACTGTGGATAAAGCTTATTTCCCTCTCTCTTTGGGTTTGCCCAATAGAGAGAAGTAGAAATGATATGTTGGTTCTGAACCCAGGCCTCAGTAATCTTTCCATGTTTCCAGTTGCCTTTTTGCACCTCTTCCATCACCATAAAAAGAACATGCCTACACTAGCATGCTAGCCAAGGAAGAGGAAAAAGATACATGGAATGGAGATGAGTCACCCCAGCCAAGCCCAGCCTAGATCAGCCAATCCCCAGCCAAGCCCCTGTTCCATGAGAATAAATGATTGTAGCCTTAGAACACTGAGTTTTAGGCAATTCTTTATACAACATATTTGTGGCAATTGCTAACTTACATGCACATTCTTTCTTTTCTTTACATTTATGCTACAGATAAGTCCTGATCACATTGTTTAGTTTTGCATATTTTTGAACTTTACATAACAGGTAACATACTGGTGAATTCTTTTGCATAGCTGGCATTAGGATTTAAAAGATCCATGTCAATAATTGAAAAGAGCTCTATAGAAGCCAAGAGTTTTAAAAAATTACAGTAGTAAGCAGGTAAACAGACTTTCAAGTGGGCATTTTGCCAAGGATCATCCACAGCCAGGTCAACACAAACCATCTCAGCAGCGCGTGGATGATAATGCTGTAGAGCAATATAGCAGAAAAGATGAACAATGAACCCTTCGTTCATGGCTGCCTTCCATCCCATGAAGACTGTGGTGAGACAGAAGAGCTGAAGTATCAGGCAGACCTAGGCCACACCCCACACCCTCCTTGTCTACTGGCGTAGACTTCAGCAATCATTTTATACTCTCTGAGCCACGGTTTTGCTGTCCAAGGAATGGATATAATAATCCCTCCCTACAGCCAACTGAAAGCAAATTCATTCATTAACCTCTGTGAAAGCAGAGGTTTCAATTCTAACTTTTATGGAACGGACAGGAAGCGACGGAATTAAGGGCATGGGGTGGAAAGGAAGAGGAATTTTTTCTCCCAAGGCACGGAAAATTTGTGAGTTGAAGGAAAGGCAGTTGATACCTCTCACCACTCACTAAAATTAATTCAAGATGGCTTACAGTCTTAAATCTACTACACGAAACCATAAGAATTCTAGAAGAAAATGTTGGAAAAACACTTTTAGATATTGGTCTAAGCAAAGAACTTATGAAGAAGACCCCAAGGGCAAAAACAAAAATAAATAAAAGGGGCCTGATTAAATTAAAAAGCTTCTACACAGCCAAGGAAACAATCAACAGAGCAAATAGACAACCTGCGGAATAGGAGAAAATAGTCACAAGCTATATATGCAATAAAGGGCTCATAACCAGAATCTAAATAGAACACAAGCAAATCAGCAAGGAAAAAATCAAATAACACCATTAAAAAGTGGGCAAATCATGAACAGAAGCTTTTGAAAAGAAGATAGACTAATGGCCAATAATGCTCAACATCACTAATCATCAGAGAATGCAAATCAAAACCACAATGAGATATAACCTAACCCCAGTGAGAATGGCTTTTATCAAAAAGTCCCAGAACAACAGACGCTGGCATGGATGTAGAGGAAAAGGAATGCTTTCTACATTGCTGGTGGGACTGCAAACTAGTACAACTTCTATGGAAAATAGTGTGGAGATTCCTCAAAGAACTAAAAGTAGACCTACCATTTGATCCAGCAATCTCACCACTGGGTATTTACCCAAGTGAAAAAAAGTGATTTTATCAAAAAGACACTTGAGCTTGAATGTTTCTTGCAGCACAATTCACAATCACAAAGATGTGGAATCAACCCAAGTGCCCTCAATTCATGAGTGGATTAGTAAAATGTGGTATATGTATACTATGGAGTACTACTCAGCCATAAAAAATGAATTAATATCTTTTGCAACCATCTGGATGGAACTGGAGACCATTCTTCTAAGTGAAGTATTGCAAGAATGGAAAAACAAACACCACATGTACTCACTATTAAATTGGAACTAACTGATCAGCACTCATGTGCACAGAAGAAAGTAAAACTCAGTGGAAATCAAGCAGGTGGGAGGGGGTGGAGGGGAAGGGTGAAATCATACCTGATGGGTACAATGTACACTATCTGAGTGTTGGGCACACTTATGACTTTGACTCAAGCAGTACAAAAGCAATGCATGTAACCAAAACATTTGTATCCCCATAATATTTGGAAATTAAAAAAAAATGTTCCTCTGCCATCACCTTCTTTCTTGGTAGAGCAGAAGGCAAAGTCATCTGCAGATTTGGGAGGGTCAAGAATAGAGTTAGGGTCCTGTGAAGGAAGTTATTAACACACAGAGGAGAAAAAAAGCCATTCACAATGCTTTATGTGAAAGATCTTTAAATACTTAAAGTATGTCATAGTGTATTAGATTATGTCAGGATTTCAGAGAAGTTTTGGTTCAACACTCCTATTTTATGGATGTGAGAACTGAGGTCCAGAGAGGCTAAATCTTGTTAGAAGTCATACAAAGAGTCAGGGTGCATCTGAGATTTCATTGCTGAGCCTCTGATTCTCATTCATTCTGGTACGTATTTGTTACTCTTTGCTTCTAGAATCTGTATATATCCTCTCAGGGAACGGTATGTCTAGTTGTCATATTAACTTCCACAATAGACTAAATGTCTGTGTCCTCCCAAATTCATGTGATACAACCATAATCCCACTGTGATGGTGTTTGGAAATGAGGCCTTTGGGAGGTGATTAGGTCATGAGGGTAGCTCCTCATGAATGGGATTAGTGCCCTTCTAGGAAGAGGCCAGAGAGCTAGCTCTGTCTCTTTCTTCCACATGAAGACACAACAGGAAGTTGGCAGTCTGCAACCCAGAATACAGCCCTCACCAGAACACGACCACACTGTCACCCTGATCTTGGACTTCCAGCCCCCGGAACTGTGAGGAATAAATTTCTGTTGTTTATATGCCACCCCGTCTATGGTACTTTGTTATAACAGCCTGAACTAAGACAACGTCCCTTTTGAGACTGGTAAGCCTAGTTCCAGTCACTATTCCTCATAAATTCCATTGCCCAAAACTTTAACCAAGTTTTTTGTTATTATCTAAACTCTTACCTCCCATTCTCTCTTGATCCTTCTCCAGCTGGGCTTTCTCCCCACCACTCCTCCATCACTGCTGCTGGGAAGGTCACCAAGACTGCTAGGTTGCTAAATCCAATCATCCGTTCTCAGTCTTCAACTGACTTAAGTTATTATAACCACTCCTTTTTGACACAGTCAATCCCTCTTTCCTCCTCGAAACTCCTTTCTCATTTGGTCTTCAGGATGCCACACTCTCCTACTTCTCTTCCTCCCTCATGGGCTGCTCCTTCTTGGTTCTTTTCTCTGTTTTATTCCCATCTCTCTGCCCCTATAATGTTCAAATGCCCCAGGGCTTAGTTCCTGGGCCTCCTCTCTTTCTCTAAACTCACTCACTTTGGTGATTTCATCCAATCTAATGTCTTTAAATGTTATCGACACACTGATGAATTTCAAATTTATATTTTCATCCTTCATCACTCCCCAGATCTACAGATTCACATATCCAACTGCTCAACTACCATCCCTATTTGGATGTATAAAAGCTTTCTTAAACTTAACATGTCCAAACCCAGCCTCCCCTCTCTCCCTCCCAAATTCATACAGCCCACTTTGGCAAGTGGCAATTCCATCCACCCCGAGGCCAGTTCAAACTCTTGGCATCCTCTCTGACTTCCAGCTCATACTTCACAGCCAATCCATGAAGCATGTCTTTAAAATATGTCCTGAATCTCACCATCTCCTGCCACCTCCACCACCATCACCTTGGCCCAAGCCACCATCAACTCTCACTCAGGTTATTTCAATAGCTGCCAACCTGGCCTCTCTCCTTCCACATTGCTCTCTGGTCTTTTCTAACATTATCCAGAGAGAGCCTTTTAAGCACATGTCATGTCATTTCACTTCTTCCAATGGCTCCCATTTCACTCCAGACGAATCCGAAGTCCATCCTATAACCTTTGAGACCTTGTACAGTCCAGCTTTGGGTTAACTCTCTGACTCAGCTGCTCACTTTCCCATGCAGAAATATCTACTACTTGTCCCCTCGCAAATGTGATCACGCTAAATGCACTGTTCTGCAGTTTAACTGAGCACTGTATCTTGACAGCCTTTTTACATCAGCACCATCTACCCATTCTTTTTAATAGCTTTTAGGAAAATGTTTATGATATAATACTTATGTGACAAAAGCAGCATACAAGTAATATGTAGAAGAAATATTGCCTTAAATATGCATAAAATTGAAAAAAAAAGCAATACTGGAAAGAAATATGCCAAAATGATAAAAACGTTTGCTGTGGATTAAAAAATTGATTGTGTTTGTTTTCCTCTCTGCTTTTTTCTGCTTTATTCACAGTGACTAAATAGTACACAAATATGCATGTGAACAAAAAGGCCAGAAAATGTCATTTAGCAGGCAAAAGGACAAGTAAGTCTTTAAAAATGCACACAGTGGAAACTACTCAATGATAAGGGAGGACCTACTGATACACACAACATGGGTAACTCTCAAAAACATCACGCTGACTATAAGACGCGAGACACACATGAGCTCATGCTGAATGATTCAATTTATATAAACTTCTAGAACAGGCAAAATTAATCTACAGTTACAGAAAACAGATCAGTGGTTGCCTGGCGCTGGGGTGCTGCAGAGAGGCGCTAGAGATATTTTGAAGGGATAAGGTAAATTTTCTATATCCTGATTGTGGTGATGTCTACATGGGTATATATACATTTGTCAAACTCATTAAACTGCACACTTAAAATGAATGTGTTTATTTTACATAAATTTTATCTTAATAAAGTTGATTTTTTTTAAATTTCAGAATACTACGGGGGTGCAAACGCTTTGGTCACATAAATTGCCTTCGCACCACCTGTGTCAAAGCTACAAGAGTTCCCATCCCCCAGACAGTCTCTTAGACTTTTAAATACAGGAATGTCTAATGTCCAACTGTAAGTGGTTTGCCATTCACTACTGCTGAATTACCAGTAAAAACTGTCCCACACACGACTCCCTGCTGGGGCTATCAAAAGAAAGGAACCAACCATCTCTCATTGTGGGATGCTGGGGTAAAGGAATAGGTAGAGAGAGCATGCCAGGTGAGAGGAAGATGAAGAACTCAGTGAAAGAATGGGAGCAAAGGTAACCAGTAGAAACATCACTGTACACACACATTCCCAGAAGCAAGGGGGAGGATGTCAGGTTTCTCTTTGCATACGGGATGGTGTTCAAGCTGTTTCATGTAAGTACAAGTTCTCACCCTCAGGTAGACTAGAGTCAAAGGGATGACCTGGTGCCAAATGTCAGGAGCTACCTATAAACAGTAAAAAAAAGTCATTGATATTTGTTCATTGAGCTGACTTAAAACTCAAATCCCTTTTTGAAAACAGGAGTTGAATTTTCTTGTTCTGAGGTTTTCAGAGTTGGTTGGGAATAAAATCATTAAGTCAAATTGGAAAAAAAATAGTTTTCACCAGAGTTCCTCTTGAAGAGAGTTCTATACAGAGTCAGAAGGAATAACTTGATATGCCCTTTGGAATAGTAAGAGGTAACCTTTACTCAGTACTTTTTATATGGCAGGCCCTGTTCTGAGTCTTTTATAAATATTAAATCATTTAATTTTCATTGGAACTCTATGAAGTAGGTACTGGTATTATCCCTACTTTCTAGATGAGAAAATCGAGGCACATAGAGGTTAGATAATTCATTCAGAGTCACAAAATTGGTGAGTGGGAGAGTTGGGATTTTATCCCAAGAAGTTGAGAAATCACAGCTGGGGTAGGGGATGGAGGAAGTCTGTGCTACTGGCATCAAGTGGGTAGAGACCAGGGTTGCTGCTAAACATCCTACAATGCACAGGAATGCCCCCTTCACCCCTCAACAAAGAATTATCCATTCCCAAGTGTCAATAGTACCAAGGTTAAGAAACCCTGCTTGCAATCCCACACTATACCCCGTGTGTGTGTGTGTGTGTGTGTGTGTGTGTGTGTGTGTGTGTGAGAGCTCCCCCAAGAGCTATTAACACTATTTATACTATTGGCATTCTACTGCTTTATAAGAAGGTGGGCCTGGCTAACTGCATAGATTTTGTTTTACTGAGAGGAATGTGCAAATTAGGGGCAAGAGTGGAATTGTTTGGGACAATAAAAAGCAACTGAGCATTTCGCGGTGGAAGGGTTTCTGTGGAGAAACGCCACAGGTTACGGTGGGAGAGAAGGTGATCGAGAAAGGACACATACATCTGGTGGAAATGTTTGGAGAGTTTTGCTGTGAGGGGTGCACGTAAGCCCTCTTTTTCAGTTCTCTAACATTTTATTAAAATTTGCATTGCTTGATAATGTCTTGCATAATGGATTTTCTTTTGGAGGGAATGAAAAGAAATACAGAGGTATTAATATGTGCCCCCCTTGACATATACATCACAGAGGGGAAACACGCTGCTTTCTCATAGGGGGAGGTAAGAGTTACACATCTCAGGCAATTCTGTAGCCTCTGCAGAGAAAGAAGACACCATGGCGTCCATATCCCTGAGCACCATCTGCAAAACCCTGAACGAGCTCCTCCGCTCTCAGGGCTACATGCCAGTGCCTTCCAATTTTTTGTCCCCAGCCCAGTCCTCACTTCCGAGCTACAGACTTCTTTATCTAACTTCCTCTTGGATATCTCCACATACTTATCAAAATTAACATTTTTGAAACTGAACTCACGATCTATTTCTTTCTCTATCCTACTCCCACTTTGGCAGTTGATGGAATTACCCTGCAACTGTTCAACGAGTAATCACCGGAGACCCCTATCTTTGTCTCTCAACAGCTTCCCCATCCATCACCAGATCTCTCCCTAAAGTATCTCTTGACAGCGACCCTCTCTTTTCTATCCACAAATGTCACAAATGTATGTCCATTTTTGCTATTAATGTTCAACAGTAAAGTGGAAGGACACAGTTCCTCCAAATCAATATGTTGGGCTCTTTCTGCCTCTAGCTTTATAAATGACCCAGAAAAAAAAAAAAAGAACAAATGTAAATTCATGGTGAGTGCTGATGATACAGAATTATGTGGCAAGCTGGGGCCAAGGGCAAAGAGCAGGAAAGATTCATCCTGACTGAGAACGGCTCAGCAATTGAGCTGACACATGGCCAATTAAGTGTGTTCACGGGAAGCGCTAGAGAAGTCTGCAGCGAGGCCCACAGAAAGAAGGCAGGCTTGGACCAGCTGAGTCAGAACCAGAGCCGAACACCTCACCTGGGGAGGGAACCTCAGCTCCTAAAACGTGAACAGATAGGGTTGAAAAGAAAAGCTTAGATTGACCAATCCCAGGCAGGAATATTCCGCCCCCCGCCCCCTTCCTTTTTAATACCGGAACAAGCATAATAAACATGACTGGTTTTTTCAAGGACTTTTTTTTTTCTCAGCACTGGACAAACGTGTCATTTGGGGCATCTGACTGCCCTTGTCCTGGCGAGGTGGGAATCGTAGATTTTGTTGAGCCAGAAGCGGCCTCAGAGGCCACCAGTGCTGGGGTTCCCAATCATGGATTCTGAGCCTCTGGGGCTCCCTGGAGCTGTTGTGGGGTGCTGGAGCCCGTATGTGCGTTATGCCTGTCTGTGCACTGACTCAACCAGTGATGCTCAGTCTTAGGGCCATGGAGTCACCCCTGGTTCATGGTAAATTTTAGACATCTACAAACCCTCTGAAATAGAATGTGAATGTTTTTATATGTATGTGCATTTGACAACTTTAGGGGCGGGAGAGGCTCATTGTATTTTATCAGCTTCCCAAGAGAAGTCCCAAAGGAAGCTTCCCATCCAAGTAAATACCATGTATGACTTTTTAAAAATATATATTAGATTCTGTTGTGATTAATAAACTATAAATTTATTTAAGGCATTGATTTAAAAAGAAGAGTTTTTGTCGTTGTATATTTTCTGGGTCAAAAGATGTCTTAGTACTATACACTAGGATCATTTGAGAGACCTGGAAATGGTTTAGTATTTTTTTAAAGCCCTCACAAAACACATAACTGATAAAGGGCTTGAATCCAGAATATGTAAAGAACTCTCACAATTCAATAGTAAGACAGAATTCCATTTTTATGACATTCTAGGAAAGAAAAAGTTTTAGGGACAGAAAATTGATGAGTGGATGTCAGGAGCTGGGGTCAGGGAGGGGGTTACTTGCAAAGGAGCACAAGCAAACTTTTGGGGTGACAGGAATGTTCTATAGTTCATGTGTGCTGGTGGTTAACTGATGTACACATTTTTCAAAACTTATCAAAGTCTATACCTAAAAAGTATGCATATGTAAACTAGACCTTAATAAACCTGACTTAAAAATAAAGAAGTCCTCATCTTTGAAAGCCTATTGATTTAGTCCAATCATTTTTTGTGTGAGGAAACCGAGATCCAGAGGGGTAAATGGGGTGCCCACTTTCCAGGTCGTTTTCCCACATCTGTTTGATATGGCAGGGCTCTCATTCAACGTGCCCACCTCTGAATGCAGGCTTGCGAGGGCATGCCTGGCAGAGATTATTGCCCTGAGATGCGGAGGGGTCTCCCGGGAGAGAGCTCACCCACAGGAAGACAGAGCCAAGCATCACAAGACGACCTAGGAGCCCCAGTTTGGTCCCTAGAGCATGAAAACCTCTATCCTGGCATCCAACCTCAGTCAGAGCTGTCTGGGAAAGTCTACAAGACTCTGGAGGCACGAGCAACACTGCTTTTGGAAATTGATTACAGAGTGTGACTCACCGGGAGAGGAAATCCTTTAAGACTGATCACTTGGAATCCTTGGCACTAAGATTTCTGGCTTTTCTGAGGCAGGGAGAAAATGGTAGGATGGTGGCAGCCCTCAGGGAGACATCAGAAATGGAAGCAGTGTCCCTAGATAACCAAAAGACAGCTAACTTATATTGTACATACACGAGATGCCCTCAGGGAGTTTTTGGTAGTGAGGGCCCCCAGGGAAGTGGCAAACAGGTGGCTGACGTTTTGCCTGAGCAGGTGGGAACAATTTGAATGATTGCTGTAAATGCGACCCATCCATGTTCTCAGAGGCTGGGGAAATTGGGATTTCCCATAAGCCACACAAGCTGGTTAATGGCATGGAAAGGACTAGAACTCAGCTCTCCTGGTTCCTTATCAGAGTGCAGAGTGCAGCGGTCCCCAACCTTTTTGGCACCAGGAACCATTTTCATGGAAGACAATTTTTCCACACACTGGCAGTGGTGGGGGCAGGGGATGGTTTCAGGATGATTCAAGCACATTACATTTATCGTGTACTTTATTTCTATTATTATTACATTGTAATAATTACAGGGGAGGGAAGAGGAATGTAGACCCCTCCTGGGTCAATCCAAGAAGGAGGGGATGAAGGGCAGAGAAGGAAGGAGGGCAGAAAGAACGCCCAAAGCTGTGAGGTCCCTAGTGCATGCCCCTTCCCCCGTCACCACTGTATTTGACGTAGGGTTTACCATGCAGATTGGTGAAGGGACTGAGGGGTCAGGCCTGCGTCAGGGTGGGGTGGATTACATAGGCAAAACAGAAACAGCACGCATGGATTCAGGACCTAGACTACCAAACAAGAGCCCTTGGGATTAGCAGATATTGTGCCAAGAACTTCAGCCTGTTATAGACCACGAAAGTGGCTGGGGTCCAATTCCTGTGTCTCCTAGGAACAAGGGGTACTGGATGATACCAGGGTGACATACAAAAAGAGAGAAGTGAGCTTGGCTGAGAACAACGGGTAAAGTTATGCCACTCATATTGTCTACTTCCAACCTCGAGGCCGGGCAGAAGAAGCACAGGGTCCCAATGACCCCAGTGGAGGCCACCAGCCATCTCTGGGAGGTCTGGGAGGTCTGGGAGGTCTGTGCCAGTGTCCAGAGCCTTGGAGGAGGAGATTGTGGATGATGCCTGATGGTGTATGGGAGTAACTGTGGGACAGCCCTTGGGACTCTCGACTGGGTGGGAGGAGTTTGAAAGAGGTAGAATTCCTGCAAGTTTATAGGGAGGAAAAGAACAGAGAACTATCATTTTATTACTGTTGTTATTGTTCCTTTGTATGCCCATTTGTACACAATTAGGGTGGCTCTCACCATTTTGGATGTTCTGACACCTTGGCCAGAGAGCAGCCCTCTGGTGGGACAGTGCAGACCCAACCCGAGTGCTCTGGTGACGTCCATGGGTCAGTGACTGATAACGGACAGAAGTCAGAAAACGGGGAAAGGAGACACCATACGGTGGCATTCAAACACCCGAGTGAAAGGTCCTGTCCTGCTGATGGGCAAACCACTTACTGTTTGGCCTCAGATGACTCATGAGTAAAACGGGATCCTATTACCCATGCCAGAGTGGCAGGCCCCCCTGCTCTCTGCAACTCCGCGGCCTTTAACCTGCTGCCATGATTCTTAAGGATATGAGCCTCCCTCTGCCTCTAGCTTTATAACTGACCCCCCACATGAGAACAATGGTGTATTCATGGTGAATTTTTGGGAGCCTCAATTTTCTCATCTGTAAAATCAAGCCAGTAATCCCTATTCCACACGTTTATTATGAAGATTAGTGAGAGAATGGATGCAAATGTACTTCACAGATTGTAAAGTGCTACCCATGTGTAAATATCATTATTAGGTTAAAATGTATGAAATTATTAATAGTCAATCATTTTAGAGCTACAAAAATGGCCATTTCGTGTAGCTCAACCTAAAGCTGTCATTTTTCATAATTATCAACATAAGGATGGCAAATCACATTTGTGGCGATTCTAGAGAAAGGTGGAGTCCAAAAAATAGATTTATTTCAAACTGGGCATTGTCAAAAGCTTTGCTAGAGGAGCAGGGGGTGGCCCTGGGCAGAGGTGTTCTTGGGTCTGTGTTTGTTTTCCATTGGCCCCCAGAGCTGTGGAAGTGGAATTTCAAGACCTGAGAGAGAGTCATTCCTGGTTCTCTGGAGCGGCTGGATGTGGGAGAAGAGCCTGCAGTTGAGTTGTGTCAACCACAGGATCACATTGGTACCGGAATCTCTTGGAAAACAATCTGAAGGACTCTCAACCCCACGACGGAGAGAAGTCCTACTGAAGCCAGCAGGCATTTGACAGAGAGAAAAACTTCGACTTGGTCTCTCAGGGCTCCCCACCAAATTCTAATCCACAAAATGAATTTGTTGATTTGTACATTAAAACCACTTCAGTTCAGATTTTGCAAGTCTTGCTGAGGACATATGGCTCAATCCAACTTTTATGCATGACTTACATTATCGGTGACAGCAATAATATTAATGGCTAATTTGCCACGTGCAATCTATATACCAAGACAGAGTGATAAGTACATAAATGCACTCTTTCGAAATTTAGGTTTTGGGGAAAAGACCTTATGAGTCCTTAAGGCCTGAGATACCTGTTTCAGCCTAGCTTATAGTAGAGCACTTTGATATATGGGGTTAGTGGGCCCTGGCTTGCCTATTATTAATAATGCAATCACATGCCCAATGAGTAAGGCAGATTTGAATTGGTTCCCATCTTCTGCAGTAAATTCATCCCAGTCATTTCCTTAACCTCACAATAATGTGTCCCCATGTTCTATGTGACTGATATTTTAAACCCTATTTTTAGCATTACAATGGGATTTTACTGTTTCCGTTCCAATTTAACTGGTTTTTTCCTTAAAGAAATTGTTCCTTAACTGATAAGAGGAGAAGTAACTGACAGGGCAAGACTTGGACATTTCTGCTTCCCTGGCTCTAGTACCATCAGGTTTAAACTTTCTCATGCTTAACGGTCTCTTACCACCTCTTTGCACAGGCTTGATTTTATGGATAGTCTTGGTTCAACCAAAGGTAATCGATAATCGGAAATACCTCTGCAGTATAAATTACTTGAAGAGGATTGCATGTTTGCAATTCATCATAATACAATTTAATTTGAAGCCTGGACATTTTGTCTTGAAAACAAATGTTGGCAGTGCCAGAAGATACTGATGGAAATTTGGATGATTTAGGAATGAGATCCTGGGAATCTGATTTTGCAATGTTGCATTTTAAATCTCTTTCCTCAGAACTGCCCCCATTCCGATTTCTGGACCCTTCCATTCTATAGGGATTAACTGA
>NW_012148619.1:4996215-5018097 GCF_000956105.1 Propithecus coquereli
CCCCCCTTTTTTTTCCTTCTTCCTGTAGAGTCACAGTCAGAAGGGCCCAAATGAGCTCTCCATCATTCCCTTAGAAATGCCCGTATTTGCCCATGAACTCCTCCAGTGTTTACATTCTCCGGCAGGGCAGTAATGAGGCAACATTTCCACTCAAAAACTTCCCCCGTGCACTTGACAGCAGAGGGGCTCACTTAGCTTCTCAGGAAAGCGGCCACCTGGGTGTTGACAATCCGCTATTCGCCTGTGTGCTTAGACATAATCCTTCGTTCCACACACAGACGAAAAGTCTTGTTATTTGCGCAGAAACGTGCCGGTGCATGCACTGCTTCCGAGGTGGCCGTGTTGCTGAGGACGCTCAGTGACGCAGCACTCCCCGCTCGCTCGTTATCTTCTCTCCGGAGACCCCTCACCCCGAGCGGAGCCCGGTGGGATGACAGCTCCGCAGCCCCTTAGCACGAGGGAGATTCCATTTGATTCATGGTTTGCCTAGAGGGCAGAAGGGCCAAGAGGGCGCTGGGTTAATTCGCTTGCGCAGCTTAGGTTCAAATCCCTCCACACGCAGAAATGGACTGGACGGGTGGCGACCCATTCTGCATTTTGACAGGCAGCCTCCCACCCCACCAGCGCCTCCTGGCTCTACAGGATGCGCGTCTGCAGCGGGAGAGAGCAAGGTGGTGCCGGAGGGCTGAAGCAATGGAAATATTCCACAGCTGAACTAGGCTCCTAGATCAGTGAGCCCTCAAAAAAAATCGTTCTTCTAAGGAGCTCTTTGTTCCTAAAGAGAGAAGGAGCACGTCCTTCACAGAGCGAAATCTGGCAGCTCAATTCCATCAGTGGGGCCAGCCCATCCAAGTCCAAACTGATGGGACTGACGACCCAGCTCAGAATATGACACAAATTCTGTTATGCCATTTAAAGGGAAATACCCTTCACGTCTCAGAACCTGGTTGTGGTCAGGCCTTGAACACCGCTGGGGGCTGAGTGTGTGTCTGTGTGCGATGAGAGGGATTCCGCACCAGAAAAAAAAATCCAACCTTGTGGGTGTCACTTTATGGAAGGCAGGAGAGCCTAGTGGTTACAAGTTGGGTTCTAGAGCCAGACTGCCTGGTTTAAATCCTGCCTCTGCCACTTGCTAACTGTGTGTACCGGGGCAAGTTCATCAGCATCTCTGTTCTTCTCTTCTCTCCCCACTTGTAGAATGAAGGTTAGTCTCATCACCTGGCTCAAGGGGCTGTTGCGAGGAGTAAATGATACATGTAGAGTGTTTGGCACCTGCTGGCATGTAGTGGGAATGCAATAAATGTTAGCTACTGTTGATGACCATTTGGTGCAATTGGACATTTACAAAGAGGACAAAAATTAGGAGAAAGGAAGGTCCCCGCTGTGCCTGGGGCTTAGTTTGCTTCGGTCTCCTGTTTCTCTCTCGACTTTTTTGTCCCTGTTTCTCCCCCTTCCCCTCAACCCCCACTCCCACTCCCACCATTCCCAGCACTGAATGGCAAGAACAAAACCTGCCTAGAATAAAGCATATTTTTAAGTTGAATTTTTAAGAGATTTGGTGCCTCATCTGGCTTAATGTTCCTCAGAAAGCTTGTGTTGCCTCTATTGCTCTTGAGGTCCCCATTTTACAGCTCAGAGCTGGGAGGCAACAGTCCTAGATGAATTTACCCCAACAGATACAAGGACTGAACCCAAGAATAATTCGAAAGCTCTTAAAGAATGCAGAAGGTCTTTCTTAAGCTCTGGAGAAGGTCACATTCTGCTTTTCCTTTTGGAATTTCTAATTGACAGTAAGATTGCCTCCGAATAACATGAAGATAAACCCAAAACAGAATCTTCTGCTGGGAAAGTCCTGAAAGAGCTCGGTCTTCACAGGCTTCCAGATGTGTGCGATCCTGGAGACACAAGTGTAGAAGACTGGGGAGGCATCGGCCCCCAGCCTCTTCATTTCACAGAGGGGGAAATCAGCTAAGTGATTTGTCTGGAGTCACAGTGACTTAGTGGCAGGACCAGGACTCCAGACTGAAACCCAGGGCTCTGCCTACACCATACAACTTCTCATCTCTGCTGACCGCTCCTTTGTAGACTGAGGTTAGCACATGTACTCTTACTTTGTTCTGAAAGGAAAGACCATGGAGCTTCCACCCTCAGAGAGCCATCAACAAGGCTTGCCCACCCATGAGTCGTCCGTGCTCTTCACAGGATACCTGTGGTGGATATTGGTCTAAAATGCCACGGCTAAGAAGTGTGGGAGGATGATACAGGACCCATGCTGTGTCCCAGGACTCTCAGAGTCCCGAAAGGAAAGTCCATGGAGGAACCTCTGGAACTCCCAGTCAGGGCTGGACAAAGCCTAGGACATCCTGGGGTGGCACATGGGTGAGATCAAGCACCTCCTGTGCTCCATTTAAGAAGGATGGGGTGGTGTAGCACATGGGACATAGTGGAAGGGGGGTAGGAGTCACAGCCCTGCCACTGGCTAGCAACATGACTGGGACTCCTCTTTCCACATCTCTGAGCCTCAGTTTCCTCTCTGCAAAATAAGGGACTGGACGATCTCCTAGTCTTCCTCCAGCTCCAACAGCCTCCTCTATGAACCTAAACTTTTACTGCTAAGTGATTAAGTGCATAGGCCTTGACATCAGACAGACTGGGGTTCAAATTCTAGTGCCACCATTGTGTGGCCTTCAGCAGATAGTTTCTCTAAGCATCAATTTTTTCTTCTGTAAAATATTAAAAAATGATACTATCTGCTTCATAGTTTGTTGTGGAGGCTCAGTGGCATGAAATACTTGAACAGTGTTTAGCATGGAGATTAATAAATGTTAATAGCTGCTTCATCCACCAGCCCCTCCTCCCACCATCCATCATGCAGAAAAAAGTCCTGAGGTCCAGTTAGATCCCTCTTGTTCTACACTAAGTGTCCATGACCAGCCTGTAAAGCTTCTAGGTGTCAGAGCTAGACAATGTGATTTTGTCACAACTAGAAAAAAATAGAGCACTCTGCTTTTCATTCTAGGTTAAATTTGGTGACAACACAAGGGTAGCAAAAGTCAAATAGCTCATTGGCTGGCTTTAGTTTGAGTCCCCGACTATCTACCTTACTCAGCGAGTTCCAGCTCGGATGGATCTGCTGGCCTGTGGCTTTCGCCTGAAAATCCCTGTCTCTCTGCCTGATTTATGCCAAATGGCATTTCCATGCAAGACTCCTAGTGCCTGGAAATGTCATTAAAGAATGGCAGAGCTCGGTAAGGACCAGAGAAAGGGAAACTTCATCCTGCCTGCACATCAACACCATTAAACGCCTTGTTACAACAACAACCAAAGCTGTCTGGTGATATCATCGGTGGCAACTGGTCAGTGAAGATGTTTTTTAATTGTGACTTGAATGTGTTTATCAACCTCGCTTTGATATCGAAAAGACAGCAACAGAAACACAGGGAGCCACGGTCCTCCGGGGAAAACATTAGTCATCTGCGAGTGTGCAGGCCCTGGCAGATGGTCAGCTCTTCTCCTGAAGTCAGACTTCCAAGCCACCGTGCAGCGTCACTGCCAGAAACGAAGAGTGTTATCTTGACATCGAACATCTTTATAATAAAATTACTAATTGGTCACTAATACCATAGGCTTTTAAGCTGAAAAAAAAAATCTCATGGAGGCTGTTAAGTGGTTGGCTGCATATTTCGTTAATAAAAACTACTCTTAAAATGCCACCAGTGCCATACCTACCCCTCGGCTTCCTTAGACGCCCACAAGGTGATCTTGATTGCCTTGAGATTTTGAAGCACAGCCCAGAAGAGCTATTTTTAAATATTCAGGTACATCATAATATCACAGTAGTTACATTCCTATTTTTTAACATCTTTAATTATACTATTTTGCATTACGGTTTCCGGGATTCCTCCCACCCCCTCGTATTTGGCAACTCCACGGCATCTGTCAAAACAAATTAGCACTTTGGGTGGTAGAAATATATTTTTTATGAAAGCAGCAAATGTGTCAGTATTGGACAGAAGCTAAAACCTGATTTATTGGTTTGTTTTCTAGGGTTTCAGACCCAATAGGCAGAAGCTTTCGAAAGAATTTTCCATCTGCATCACCAGCGCGCTTGCAAAATATGTAAAACACATTCAAATTCCGCCAGAAAGAGTCACTAATTATGATATGTATTTGCATATGTTTAATCACATATATCTTATTTCATTTTGCTATTTCTGCAGGGCCCCTTGCTTCAGGGAGGGGGGCCTTGGCTCTGGTACAACGTGCACTCAGCAAAGTTCTCTCGAGCGAGCATTCCGCTGCCACGCTGTTAGTTTTTTGTGTTATCTTTTCCAATGAAATTTGAAATTTACAATTTTTAAATGATGTGTGTGAAATTATATGACTCTATTATGTCATAATATTATACATCCCAAAATATTGGTAAAGGGTCCTCCCCCTTCATCACCAACCCCCCCTCCCCAGAGATCAGAACATTACTGAGAAAATAATGATTAACCTTTAAAATCAGATTGGCATTTCTTTTTTCTCCAAATCTAGAATTAATACGCATTTTTTAATCATTAGTGTAATGTTCAGGATGATACTTTTGTTCTTTTGCCTGTTGAACTGTTACGGCTGCTAGTAACCCTTCAAATTGTTTGCTTCATTCAAGCATTCTTTCCTGAATAATTCATTAGGCATTATTATCCAAGCGTGGAACCCCTCATTTAGCACTGCTGATCTTTTCCTTATGTGTAGCTGACAGGCAATCAAAGTTTTTATCAGTGCAGAAAATTTGCAATTCAGAAATGTAGTTGCAGCAATTAGTAGCTATCAGGTAGCATTGGAAGGACAGCTTCATAAAAAGACAGAGTTGAATGAGCTCCACTGATGTTAGCACAAAAGTAATGGGTAAAACTAACCAGCTGTTTCTAAATTTACCAAATGGAACATTCCCTTCTTCTCAGAGTGGAGGCTTTAATTAACTTGGAGTTCTGTGTGGCTTCCCAGAGGGGGAAGGGAGTGGGTTTAGGACCCTTCCTTCCCTGGGAGCTGGCTGTTCTCCTCCTACCGGGTACCGAGGGGAGGGAGCTCTGAGCTTCCCTCTTACCCAGTCCTGGAGGCGAGAGGGGCAGGTGAGTGGCACTTTGGCCAGAAGATCCCAGACGGGGAATGCCTGTGCGATGCCGGCAGGCTCCCCCTCTTGGCATCTCAGATGGATGGCTGCGATGCTGCAATTTTGTCCTGCTCTGAAACTTCCACCCTGCACCCATGCACTGGCCTCAGGACCCAGACTGAGGCTGAGGAGAAAGGGCTGCTCTGGGCCTCATTCATTCCTTCATAGGCTGATGCATTCATTCCTTTGTTTATTCTTTTCATTTCTGAGCTCGTTTTGATTCACTCATTTGTCCATGAGTCCATTAGATCATTTATCCATTCACTGGTTCATCCAAACATTTACTGAAACCCTCGGTGAGATGGGAGTTTGCGCCTCCTGGTAGGGTTTCCGGTTCTCCGTTTTTCCCTGTGAGTCTGTCTGCAGGACTCGCCGGGCCTGAGCCCCATCTCTCCGTCAGAACTTGCTCTCCTGTCAGGAAGAGGTCTGAGGAGGCTGTTAACGCTCAAAGTGAAGTGCAACCCCTCTGGGAGGGGCGCTTGCTTGGTAACTCATTGGCAGCAACAGAGGGACGTTTGGCATGTTAGACCGTGGGGGAGGCTTTGAGGGGTCTCTGAAACCACGGGGATGCCCTCTGCTCCATGTCCACTCCAGGCTGCTGCAGCAGTTCCGCCCAGAGGTGGTGTGGGATGCTGAGAACGGGGGCTCTGCTCTCCACCTCCTACAAATCCCAGGACCCCACAGGCCAGCTGCTGCTGGGCTGCAACCCCAGAGCCACCCAGGCCCCAGGACAAAATGCGCGGAGGTCAGCTGGGACTACCAGGCTGCCAAGACCCAGACCTCCAGGTCTTGTCTGCATTTCAACAGTGTCCAAATGCTGGATTAGGGAACGGAACAGCACGGTATTTCATAGCCCAGACTTTGGAGTTAAACAGATCTGGGTTCAAGTTCCATCTTTGCCACTTATAAGCTGTTGTGTGGCCTCTTGGAGGCTTAATTTTCTTACCCGTGTAATGGGGTGTTACTCTCTTTTTCATAGGGTTGTTGTGAGAATTAAACACAACAAAGAGTATCAGGTGCTTGATATAGTTAAACACATGGTAGATGTTCAACAGATGGGAGTCATTATTATCACTAGGCTGTGAGTTTCATCAGGATGAGGACTCTAAAGATTAAAAGCACAGCCTTGAACTGGGGTGCTGGGTTCAAATTCGGGCTCCATTTCCTATTTTCTTTATAAACTTAGGCAAGGAACTTAACTTCTCTGTCTCAGTGCTCTAATCTATAAAACGGTAATACTAATAGTACCTACCTCATAGAGCTGTTCTAAAGGTTAAATGGATTAATACATTTAAAATTCTTAGAACAGTGGCATGGTAAGTCCTACGTAAACATTCATTCTTCTTTTTTAATTATTGTATCTTCAAGGGCTGAAGGATACCTAGTTAGGGCAGGCTTTTAAAAAATATTGAACAAATGAATGAAAGTCCCTAAACATACTTCCCAACCCCTTCATTTTACAGATAAGAACTCTAAGGTCCACAATGACTTGACCAAAGTTAGAGGCAGAAAAATACCAAATTCCGAATGTCAGGACTTCCCACATGTGCTGTGCAGAGTACCTTGTCCTTGAGCCTTGGATGACATTACCAAGAAAGCATCCAGTCCTCTTTGCCCAAGCCCCAGCTCTGGCCAGATCTGTCCTCTCTTTTCTACAGGAGGACAGGCCGCGTGGAGGGGCTGGGAGAGCACTGAACTAGGACTGTGGTTTGGTTCCTGGACCTGCCTTGACCGTGGGCAGGTCAGCACCGTTCCCTGAGAACAAGGACTCTAGGTAAGATAAGTTCTGCTCTCCTTCAAGTGCAACATCCAGCGAGTTCAAGGGTCTGGGTTCCCTGTGGTCTTCAAACAGCTCCATTGTTAGGAAAACAAAAGCAATGCTCCCTTGGAGGACACCACAAGCCATGATGACCATACAACTGCTTGACCACCTTGTATTAAATCCTTATCTTACCCAAAACTTTATTTTGGTCTCATGAAAATACTTGTGCGCATTTTAATGTAGTTTTGTACTTTCACGTGCATGGTCCTATCCCGTTTCTAACACAGAGAAAGGATATTCCTCAAGGGCTCACAACAAGCTGAGTTGAAAATCCATCTTCCAACTCCAGGTCCAGGACATTTTCAACCACACCACACACCTCCTCAAAAGGGAATGCACCCTTTGAAATTCAGGAGGCCAGGTCAAGAAGTATTTTTTTAATAAGGAGACGTCCAAGATATACTAGATATGAATGTATCGACAAGGAAAGATGTCCGTTGTTGAATGAGAAAAAAAAAACAGTTTATAGAATATGTGTAATATGATTGCATTTAAAAATATCCATGTTTTAAAAAGTCTAGGAGAGCAATTAACAAACTACTAATGGTGATTATTTCTAGGGACATAAAATAATGGGAAATTTTTTGGTTTGACCTTGATTCATTCCTCTGCATTGTTTGACCTGTTTTACGAGGAGCGTGTATTGCTTTTATAACCAACAAATACAATAAAGATACATTTCTAGAGAGAACGCTCGACTAAGAGGGCCTGAGAACATGAGGTTGCCTTTCAGAGTGGCTTGGTAGGCTTTGGTGCGTCATTGCATTAAGTCCCACGGTGGAGTCACCAAGGAGAGCAGACTAAGGCTCAAGAGAAAAAACAGGTACTGAGTGGAGGAGGGGTGGTCTCCGGCTTCTCGCTATGGATGTGGATGTAAAGGTGGAGGGGACAGAGCTGGGGACCTACACGGAGGAGCCCTCATCAGCAAAGTGGGAAGCACCTGGCAAATGCCCATGACCACAACAGGGCCCCAAGGCATGGCTTGGCATATCCTTCCCTGCCGATTCCTTCCCTTTGGGCAGAAGGGGGTAGAGGTTGTGGCTGATGTTCAGGGAAGAGAAGATGGAGATAGCTCAGAAACAGGAGTACAGTGATGAGGGGGGGCCATAAAGTCCCAGAGCCTGGGGGCCTTAAAAGCATCTTAGTATGTTGGTGCAACCCTCTGGAGGACAATTTGGTACTCTTTAGCCATATTCAAATGTCACACCACAGGTTGCATGAACAATTTTGGCCTCCTTGCTAATGACTATTTGTTAAAAAAAAAAAAAGTCTATGTGGAAAGAAAAAAAATCATACCCTTAAGCCCAGCAATATGACTTCTAACAATCTGTCCTACATAAATACTCAGAAAAGTATAAAAAGATACATATCTTCAAGGATGTTGATTAAAGCCGAGTAGTAGCTAACACACGCAGTGCCTTATGTTATAGGAACTTTACATATATTGATTCATTTAACCCTTGCAATGACCTTAGGAGGTAGCTGTTATAATCACCCCCATTTTAGAGATGAGAAAACTGAGGCACAGAGAGGATTAATCACTTGCCCAACATGCCGGAGCTATTAAATGGCAGAGCTAGAACCTAAGCAGCTGGGCTTCAGAGTCTGCACTCATAATCACCGCTATACAGTCTCTCATTGTTGGTTGTTTTTTTTTTTTTAATTTATAAAAAGCTCTGGAAATCAACTATGACCACTAATAGGAAGTTGTTTAAATCACAGTTCATTCAAACAATGGGATATTCTGTGGTTGTGAAAAGGAATTAGGTTGCTCTCTAGGGGCTGGCATGAAAAGACAAGATAGATGACTAAGGGAAATTTTGTAAGTGTGGAATGGTGTATATACTATAAATGCATTGGTGTATTAGAAAGGACAGATGATATGAATGTATTTGCATGGAATTTTCTGAATACACCCACAAAGGAGTGTGACTGTAGTTACCTCTTAAAAGTAGGAAGAAATAAGGGGCAAGTAGGTAAGTTCTGTTTCAATTTTTGCCATTCTGCACCTTTTCAATATTTGTACAATGAGCCGATATTACTTTTGTGATTAAAAAAGTGAAATTAGGACCACCTCATACCCATTAGGATGGCTGCTATCAAAAAAACAATAAATAACAAGTGTTGGCCAGGACGTAGAAAAACTGGAATCTTTGTACACACTGTTGGTGGAGATGTGAAATGGTGCAGTCATTCTGGAAAACAGTATGGTGATTCCTTGAAAAATTAAAAATATAATTACCATGTGATCCAGCAATTCCACTTCTGGGTACATACCCAGAAGAATAGAAAGCTGGGTCTTGAAGAGGTATTTGTATACTCACAGCATCACTGACAATAGACAAAAGGTGGAAGCAACCCAAGTGTTCACCAATAGATGGATGGATACACAAAATGTGCTTTACATAAAACGGAATATTATTCAGTATTAAAAAGGAAAGAAATTCTGACACATGCTACAACATAAATGAACCTTGAGGGCATTATGCTAAGTAAAATAAGCTGGCCCCAAAAATAGACACATACAATATGATCCCACTTATATGAGGTACATAAGTTAGTCAAATTCATGGAGACAGAAAGTAGAATGATGGTTGCCAGGGCCTGGGAAGAATGGGGCATGGAGAGTTGTTGTTTCAGGGATATAGGGGTCCAGTTTTGCAAGATGAAAATATTCTGGAGATTGGTTGCACAGCAATGTGAATGTACTTAACACTACTGAACTGTACACTTAAAAGTGGTTGAGATAGTAAATTTATGTTACGCGTATTTTACCACAATTTAAAGAAAAGAGGTTTGTTTGTTTGTGTTTTCGTTCTTAGGTAGAAAAATGACCTCTTTCTAACCCCTATTCCCTAAATGCTTAATTGTCCTCCCTGAGGCCCTCCCACTTTGTCTCACCCACTCAGAAAACATTATAGAAAGATCCAGAAACTGAGAGTCCAAGTTTCAGTTATAAAAACACCCACTCCTATTTGCACTTTACACTTTTGGTTCTCCTTGCAATCCGGTGAGAAGGGCAAGGTGGAGATTCTGTCATTCTAATTCTATGGATGGGTAAACTGAGGGGTGACTTGCCCCAGGTCAGTGGAAGAGTTCAGATCCCAGTCCTTTGGCTCCAAATCCTGGGAAGTATGGGGAAGGGGCAGAGAAGGGGTAGGCCCTGAGTGGAGAGTTCCATGGCCCCGGGTGCCAAGGGCTGGAAGCAGGGCTCCTAGGAGGCAGGACTGGTTCCCATCGCTGAATTACACAGACCAGCAAAATCTCTTCCTTCTCAAAAAGTCTTTGACTGACTTAGTTGCCGACTTTTATATTTGCCAAGTATATTTAAAAAATGTTAAAGCCAGCTATCATCTGTTGCCTTGTTTTAATACCAGAAGAATAGTCCTTTAAATAGAGTAAATTTAGTTTTACGAAAAGATTGCCATATTGTCCTATCTTTTCAAATTTCATGTAGCTTGGAGGAAAATATGGCACCCACCAGCATTTGAGCACTTCTGGTCCATATCAGCTGTGGAGTTATGCACCGTATCTGTTACTGATGAATGCAACAACATTTTAAATAACTTTGGCAGATTCAAGATTATCTCATGTGGCAGCCAAAATAATTCTCCCCCTCTAAAAATGTCCACATCCTAATTCTCAGAACCTGTGAAGATGTTATATTACATGGCAAGTGGAAATTAAGGTTGCTAATTACCTGATCTTAAAATAGGGAGATTATTCTGGATAATGGGGTGGGCCCAGTGTAATCACAAGGAACCTTAAACAGGGAAGAGGTAAAAAGAAGAGTCAGAACCGGAGAGGTGGCATTGCGAGAAAGACTCAACCAGCCAGTGCTACCATAGAAGATGGAAGGTGGCCACAAGCCACGGAATGAGATACCTTTAAAATCTAGAAAAGGCAAGAAAACTATTCTACCCTAGCACCTTCAGAAGAAATACAGCCCTACCAACACTTTGATTTTAGCCCGTTGAGATCCATTTTGAACTTCTGACCTTTATAACTGTAAGAGTATAAATTTGTGTTGGTTTAAGCCAATAAGTTTGTGCTAACTTGTTACAGCAGCCATAGGAAACTAACACAGACTTCATGCAGCCTGGAGAAAAGTATGGCACCCACCTACATTTGAGGACTTCTGATCAATATTGGTTATGAGGTTATTCACAAATAATTTGTTACTGATAATGATGAAATCTATCTGTGAATGAGTTTTAAATAATTTTTGAGCAGATTCAAGATTATCCCTCCAGCAATGTCACTTTGTAAATTGCTTCCCTGAGTGGGAAAGTGGGGAAGTTATAGCTGGGGCTGAAAATCATGCATAAATCATGACTGATTTTTTTTCTTTTTAATTGAGCGCTGACTTTGCGTTCAACACCATCCTCAGTGTTTTATCTACATGATCACATTTACTTACTCACTCCCTCCAAATCTGCGGAGTAGACACTATTAATATCCCTGGTTCACTGGCCCAAGATAATGCCACCAGTGGGTGATGGAGCCAGGATTTGAACCTGTCATCAATCATGGAAGTGTGTTGGGCATCCTCGTGCCATTGTTCAAGTGTGTTGTCACACCTAGAGAAGGTCGAGAACCCTGGCCTAGCACAGTGGTTCTTAAGTGACACTGCTGCAGACGCCAGGGCTCCTTGTGCTAGCTGGGCCACACAACACATCTGCCCTATCGTCAGCAGTGGCTGTCTTTTCTCAATTTACAAAAAAAAGAATTTTTTAAAATAATAATTTCAATGGAAAGGCATTTTTCAAGTTTGCTTCTTCTCTGATATATTTTTCTTAAACTTTTATCACTTGGCTGATACTGTTTGAGTGTCTATGTGCCAAATGTAACCCTAAATTACATATTTAATCCTTTAAACTTAAAACATTAATGCTTCATAGTTTTCCGCAAAAATCTTCATGACTTCCAGCTACTCAGCCACCAGTACAAAGATTCCTGGTTTGGAATTTGCTCTTTTGGTCACTTGCTGTCCTCCATAAGCAGATTATTTATTAGGCCTGAGACATTGCTACTCTTCTCCAAGTTCCCTTCGGGCTATTTTTTTGAGACTTTGGAGGTTTAAGGCGAATTGGGGATTGGCTAACAAAACATTCTGAAACAGATGAGTCATGGTTAATTCTTGCCCGTGAGAGAAAGCCAAGTGCGAGGTCTTGAGGATTCAAACGGTTCTCCCCTTCTCTCCTTCCCTCCTCGCCCTGAACCTGGCTGTGCTCCCCAGACACGCTCATAGTGGCAAAGTCTTGGCTGTTTCTGCACATTAATGGGATGAATTCTGGGAGTGATAAAGGCCAGAGAATGGAGGCGCTGAGAGACGCCTTTGTGTCTCCAAGACTCCGACCCCTTTGATGAAACAGATGTTTGGGCCAGGCCCTCCTTTGCAGGGAAAGTTAAAGCTCATTAAACAGCAGGAAAACTTCCTCAGTGGCAATGAACAGCCCACATGCTGGTCTTCCCCGGCAGCAGACGGGCTGGGGAAGAGGTGGTCTCCTGTCATCAAGCCCTGAGTTCCCCTTGGAGACTCCAGAGCTGGTGTCTATGACACGTGGTCACCTTGGAGGCTTTGATTTATGGTTGACTTTGGGAAAGGCCAGCCTCTGACCTTGGCAGCAGCCTGTCGCCTCACCATCTTTTCTCTAGATTGGGAGAACTTTCCATCAGGATCAATGAGCATCCCCAGTCTGACCCCAAGACAGAGATTCCCAGACACCCTTCTGATTCCAGTGTAGCAGGAAGGTTTGAAATGGAAACCTTTCCTGATTCATCAACGTCCCGGAGTGCACGGCACACAAACGTGGGCAAATCCAGGACTAAAATTCCCCCATAAGTTGAAGCTCAGTCCAACATCTGAAAGAAAGGGTGCTGTATGTATCATCCACGGGCCCATCAAGATTTCCTGGGTTTATTCTAAAACATCAACTGCCCAGCCACCCAGCCAGGCTGCTTTAACAAAAGCAAAACAAAGGACATGGGAGTTCCCCATGGATGACTGTTTCTCAAAATCTGCCGAGTAGTCTATTAAAAGTTTAGGGTGTGAATTCGGGTAGGTCAATTACTTCAGCAAAATTGTGGATTTAGAATTAACTTCCTTGAACTGGAAACATCAGCATGGCACATATCAGCAAACAAGAAGTTGGAAACCAGCCTAATGGGTGGGTGTAAAGAAGGAAGCAATTATGTATGAGCCATGTTTAATTGAATGACAACAATAGCTAATATACATTGAGTGCTTATCATGGACCATACACGGTGCTAAGCACTTCATATGTACCAACTCAACTCTTGCAATGACCCTCTGAGGTTGATACTCTTATTGTCCTTATTCTATAGAAGAGGAAACAGAGGCACAGAGAGGTTAAGTAACTTGCCCAAGATTGCACAGCTATTAAATGACAAAGCTGAGGTTTGAACCCAGGCAATTTGGCTCAAATCTATATCGTAACCACTGGTCTTGCTTTTAAAAACTGTCTAAAAGTAGGTGGAGGAGAGAGTCAGCCCTCATAAGAAAAGTGAATCCTATTCAGTGTTCAAATTGGCTGTCTACGTGCATGTGTGTATGTGCAAGACACATGACTACGCACACGTACACACGGCGTGAACTGAGAACGCACGTAGCTCTCAGAACCCTCCTGTTTTTACTTCGTGGGAGCAGAGGGACAGGTCTTCCCCCCACGCTTTTTGGCAGGCCCTGAGGCAGGAGAGACCTCGCTCCAGCCAGAGACTGGCCGGCGGGCAGCTGCCGGGAGGTGGCGCTGTGTCACTTTCCTACTCGGTAGCTTTTGTTTTCTGCGGGCTGCAGGTTGGAGGTGGGGAGGCCAATTTGAGCAGAGCTTGTCGCCAATTTCCCTGATTTGAAATCTCTCTCTCTTCTGTCACTTCCTTCAAATGAGCTCGGAGATGTTCATCAGATGACAGTCCTGAAAACGAGCCAAAGCTGTTCTCTTAATCCCATCTCAGGCTGGATTTGAAAAGGGTGTTTCCAAACAAGGAGCAGATTTCATCTGTCAGAGTTACACTCAAGCTGACCTCTTGGCTTGCAAAAGGCGAGAGGAAAAACACACCAAAATTCTCAACCACTTCGTGAAGACCCTGGTGCTCCCTGGGCCATGGGCTCGGGCTCTGTTCACGAGGACGTGCACGGACTGTCCGTGCTCCGGGAAATCCCAGGTTCAGCCCAGTGCACCGCATCTCTCCGGGCCTCTGAGGACTTGCCCAGCGCTGGTCCGAAATGGCCCTCCTCTTGCCATCCTTCGAGAGCTCCTCGAGTGCTAGAAGGCTCATGGCACTGCTGACATTTGGACATTTGCACATCAAATGAGCCGTGTACTGACTTACCAAAGGAAGATTCGCCCAGCATGGTGACACTCAGGGCAGAAAGGGCCCTAGGATAATTTAGTCCATCTCCCAGTTTTCCAGATTGAGCATGTTGAGGCCCAGAGAGAGGAAGCAAATCCCACCTGGGAAGAGCTACAACTGGCTCTCTGAATGCCCTGGCCAGTACAACTGCCACCGCCTTAGGGTAGAGTTTTCACCCTAAGGCACAGGAGGAGGACTAGAGCTTCAGAGTTTTGAATCCCAGCCTTTTAACCTTATCTGCAAGGCCCTGAGAAAGTCACTAAGTATTCCTGAGCCTCGGTTTCATCTGGAACATGGGACAATACTAGCATCTATATCGTGGGTTGTGTTGAAGAGGAAAGGAGGTAACAACATACACATAGAAAGTGTCCAACATATGTTTCTTCATCCTTCTTTGGTGTTGTTTTTAACTCCAATCAGAGAAGCTGGTTTCGGATTGGGGTTGACACAATGGTGGAGACATGAAAATCAAACTGTGCTTGTAACTAGGCTGTCCTCAGACCACAAAGCTGCTTTGATCTTGTGCGAATGTGGAGGATTGTCTTTTCTGTCCTTTTAGATCTGGAAACAAAGCCAGACTTAGGCATGAGCAGGCATCCGTATAACAAGGTGTTAAGGGATCTGGGAAGGCTCCTCACTCCTAACTCTTTCTCCTATCTTTCTAAAAATCATCCCTTGGCAATGATGTGTTTTCAATGATCTGAGTAAATGCTCTAATTTGGGAGCATATCCTTCCTTTGTAAACAATCAGATACCCCCATGAGTGTGATGGTGATATCAGTCACTAACACTTTAGTATGAATTTTTCCAAACAGATTGCTTTCCTGCTAATATCTGCATTAAGGGGGCAGGTATTTTTATCGGCATGGGGGAAAAGCTAAAAAGGAAGGGATGTAATTTTTGAGCTGAGCCAAGGGGGTACCTCAAGAAGAAGCTTGAGCAACAAGAGTTAGCATGAGAGCAGTTCAAATAGAAAAAGGGCACCATAAGAAAATGCAAGGATTCAGAAACAAAAGCAGAAGGGCATCAGAGTTAACTTTATCTACCTGGGAAGTTTAGTGCAGTAGGTGTCTATATAGGTGAGGTTACTCAGGACTCCCAAAGGCCTTAGTGCCCTCCACCCACGCACCCACACGCAGCATCTGCAGGGGCCCATGGTAACGCTCAGCACTCGGGCCTGACTTGAAGCATCAGAGACCTTCCTAAGAAGCCATGAATTTGAACTCTTTCTGACTCAGATAGGGCATGTTCCTGATGGCTGACCTGGAAGAAGGCTTTCATTCGAGCCACAGTTATTTTGCCCCTGGCCAGGCTAGGAAGATGACTAAGCCCTCAAGAGGCTCCCAGGCTAGGGAGGAGAATAAATCACCTGCCCATGTCTCTCATGGAAATGTCTGCCCCCAGCCTGAGAGGCCCTACCTGACCTGGCCTCACCTCATGCCCCTCCCCCCTGGAGGCCCCACCACACTGGCCTCTCCCTGCCTCCCCGACACCATGAGCTTGTCCCCACCGGGAACCTCTGCCCCAGCCCTTCTCTCTGCCAGGTACGCTCTTCTCCCTTTTCCTCACAGGTGGGCTCCTTCTCATCATTCGGGTCTCAGCTCAAAGGTCACCTCCTCTGAGAAGCCTACCCTGACCTCCAAAGCCATCCCCACCCCACCCACCCTCCACTCACTCCCTCTCTCTGTTAATCGCGCGTCACTGAACGTAAGCTGCGTGAGGGCGGGAGCTGTCCTCTGCCCACGGCTGCTTCCAGCACACGATGGAGAGACGCGGGGAGGCAGCAGCGAAGCCTGGTTTCTGCATGATGGACCCTCTCCCTCTCCCCGCTCTCCCGCCCCTCTCACCTCTCCCACTCTGCTGGGCTGTTTTTGTTTTTCTTTGCCTGAATCGTGCTCAGATTTCCAAGCCCTCGCTCTATAATTCAAGTGGAAAATAATGTTGTTTTCCCTCCAGCCAGATACCCTTTCCAGCTGCCATCTCTTTTCTTTCTTCCACATCCAGACTCCTTTCCAGGGTCACCCTCAGTGGCTCCAGCTCTGCCTCATCTTCCACTCACGCCTCAGCGGCTCACACCGGGCTTCTGCCTCCACCCCTTGGCCGACAAGGTTCTCACGAGCAGGGCTGTCCCCGATACCCACGCAGCGGATGCACTCCACATGCAGGGGTCGCCATTTCCACAAACAAGGGTGTGGATGGCTCCCCCTGGAGGTGTGCGGTGTGCACAGCCGCGCCTGGCCGCCTTGCTCAGGCGCCGTCTGAGTCACCATCTCCTCACCTCGGCCTTCGGCCCCGGCTCTCTCGCAACAACACTGTCAGCCCTCTCCTCCCTGGCCTGATGAGTGCTATATCCTCCTCGTTTACTTCCCGCTCCTCTAACTTCTCCCTTCCAGCCTCCTTTCCTGACTCTTCTTGCTGCTCTCCCTAAACAACCAAGGGTGTTTTCCCAGACCCTCTCCTCGGCTCCACCCAGCCTGCCTCAGGGACCTCCACCCACAGGCGACCTGCCTCTCCTGTCCTCACGCACTGGCCGGACACCTCCACTGGACACGAGACTCCCAAACCCAACTCTACCCACCGCCCAGCCTTCCCCGGGTCTTGCTGCGCTGGACCGGTACTGGGGTCACGGTAGGAGGAATGATTGTACCGAGACGCATGGCTCCAGGGATGACCCTGGCATCCTCTACCTGACGGAGTCCTTCCATGGCATCCCCTTCCCTGTGACTGGCACCCGGGCCCAGCTCATGAATAAATAGCTGCTCTGCTCGCACTAAAGAACGGGCTGGTGAAGGGAAGAGGAAACACACTCAGCCGAAACTGTCTCTGCTCGGAGAGAGACAGCCTGATTCCGGGGACTTCTCGGGTCACTGACACTGTTCACCGAGGAGGGAATCTGTCCACAGAGAGAGTGGAGGGAGCCGGCTCTGACAGGTACAGATAAAGAGCTGGCAGGGACCGCGAGCATTTCCGAGAGAAGGGGGCTCCCTCATGGCAGCCCGGCCTGGGAGCCAGAGCCTTCTGGTTACACTTGGCTTCCAGGGCAGTGCCTGAGGAGGATGGACGCCGGGAGGGGAGGCGGGGCTCACGTCTTGCACAGGCACCCGCCTGTCAAGCTGGGGAGAAATAATGCTGGCCGAGGGCTGCCCAAGCCCGACAGACACACGGGACCCTTAATCCGTGGGTCAGCGGTCTCAGATGGGAGGGGACAAATTGCTCTCCAGAGACAGTGTCAGGTGCCTCTGGAGAACTTCCATTGTCAGCACCCCTCGTGGAAGGCAAGCTTGAAGCCTGCTGCACCTTTTCTGCATTTTCCAGTCTGTGGAGGACAGAAAGGAAGCCCAAGCTACCCTTGTTTTCCTTTACCTTTGGGGAGTCGTCTGGTTTTTATTTGACCCTCTCCAGAGAGGGTGCAATTGTCCAGGAGAGCTGGCATTTTGTATCAGAGTCCTTCCTGGACTCTGGAGATTCGACTCTTGCCACGCTGGGATAGATCAGGAAATGTCCCACATGGGAAGGGGGGGACATTCAGCCCTGGCAGAGTTGCACTTTCTGCCTAGCGAGCGGGAGGAGGACTTACTGGAGCAGAAACGTGCTCCATTCAGAGAAGGGCGGCAGCCGGGCACTACAGCACAGCGCTACTCAAAGTAAGGCCTTCGCGCTGTGTCATAGACTGTTTGCCACTGGACCACAGCGTGGCAAGTACAAAACCTGAGAGTAAGCAACTAGGACTTTTGTAACAATCAGACATTGCCAGGACATCCAAGTGCATGACCCATGACCTCATCACATGGAAACAGCTTGACCAGGTTGGGCGTGAGCACTTGCACAGTAAGTTGGATAAGGCATGAGCTGCTATTAGTCATGGGCAATAGGACAAATTGATTTTCATTCTTGTATTGATTGGAAATTTAAAAATCTGAAAAATCTGAAATTTAAAACTCTGTGGTGAAGGCACCACAGTTTGAGAAGCACTGCTTTAACTTAGCCTATTAAAGTCTCTGAGAAGTACCGCCATAAAGAACCTGCTCACCTTTGCTAAAGCCAATGTTTCCCAAACTTATTTAACTATGAGCTCGTTTTGGGGTGGGGAAGGGGGTGCTCCTAGCATACCAAGGAACAGCTGTTCCTCAAAACCCACTTTGGAGAAGGCATTCTACACGGTCACAATGCGAAAGTGGGCAATCCCTTGGCCTAGAGCCTCCAAACATTTTCCAAGCCACACGTCCCACTTGGCTAGATGAGTCAGGGCCTTAGGTAACTACCTTATTTGGATTCACTGGAATAATTTAACGACTGCTCCTGATCATTTGGTGCCTTGAAAGACCTTCTCTGCTGCTCCCCGGGGGCCCAACTTTTACCCTGGATGGGGCCGCAGGCACCACCAGCCCATTATCTCAAGCCTCCGGTTTTAATTAAATTACAAAATGGCGCACCAGAGGTAACAACAGCACAACAAGGCTGGGTAAGTTGGTCACTGAGGGAGAGGCATTAACTCCTTCACGCCACAAGGGGCCCATTTACTAGAACCCAGCACTGGACCAGGGCATCTGGGATCCAGGAGTAGAATAACTTCTAATTCTCCCCCCTCAGCCCTGTGTACATTCTAAATAGAGACTTGTGCATTCTCATCTTAAGCTTTACTAGTTACATCTGCTGCTCTGAGCACCAAGGCACACAAAGGCTTTATTTTCTTTCCTTGTAGTAAGTGGTGTGCTGGCACACTTAACAACTAGCTCTCTGCAGGGGATAGGTGGGAGCCCTGTTTCATAGTGTTTGCTGATTTCTGTGGTGTAAATACTCCTACCCTGGCCTATTGTAAGCTGCCATCATGACCTCACTGACTGCCAACTTGGGAGGTGGTACCCACAATCAGCTCTCAGGAACCAGCGCCAGCCATGCCAGCTCTGACAAAATGTCACTTTAAAGTTTGACTCTCCCTTCATAATATTATAGCCTGACGTGCTGAACCATACAACGTCTGGACAAGAAAACACCTCAGAGGTAATCTAGTCTAAACTTCCTACCTTCCTTCCTATGAGGCAACAGGCCCAGAGAAGTGCAGTGACTTGCCTGAGGCAACCCAGCAAGTTGATGGTAGAGGGGACTCAAAATCAGCCATTCTGGCTCTTTCATAAATCCCATGCTTGTCTTTAAACATATGGTCTTCTTGATTCTGAAAATATCCAGGCAAGAGTTATCACATCCATTTAATGGAAGAAGAAACTGATAAAGGGAGGTAAACTGATAAAGAACTACCCAAAGCCACAGAGCTAATAAGTATACCTGACTGACTTCCATTCCATTGAAACGTCTCCATTCCACTTTTTTTTTTTTTTTTTGGCTGGATACCACCAATGAGACATGCTCTTCTCCAATTTTTCAGCCCCTAAAGATTTTTGATGAGCAAAAGTCATGGATGGGTGAATTTCTCTGTTAATTTCCAGTCTGTTGCTTATTAATTCTCTATCCTGAGTATTGCCCATAGCTGGCTTTGAAGATCTGACTTATGTTAAAATACATGGTAGGCTACTACAATATAGAGATTCCCAAATACAGTGACATAAATCATATTGAACTTTATTTCTCTCTTACTTAAAGTCCAGGTAGACAGTCTAGTCTTTATGCTGGCTCAGTAATATCAGGGGCCCAGGTTCCTTCTATTCCGTTTCTCTGCTCAAAACATGGCTCAATATAAGGCTTTCATCTCATGGCCCAAAATGGCTGCTCTGACTCCTGCCATCATATGCAAGCACCAAAGGTGGAAGAGGAAAGGTGGAAGCGGAGGAAGAATGGGCATGCTTCTTCTTTTGAATTTCACTTTCATAAATTGCTTATATCACTTTCGTTCACACACCATTGGCAAGAAAAGAGTCGCATGGTCATATTAGCTGCAAAGGAAGCTGGGAAATTTAGTTTTCAGCTGAGCAGCTATATACTGAGCAAATATTTGAGAGTTCTCCTGAAGGAAGAAGAGGAGAATGCGTGTTGAGAAATAATTAGCAGTCTCTGCTGTGATGTCTGAGATGCTGGAGATAGAGGAAGGAATGAGGACAGGAACAAGAAAAAAAGGAGGATGTGGAACAGAAAGGCACTCATGAGTAGGGAGTCTAGTGTCAGGAGAACTGCAACTAGCCTGTTTCCTCTTCAGAGTCAAATACCTGTATCACCCTAAGAAATCTGCATTATATAGGAAATTTCTGGTGATAACTTTTTAAAACTTATTTTGCATGGGACATTCAGAAGGCTTTTTATTAATATGTCCATATGGAAGTCCATGTTCTCTGATACGGGGTATCATCTTCAAGCCAAGACTGCAAGTGATAATGCCCTGTGGTGATGATGATTAGGCAGGTGACCTGGTGCTTTAATTTCAGTTTTGTGAATGAAGTTGAGGTCTGAATATAATTTTTATGTTATTACCCATCTCTCTTCTGGGGAGCAGCCATTTCACTCTGCATTTTAGGCCCAGCTCCACCCCAACTCTTGCTTCTAGCCACCTTCAGAAAGGCCATAACTTTGAAGTTAGTAGAAGACCTATGAAACAAACCAGAATAAGAGGCAGTTCACATTGCTTGAGTCTCAGCAACGATCTGCCATGTTCCTAATGACAGTGACAGCGCCTCTCAGTGCATTCGCTATCTTGCTTCCACCCTTCCCCATACCACTTAGATGAGACTCACAGATGACCCCCTCGTTAACCTGTGACAAGCTCAGACGTGGAGCCTCCACTTTCTCATTCTCTGTCTCGTAATCGGTTTGCTGAACTGTCTGTCTCCACGGACCAATCTGGACAAGATGCCTGCTAACCGGACCAAACTCTAGTCAGGCTTCTGTTCTTCCTCCAGGTCCCTCAACTTTGGCCCACCCTTGAACACTGGAATGTAGAACAACCCCTCCTTGAGGACCCTTCCAGAAAATTGGCTGACATCAGGGAAAAAACTCCCTCATCAACTGTCCCAGAGCGCGATCTGCTCATCCTGGGCCCCCATACTGGGTTGTTTCTAGCCTTATTTACTCCTTTCTACAAAGGCAAATTCCTGTTTTTGGCCTGACCACTGAGTCACCTACAAATCTCATGGCCAGAGCATTCTCTATTGCAGGAGTTGGCCTTCCCTTGTTACAATCGTCTTTTCAGATACAGTCCCTCCTTACCTAGGTCTACATATGTTCTTACTTGACATTCTCCCCACCCTTGCTTCAGTGTCGTGGGCCCTCTGATATTGATCATGAATTTGCAGCCATCCCCCCACCCTCTCCCCATCCCCCACAATGTTATTGCTCAGGGCTTGTCACCGCCCATATTTCCTTCTCCACAATTTCAGCAGTCAGAATCTTTTAGAGAATGCTTAGCAGAAAACTCAACTCAGAACACTCGGAAAACAACACCTTAAGCCATAAAGACGTTTAATCATCTCACCAAAAAAGAAAGTCTGGACATAAATGATCCTATGTCTAATGATATCACCAAGAACCCATGCTTCATCCATCCACCCACTCTGCCATCCTTAGAACTTGTGTGTGATATATA
>NW_012148619.1:5020567-5023097 GCF_000956105.1 Propithecus coquereli
GCGATCCTCCTGCCTCAGCCTCCCAAGTAGCTGGGACTGCACCACCATGCCCAGCTAATTTTTCTATTTTTTGTAGAGACGGGGTCTCGCTCTTGCTCGGGTTGGTCTCAAACTCCTGGCCTCAAGTGATCCTCCTGCCTCGGCCTTCCAAAGTGCCAGTATTACAGACGTGAGCCACCACAAACATTAGTGAGCACCCTCTGTGAGCCAAGCACTCTGCTAGGCTCTGGAGACACTGACCTAGGCCAGGCAAGTACCCCATACTGCTTCATATCTCTGTGCCGTCACCCGTGCTGTTCCCAATGTGTTTCCTTCCACTTTTCTGCCTGGCTAACACCAAATCATCTTCCAAACACAGCTCAAATGTTGATTCCCCTGTTCAACCTTCCACCTGACTGCCTACCCTGGCAGAGTTCCTGACCATGCACTTCTTTAGGCTTTTACTGTACCATCTGCATTCAGAAAGAGGGCTATGATGAGCCAGGCATGGTGCTAGGCACATGGATATAGAGATAAATTATAAATAGTTCCTGGTCTCAAGGAGATCACACCCTGGGGAAGAAGATTGCAAATGACTAACTGCAATAGAGTTTACAGGCACCACAATTATAGGACAGATCCCCAGATGACCTTGGCTTACCCAGATCTTCCCTCTCTTGCTTATGATTCTCAGGCAGAATGTACTGAGCATGCCACAGCCTGAGATAAAGAGGTGACGTCCAGAATAACCTGGGCTATGTCCTCGTTCCTCCTAGAACATGTCCTGCAATACTTGCACTCTTGGCAAGCCAAGCAATGCCCAGGGTATATAAATCCAGGGCAGAGCAATTTGGGCACCTCTCAACTGTGGTACAACATGGGGCACAGACAGATGAGAGCCCGTCCACCCTAGGAAGCTTTCCTGAGCCTTGGAAATGGGCTCACCATGGATCCTGGTCTTCTGTTTATCCCTGCTGCCTATCTGTGAGTAATAAATCTGCTTTGCCTGCTTGTATGAGCGTCCTGTCTCACTAGACTCATGAAATTGACAGGAAGCTTTTGCAACGATATGAGTGTGTAGAACAGGGGGGGCATAGAGGAGAGAGTGGGCCATGCTACCTGGAGCAGGTAGGGTACTGGAGTGGGAAGAAAAGAGGTACATCAGGCACGTTGGGGTAGGGCGGAGGAGGGAAAGGACTGTGAACAAAGGGACCATCCCTTCCCACCCATCTCCTTCCCTAACTACATGGGAGCTGGAAGTGGTGAGTTTTCTCTCTTTCCTATATGCCGGGATCTTCCTTTACATCATACCCTGATTTTCACTCATGGCTGAGGTTATGCCTTGTCATTCACATTCTCCAGACCTGGCTCTGGATATACTCACGGGAGCTTATGGACTTTAGAAATATTAATAATTTCTTTCTTAACAAAGCTTAGCTTTAAGATTTATGTCCTGGTTAGAGACTCAAAAGTCATAATCCTCCCATAGACTGGGAGAAAATATTCGTAAAACACATACCTGATTAAAAGACTTCTATCCAAAATATACAAAGAGCTCTTAAAATTCAACAATAAGAAAGCAAACAACCCAATTTAAAAATGGGCACAAATCTGAACAAACACCTCACCAAAGAAGATATGCAAATAGCACATAGGTATATGAAAAAAAGTTCAATATTATATTGTTACGGGATTGCAAATTAAAACAATGAGATACCACTACATACCTATTAGAATGGCTAAAATCCAAAAAAAAAAAAACCAAACAAAAAAAAACCTGACAATACCAAATGTTGGCAAGGCCATGGAGCAACAGGAACTCTTATTCATTGCTGTAGGACCCAAGATAGAATGGTACAAAATGGTGTGACCATTTTGGAAGATAATTTAGCGATTTCTTACAAAGCTAAAGTCTTACCATGATCCAGCAATCATGCTTCTAGGTATTTACCTGAATGAGTTGAAAAGTTATGTCCACACAAAAACCTGCACATGTATGTTTATCGCAGCTATATTCATAATTGCCAAAAATTGGAAGCAACCAAGATGCCTTTCAATAGATGAAAGAATAAACAAACTGTGGTACATCCATACAATGGAATATATTATTCAGTGATGAAAAGAAATGAGCTATTAAGCCGCAAAAAGGCATAAAGAAAACTTCAATGCATATTACTAAATGAAAGAAGCCAACTTGAAAAAACTTCATACTGCATGATTCCAAATATATATCCTTCTGGAAAAGGCAAAACTTTAGAGACAATAAAAATACCAGTGGTTGTCAGAGGCTTAGGGATACGGAGGGATAACTGGAGGATCACTGAAGAATTTTTAGGCAGTGAAACTATTCTATATATGATATTGTAATGGTGGATACATGTTATCATACAGTTGTCAAAACCCGAGAACTGTACCATAGAAAGAGTGAACCGAATGTAAATTATGAGCTTTAGTTATTAATGGTGTATCAGTATTGGTTCATCAATTGTAACGAATTTACCACACTAAGCAAATGTTGATAATAGAGAAAACTGTGAGGAAGGGAAGAGAG
>NW_012148619.1:5023147-5025456 GCF_000956105.1 Propithecus coquereli
TCTCATAATTACAAAAATAGTTGCAGGTATCTGACTATCACATGATATTGTCCAAAGCAGGAAGGAACTGAGGGAGGAAGAGAGCTTTCCTTGAGGGTCCCTCTCTTTTTATCAGGGAGGAAATTTTATGCAGAAGCCCCTTGAGAGATCTCGTTTACATCCCATGGACCAGAGCTGGGTTGCACGGCCACTCCTAGACAAAGAGAGACTGGGAAGGTGAGCCGTTAGAATTTTCTGCCTCTATGGTGGGGCCTTTGTCCGTGGAGAAGAAAGGGGAGAAAATGACTGTTGGGTCTGCCCCACTGGTGTTATACCCTTGAGCAAATTGGTTAGCCGATCTGACCAATGGGTCCCTGGGTTGTAAGGCTGAAGCCCCTCCCCCTTCTCTGTCTACTTAATAAAGCCCAAGCTTTTCTGAGTGCAGTACCTCCTGCTTGACTGCCCAACACCCAGTAACGTTGGCTGTCTCAGGCTGGTGGCGTGGACACATGGGATCTGGGAAATCTTGCCTCCATTTCCTCATCTGTAAAATGGGGGTAATAATACCGATCACAAAGGGTTATTGGGAGGACTGATGAAAAGGTGATGCAAGTGCCAGGCACAGGGTCAGGGCTCAGTAAGAGCCTGATTTCTTCTTCCATCCAGAAGGAAGAAGCCTGAGCCTGTGGCCTCAGAGAGGCTGCTTTGCCTCCAATTCAGAGCAGAGGAACAGGCAACAGGAAGAGGCCTTTGCATCCCTTTGCCTTCCTGGGGCGTCCTGTCTCTTCAGTTCAATCTTACCAGAGTGCATTAAGTGCCTGCTGAGTGCAAGGTTTTCCCCAGGGGGACTAGAAGGAGGAGTCAGACACCATCTCCACCTGCCAGAGCATGTGCCCTGCCAGCAGGAGGACCAGGACGAGAGTACATGTGAGTATAAAGCGAGGCAGACATTTGACATTCCGGAACTTGCCTCATTACCTCGGAAAGCTCCATCGCATAGCAGGGAGTTAGCAGGATGTGATTCTCATAACCCCCAAAGTGGTGATTTCCATATTCAGTAACTTTGATTTTTTTCCCCCCACTACCATTTATATTTTCTGTTTCAAGAGATAAAGCCCTTTGGAAAATTCTAATGCATTCTCTTTCCCAGGCGTACAGCTGCTTTGAACAACCCAAGTTAATTGGAAGTCTCTCCTAAAATCATGCCGCACTTTCTAAGGTCATTTGAAAATTCATGATCAATATTCAGATTGCCCCTGTGAGTCCAGCCATTGGGGTCTTCACACTATTTAAAGTCACAGCCTGGTCTCTAAGAGCCACGTGTCTAGCCCTGTTATTAAAACGTCCATCTGCAAGTTACCCTTGAAAATCACAAAGAAGACAAAGCTCTCAGACTGACAAAAGGCCCTCTCTTTGATTAAAAGCAAATTCTCCATTATGAGAAATGAAACTGCCTCCATAGACGGTCCTCAACTTGACATCAAGGTGCCTTCCTACCTGAGGAGTCTGGGGGAGGGCAAGGAGCCTCTGAAACCGACAGTACTTAGGGCTTCATTAGGGCACTGACCACGCAGGCAGGGACTTCACTCGGCCCGTGGGCTGTCCCTCTGACCAAGCTGCCAGGGCCAGAGTCTGACACAGGGCCTGGTTTGTAGTGGGTGCTCAGTAAATATTTATTAAATGACTATATAAATGAATGAATAAATGAAATAATAAAATATGGTAAAAACTGCCATGAAAAAGAGTGGTTCAGGACAAGACAAGCCATAAATGTTCTCAGTGGTCACAGCTCTATCTCCAAGTGACCTAGGGGACAGCGTTCCCTAATTGTCAAACTGTAACAATCACATTGTCTAGTTTCTCTATTTGCTGCTTTGGCATCTTGGGGCCTTAATGAATCTGGGGGACTGCCCCTCCCCGGTGAGACCATTCCTAGAGACAGTGAAGAGCTCATCTACCAGTGCACCTTTCAAGTGCAAACCAACCAAGGGCCCATGCCCCAGACAGCTCCACTACTGAGCTCTCACACTCAGGGCCACTATCCACCTGCCCAAATCACCCAAGGACAGGGACCAGGCAACTAGGGACAGTCCCTATTGTGGCACCAGTGCCTGCCACAATTATTCAAGCTAGCCATCCTAAACTTGCTTGTCCTGCCCTGCCCACTTCTTCCTGTGGAAACCACAACAAAGGCTCTTGCCCATGTTTTCCCCTTGCTCCTTCTGCTTCCTGACCGATCCTAGTGCTTCCTTGTGTGTCCCCCTTCCTCACGGTGGGACCTGTCTGCTACTCTTGGGAACTGTAACGAACTATCTTTTCTTTCTTTCCTT
>NW_012148619.1:5028455-5029445 GCF_000956105.1 Propithecus coquereli
ATAAGACTCAATAAGCAATGGAAAAGATGAAGAGTTATATAATGATTTTCAAAATTTAATGAGTAGTCAAAAAGAATCCCATGAAGAAAATGCAAGGTCCAGATGGTGTTACAGGCTAGCACTGCAAAAACTTCCAGGAATAGGTTAATGCTAATCTTATACAAATATTCTGGGGAATAAAAAAATTGAGAGAGGAAACACTACCCAAATTATTTCATAGGATTAGTCTCAGTATGGTGGTTTTAAATTATGTCACAAGCTCTTCGATACTTCTCCCATCAAAAGGTGAAGTCTATGTTCCCTCCCCTAGAGCCTCCTGTGACTTCCTCAACAAACAAGACGCAGCAGAAGAAGTGCTGTGTGATTTCCAAGGCTAGGTTAGAAAAGGCTGTGCAGCTTCTACTAGCTTCTTTTGGGATATTCTCTCTGCAAGCCTCTGGTAGAAGTCCAACCACACCTGGAAACTGCCATGCTGGAGAAACCAAAGGAAATAGAGACAAGAAGTACCTAGAAGTCCCAGCTTTCCAGCTCTACCTGTCTGAATCTTCCCAGATTGAGAGATAAGTGAGTGAGAAAGCCTTCCAAGTGATTTTCAGCAACCACCTGACTTCAGACACTTGAGAGATCCCAAGCAAGAACCACTTAGTTGAGCCCAGTTGACTCCCAGAGCCATGAGAGATAATAATAATAAAAACTTGTTGTTGTATACCACTAAGTTTGGGGTAGTTTTTTATGTAGCAATAGATATCCACAACAGATTTCTATGCAACAAAAGATAACTAAAACATTAACCTTGGTACCCAGATTAGACAAAGACAGAAGAAAAAGGACAATGAAAGTCTAATCCATGCAGGAACATAGATATGAAAGTCCTAGATGAAGTATTGGCAAACTGAATACAGCCATGTATAATCAAATATCATGTGTTTGGCTAAGTTGAGTTTATCTCAAGAATATAATATGTGAAAAATTATTAATGAAATCCACCCC
>NW_012148619.1:5030990-5067075 GCF_000956105.1 Propithecus coquereli
TGGGAATTGAACTCATTTTCTATGTGTGGCTCAGTCATCAGTAGGTGAGTGCTATTATAGCCACTGTATACATTCTTGCTGCGTGCCTTCAAGCTAATTTCTTAACCTTTCCAAGCTGTGAAGTAGACAACCACACCTACTTCACAGGACAGTTAATGAGCATTAAATGAAGTCATTGCTATATAAAATACCTTACACACAGTGGGCTTTCCATAGATGGTAGCTTTTTAAAAAGTGGCAACCCTAATAAAATCCCTAGGAACTTTTAAACCCACTTTGAAGTGTTCTTTTCCTGATTACGTTGATACCAGCCAACTAGCGGCTCTCCCAGGGAGTGCCTGTCGGTCACGGTATTTTTATTTGGGGACGTGCTCCATCTTATTTGCAGTGCCATGGTCCCACCAGGCACTGAATTTACTGCTTCCCAGGCGCACCAGAGGTTTGCTCTTTCATTAACATCACCGAAGCTCTGCTGAAAGGAGCCTCAACCTATTATTTAGTCTTGTTTTTAAAAATACACACTGTGCGCCTAGAATTGTCTCTCATTATCAAGAAGTGACAGTAAGGATCTTCTGCACTTAACATTCTAAGGGACTTGTCTTTTTCAAAACAAATTTTTTAAATCCCTTATACACTTGAAAATTAAATATATGCAGCCTGAGCAGAGGCCAGAACCACCTTGGACAGGGAAGGTCCTTGGTTGGATTTGACCCCAGAGGATTGGCTTCGGGAAGGTCATGATAAGAGGTCAGTAGCACATTTTACCTGTCTGACTCCCTAACTAGGCCAGGTAAGCCCCTCCAGACCAGGGATATATCTTACTTGTTTTTGTATGCCCTCATGCAGGCCTGGCATACAGTAAGTGCTCAATAAAAGTTTTCCGACCTGAAATTAATTGCCTAAGAAAAAACGTGATGACCAGTGTCTACAGGTACATCCAAACAGCAGCTTTTTCCATCTTTACAGAGTACCTGGCACCATGAAGTAATTAATTGCATGGATTAATTATTAACTATTTAATTAAATAATTGATTCATTTGGGGCCTGGGTTAGGGTTAGGGTTAGGGTTAGGGTTAGGGTTACTGGCAGATTACTGGCAAACAGAAGATTACTGGCAAACAGAAATCAAACAAGGCATCGTGCTGGCTGCACCATGGAGAGAATGTCTGGAACCAACAGTGTCTGGTTCTAATGTCTAGAACCAGGAGTGTCTCTAGCTGATTTTGTTATTTCTGTCTTTGATGGAAGTTATCTTCCAGCAGTCACTGAGGAGCACTGTAAGTCATTCCCAAGTCCAGGAGCAGTTCATTAACCCTGGCCCCTCCCTGATATCCCTGGATCAGCTTGGAGCGTGGGGGGTTTTTAACCCTGAGCTCTGCCTATGGCTGGTTAGACCAGAGCTCTGCTAAAAGGATCTTCCTTGTTAAGTCTGAATGACTGAGGAACCTCCCTTACTTTCAACTTGTACTGAAAACCAGAGTGATTGACTTCAGTCACTCAGGGTGCACGCCTGAAGCAGGGGTGGGGCCAGCTCCCCCATGTGTGGGAGGAGTTGATTTCAAAATAAAAATTAGGATATTGTTACCAACTGGAAGGGTTGCTGGGCTGTCTGAAAGAGTCAATGTCCACTACCGCAACTAGAGGTGTGTCTGAAGATGAGTAATTTGGGGTGGTGGAGAGCTTTGGGGTTATGGCACCTCATCAGAGAAAGAACATGGCCCGGCCAATCGAACCCCGGGGCTAACCTGCTACTTGGCTTTGAGTCAATTATTTCTCTCTGATCTGCCATTTTCTCCTCTGTAAGAGGAGGAGGCTGGGCAAGGTCATTCCAAAACCTCTCCAAGTCCTGACATTCTACCGGTCTTCTATTTTCATTCCTGCCTATCTCCTGAGCAGGTATAAGAGAGAATAGTTATCATTCCTGAGCCCACCCGGGCAGTGGTTCTTTTGCACAACAAATACAAGCTTGTTTCTTGTTACTTGTAAGGGGGCAGCTCAATTGGGTTCAAATGATTTTATGGTTCCCTTTGCCTGCTATCTAATGGTGGTGGTATTCTTAAGTACTGCTTGAAAATTTTGGAATTTCAAGTGCCTCTAAGCTTTCCTCAAAACTTCTGAGAATGCAACTTCTTCAAATTTGGCAAACTAAGCAAAAATATCCTATGTAAGAAAAGCTGTGAGTGAATCAACCTGATTTCTTCCAGAGCAGGACTGTGTCTCGCTGAGTTTTATATTCCTGGTATCTACTGCACTGCTTGGCGTATAAGGAGCTGTGCCGTCTAGTCAACACATATTTAATGAGCACCTACTATATGTGCCAGGCAACTTGTAAGCCCCTAGGGATACAATGATGGATGAAACAATATCCTGGCCCTCAAGGGCTCCTGGACAAGTAGGAGACAAACGAGTTAACAGACAAATATGATAGTGAGGCAACTCTAAGGAGGGGAATGAGAACAGAGGATGGCAGGGAAAGCCCCCAGTCTTGGAGAGTCAGGGAAATCTTCGTGTTGCTGGCGTCCAAGCAGACACCTGAATCAGGAGTCACGCAAGCCAGATGCTCAATCTGAGCGGAGCTTCACGATTGAGGCATAGCATGAGGAGAGAGGGAGACATTGAGAGATAGAGATGCAGGGGGCGGAGGAGGAAGCAGAATCCAGATCATGTAGGGCCCTGAGGTCTAGTAAGGAGTCATCTCAAAGGCAGTGGGCAGCCAGCTGTAGGTTTTAAGCAGGGAATAAATACGTGTGCATTGATTAATAAATGCTGGTGTATTTTTACGCATGAAAATGTCCTCATTCGAAAATACAGGGGTTGGATGAGATGATCGCCACGATCCCTTCCAGCCGTGACATTCTGTGAGTCTCTAAGTTTCCACTGTGATTCGGGTCAAGGTCTCTTGATTCCTGCCTCCTCTCACCAACCGCAGAGGTTATCTGAGCAGGATAATGGAATCAGCGGCCACGTGGTCCCTCGCCCTCCCCCTCTGCTAGGCGGGTGAACACGTTCCATTACAGTGGGTGAGACGCTTCCTTCGTGACCAGCCTCGCACCAATCCATCCATCAGCCGATTAACGGCGGCTGAAAGCCACTTATTGGGAGTGCTCCTGCCCTTATCACTGTCACCGGCTGCAAATAAACATCGACTTTATGCCGAGTTTCCATATTTAACCACGTTTGAGTAACTGCTGATACTTTCATTACATGACATTTGCACTTCAGAATTTAAAATTAGACACATGCACGCAGCTCTTCCACCAAATAGGAAAGCCCACGTTGTGTGGGGCCTTCCTGTCGTTTCTTTTCAAAGAAAAGAAGCTTCAAAGTGAATTCCGTAAAACACAAGGATCTCTTGTACTCTGAAAACAGTAGCAACAAGAAACAGATTAGGACAATGTAGTTTTATTTTTATTTTAAAAGGTTGGCGCCTCATGTAAAAGCTAACACATCAATAATGGATGAGATGCATAAATGATATATCACAGCTGAAAAATTCAGTCCTCTGAGGAGCAGAAAAATTTTTCTTTTTGAGCTGGATTTCACAATATAAAAGCTTAATACTATACACAAATTCATTGCTCGATGATGAAAAATATTATTTATCTAGACTGAGCATTAATTAACACCATATATTATGGGGCTCAGGTAGTGTGGATGCAAATTCTGGGTCTCCAGGTTTTAAAGAATGGAGATAAATTTACTCCTGCTAAAAGAAAATGTCTTAATACGATTTTAAGGTTAAAAATGAGGTGCTAATGTTCATAATGTGACAACATACACGTCTTTCCAACCTATTATTTTTCTTATATTCCCCTTCTTGTTCTTTTGGCTTGAAAAGTTTTTATCTCTATCTTCTAGCGTAGCATCTAGAATATAGTAGGTGCTCAATAAGTGTTATTCACACAAATAAAAAAATAATAATAATTGCTTAATGTTTTTTGAATGCTTCCTATGTGCCAAGCAATATTCTACATACATTATTTTACTTAGTAATCACAAATAACCTTGACCTGGGTATTATTAATATTCCCATTTTACAAATGAGGAAACTGAGTCCTAGAGAGATTAAATAACTTGGTGTGGGTACGTGGCTAGTGGTGCTAATAAGTGGCAAGTCTAGATTAGAATTTGGCTTTGCTCAAGCCCAGAGCCTATATGCTTAGCCATAATAGGACAATGAATAAATTAATACATTTGCTCTTTTGGCCCAGGGAATGAGAGAAGAATATTAATGGAGTTGAGGGGTCAAAGTCACTACTAATAAAAGGCACTAGCAGATCTTTTTCCATCATATAAAAAATACAGTGCAACTGTGATGCTCCTTCAAGACTCACTTATTTAACACCCAAGGTGTGATACATAAAGTGCTAATCTGTACTGTCCAAGAATATGGTAGCCATTAACCACATGTGGTTATTTCAATTTCAATTCATGAAATTAAATACAATAAGAAATTCACTTTCTCAGTTGCACTAGCCAGATTTCAAGTGCTCAATAGCCACTTGTGGCTAGTGGCTACTGTGTTGGACAGTGCAAGATATAGAACCTTTCCTTCATCATGGGAAGTTCTGTTGGACAGTGCCAGGTGAGAGCACATGGACACAGATATAAGTGGCACACAGGACCTGCCCCTCAGGGGCTTAGCATTTACCAAGGGAGAGCATGTACATTAATAGCTGTCACCCAGTAGGATAGTGTGGGCAGATAGAAGAGGTTCTGAACCCAGCTTGAAGGGGATGCAGGATAGGGCAGAGATGGGAAAGCTTCACAGCTATCTGCTCTAAGTCTTGAAGGACAAGTAAGAAATTAGTCAGCAGGAAAAGGTGGGCCCTCAGTTGGGATGAAGGAAGCTCCAGATGTAGGGAACCAAAAGTTGAAAGGCCCAAAGCTGAGAGGAAGCAGGGGGTGACAGGGGAAAGGCAGTCAAAAATATTGCAAAACCTTCTCATTGTGCACTAAAGTTGTATTTTTTTAAGTATCAAATCCAATGTCTGTGGAAACTGTTTTTACCCAAGTCATTGGTTCAGCCAAATGGTCATCTCAATCCTCCTGTTTTTGCTCAAATTTTTTTCTATTAAGTTACTTGATATGACTTAATGTAACTGTTAACTTAGAATAAAACCAACCATGAAGCTGAGCTCTGATGAAACTGCTCTCCCTACCCAGAAGTAGCTGCTATCTGACAGAAGAGAGATAGAGTGACCATCACACAAAATCTATACCAAGATAGTTTTTCTTAACCAGGCAATAGCCTTATTTCTCCTCCGACCCAGTAAGCCCAGGAAGAAGTAGACAATCTCAAGAAACTTTGGGTCTTAAAATTCTTAAACTCAGAAATATGATCATTAAATAACTTTATGCTTCTAATTTGGTTGGATTATAGGGTAAAGGTAGGAGATTCCTGAGAGTTTTTTTATGACAGTAATTGAAAGGGACTCTGGGAATACCAGGGACCAAAAATATGTGATGTTCATGCTGAGTCTCCATACTACTTGCCATGGCAGACATCACCAATTGATCACAGCACTCATTCTCCCCAGTTCTTGTTTTATGCTATTTTCCTGTTTGTTAGCTACCCTTTAGCCCTCCTGGCTTTCTTTCTTTCCCTTCATGCCAAGATTATTTCTGTCCTGAGATCTTTGTGCTGGCTAGCTCCACTCCCTCGAATTCCATTCTTCAGGTCTTTGACAGCTTTCACCTCTTAGGGAAAATGTCTGCCTCTCTAAAAATTCCCTCTACTTCCAGTCATTTTGTATTATGTCTTTCCATTTTATTTCCTTAATAGCAAATATCACTACCTGAAACTATATTATTTATGTATTTGTTTGCTTACTAATTTATCATCTGCCTTTCTTCACTAGGATTTGCTAGTGTGTGCCGGGTGCATAGTAGACCTCACTAAATATATGCATATGAAATGAATGAATGAATTCAGTGCCCACCTTAATAATTAAAGTTGCCAGCCAAGAGAACAATAACAACAATATCTGTAATATTGGTGAAATAGGGAACTGGCGGGCACTGCTTAACACAGTCAAAAGCCCCTAACCACCTGATCGAAAGCAGGATGTGGCGACAGAACAAGTTGAGATGGATAGAAACCAAGATGGCAAGGAAATTAGCCACTGCTTGACCTTACAGTTCATTATACTCTAGTTGTATTATATATTAGTATGCTGAAAGAGACTCTCATCAACACCATGACAGTTCCTGGAAGGATCTTATAAAGTAAAAAAGGGGAAGGTCCTCAGGATTAGGAAATCACCATCCCTTCCCAAGAAATAACATGAATATTCCTCCCCTGCATAGCCTATGATTAAGCCAGTGCTTAAATAAAAAAAAAAATTAAAAAAAATAAACCCAAAGGTGCTATTCTCCTCAGCGGGGAGAACTAGCCTCTACTCTGTCTATGGAGTAGATCTTCTATATTTCCTAAATAAAACTTGCTTTTACTTTATATAGTCAGCTCACTCTTGAATTCTTTCTCCCGTGAAGCCAAGGACCCACTTGGATTTCAAGTGATTCCGAGCATTGGGAATTACTTTCCTGTAACAGGAGCACTAATGGCAGAAGAGGCATCTCACACTGACGGAGGCCTCATTACACTCCAGGCACTAGGCTAAGTGCTTTAAATGTATTGTAGTATCTCAAGTGTTTCTCGCAACAATCTTATACAACAGATCTCTTATAAACGCAATTTTACAGTTGAAAACACTAAGATTAAAAAGAAACTCACCCAGGTCACACAGCTACTAAGTGGGAAGGGAGAACTGAACCCAGGCCTCAGAGAGTTTATCATCTGAGCTCCTCACCTCCTCACGATGTGGCCTCCTCTTGGCCTTTCCTGACTCTGCGTCTTGGATTACAAGATTGACAGGATGAAGCCTGGGAGACAAACCGACTTGCCCAGGATCACGCAGTTGGTGTGTGTCAGTGAAGGGTTTCAAACTCAAGTCTCAAGTCTTGAAGTCTCAATTTTCAAGTCTGAAGACTCGGGTCTTCTGACTCCGCATCCAGAAAGCTCTGCTCTGCTCTCTTTGCTTTGCTGATCCTTGCTAAAATTTGAAAGCATTGGACCTTGAATGATTTATCTTAGCTCAGTATCTTCATTTGGCTCAAGGACACTCTTCAGAACTGGGCCTGGTGCATGGCTCAAACAGTATTTGTTGACTGAGTGGACACTCATTTACTAATTTCAACACATCTTTTGGTCACAGTGTTCCATGGTATAATGCTATATAGGGAGATGTTTTTCACTAAAATTTGTTAGCATAGTCAAGTAAAAGTACAAATGACTGCTCTCTGTTTTAGAGAGATTTAAACACCTAAATGAATAACAGCAAAGATCCTGGTGTGGGAAATTAGGTTATGCAAATACCTTCAAAGGCTGCATGAGAGAGTCTCTTCATTTGAGGGAATTTATTAGTAATCCATATCTATTTCCTTTCGCATGCCCTATTTTACATTTCTGCTGCATTTAAGTTGAATGCTTCATCCAGACAATCTTCAGTACGAGCACAACAGTCAAATTAAAGCTAGTGAAGATGCAATGTTTTTTGTTGTTTTTTTTTTTTATAGCAAAGCTTAAGTGCCTAAGCAAATTATAGCCCAGCCAGCCAGAGTGGCAATGAACCATTCCAATTGTAAATAAACACATGCACGGCCTACGGAGAGCCAGGATGCATCCAAGACATTTCAGGCAATTCATCAGAGCCTTCAAAAGGCTAAACCAGAAGGCAAGATTGGATGGGAATCTTTGTTGTGTACCCAGCACCTAGAGTATTGGCAGCTAAATAAATGCTGAATTGATATTTGGTAGTAGGTGTTGCAATAAATATTTGCCAAATGAATAGATGGGTTTTCTAGAAATGTCTTCCGTGAAGTCTTGTTTACCTGATGTTACCAATCTTGTGATTCCTGTAGAGGGTCATGGGGGCTCAGCTCCTTACTTTATTCAAGGTAACCCCATTTGAGGTTCATATCCTAGAGGAAGAGCTCTAGAAAGGACCCTAAAAGAGCAGTGCATTTAATAGACACGTTGTTCTATCTTGGGGGGCATTCATCTTCCCTTCTTCAAGTTACACCTTCCTCATTTTCTCTTAGTGGACTCTCTTTCTTTCCCATTCTCAGTCAATTTTGGTTTAGATGAAGATGACTCCTTGTCTACCACTAGAGAAAAGCATGTAACTCAGGTCAGGCCAAACAGCCTAAAATCCCTGTGACCACAGCCAATGACTCAGATTAGGCCAATCAGAGCCAATACGTCTTAATCCTGGAATTTTGCTGGAACTAATAGGAAAGAAGGAAGCTTTTCCCACAAGAGATACTGGGAAGATAAAGTAAAAATGGAGTTTCTGGCATCAGCATATGAGCAAAATGGGAGACCCTACCTGAGAATTAAGCCAGTAGAGAATAAAACAAAGCCAAAGGATGGGGAGAAGAAAACCAAGTCCCTGTATTCAACCATACCTGAATACATTTTCCTCTGGAGTTTTAATTAGATGAGGCAATAAATGAGTGTTTTGCTTAAATGTGTTTGATTTAGGGTTCTAATATTATTTACACATACTACTCAAATAAGTCCTCTTTGATGGTTATTTCATACACTGCCTCAAATGTTTGATGTTGAAAAATCAATGTCTAGAGAGCCTGTATCTTATAGTGTCTTGATAGATACATCAATACAGGGAAAAGTAGAGCCTTAGAAACATAGAACAGTAGCACCAGAGGGGCCTTGGAAGCTATCAAATCCACCCCTTACCAACATAATAATTTCTACTTTGTATTATGTATTAACAGCTATGAAATATTTATCCCTTTTGACTCGGTAATTCCAACTCTGGAACCCTGGCCTAAGGAAATAATCTCAAATAATGAAAAAGCTGCTCACTCATAGATGTTTATCACAGTATTGTTTATAATAACAGAAAATCAGAAACAACCTAAGTGTCCAATAATATGGAATGGTCGGATAAATTTTACCAAAAAAGTTACTAAAATTATTATTAAAAATTTTTAAAAACATGTTTATGCCATCGCGTTAACCGAAAAAAAGCAGGAAAAAGTTTTATATATTGTGAGATCATATTACGTTAAATTTAAAAATCCATGAATCAAAAACAAAAAATAGAAATACCTCCAAATGTAAGTGGTGAGATGATGGATGATTTTTGGCTCTTCTTTCTACTTATTTAAAGAAGCTATATTTTCTGTAATTAACAAGTATTATTTTATAGAGGAAAGCATGTTATTAAACTTTAAAATAACTCTCTCTATCAGCTCCCTGACAGAAGTTGGCCAGCCTCAACTTGGAGATGTCGGGCGGGCTGCCTCCTTCAGACCATGAAAACCAGTGAAGGCACAGAGAAGGCCAGTGGTACAGCCATGAAACCCTCACATAACTGAATTATGGGCATGTGTCGGTCACCCGTTCTGTGAGCTTACAATGAGAAAGCATTAGAAGCTCTTACCACCGATCTACTTTCATCTCCACAGGGGCTTAGTAGTAACAGCTATTGTTGGAAGTATCATTTCATTATTAGCCTCTTTAGTGAGGCAAGTTCAAGGCAAATCCTTAAATGCACATTCCTCAAAATGATGCTTTTTAGGTACTTTTGTTCTCCAGGGGCACAAATGGGTTTTCTAGGACAGAAGTGAGATGCCAGTCCTCAGAGTTCATACTCTTCTTGAATAAATCAGTAGACCAGGCACTGAGGGGCCCCCGGAGTTTAATCTTTTCCTCGTCTGAAAGAATGATTTCAGAAAGTTAAAAAAAAGCAGGCCAGGGAAGGAGGAGCTAGGAGACACATTGATTAACTCAACGGGCATGGCTATGTCTGTTATTGGTTGATCTGGGCACAAAAGGCAGCCCCAGAATCATGAATCTCATTCAGGGTCCAGAGCAAACATAGGTCTCCCTCCAAATGCCAAACTTCCTATCATTCTGAGCCCACGGGAAAGTCATGTTGGCTGCCATTTTGTTTCTCAGCCAATGAATATAAGGCATGTTCTGGGTCCCATTGCTAAAATAGTATACTGAATAGATATGGAGATGACAATTCTTGTGGAATTACCTAGACAGGACCTGAAAGTAGAGGTAAAAAAGGTGAAGTGAATATTTGTCCCACAGAAGAATAGGTTCCGGGGAGGATTTGTTTCCTCACACCTTTGCACCTACCTGGGACAAGATAGAGAAGCAGCAGATTCTCTACAGAACTGTCTGCAAGGTTCAGAGGCTCCTTTCTGAGTCTTTCTTGGTCTCTCCTCTCCCATCAAAAGCTGATATTAAGAATGATTGGTAACAGTAGCAGCCATACGAAGGGGTGGGGGGCAGGTGAGGAGTGGACCACCCCTACAGCACATCCAGCATGCGTACCTTCCAGGAGGCTCTCTGCAGACTCCAGTGCCCAATTTCTACCCTGGTAACAGCTTGTCTTTCTGTGGCCCCAGAGGTGTCCCTGCTGGTGCCACTAGGAGAACAGGGAGTCTTGGGAAAGAGGAGAACAAGGTCTGCAGGGTTCCCTCCTGCAGAGTGGGTCTCTTCTACCTGGGATGTGAACAGAGGACTCAGGCCTCTGGACAGCCTGCCCTGGCACCTTTCTTAGAGCCTCTGTTCCATACAACAGGAGGAAGAGAGCGGGCAGCTGAGATCCAAGTTGTAAGAGTGGAGCCTCCTACGTAAAACCACTGTTCATTCCTTCCTGAGTGTTTTTTCTTTGCTGGGACCCTGTCGGGGTCATGGAGAGGAGTTGGGTGAGGGAGGTGGACAGTGGGCAGCCCAGGGGGGAAGGGCTGTCGTGGCCCATGCCACAATTACTATCCCTCCTGCAAGCTCGGAAATTGCATTCGGCAGAAGGAGGGTTGAATTCTGGGGTGCAAGAAAGCAAAGGAATGTCTCTGGAGCACTGAGTAATCTGCCCCAGTGACAACGCTCCTCAGAAAGGGTAATAATGTAAACATTCATCCATTAGAGGAAAAAACTTACCCTTTCCACCACCCTCCCCACCATTAACGACACTGGCAGCCCTATTAAAATACAAGTCTGATTTGTGTTTAATGATCTTGAAAGTAAAGTAATTGCTTGAGTATTACGATTCAAATGTTCTTAGAAGCGCAGATAATATTTACAATCGGATTGTCCTTTCAGGGGGGAAGGCAGGAAGCGCTCCCTCGGCCATCTGAAGCTGAGGCTGGAGAGAAGGGACTTCAATAATCAGCTTGAGGCTCAGCATTTATCTTCCTTTCTTCTTTTCAATATCAAGAAACTCCAAGGAAGGAGAGGTTTAGAGGAACAGGTTTGTGGTACAAGTTAGGATGTAACCAAATTGTTTCTTGGGAAAACAGCATAAGGCATTTGTGTTGAGTGAGTATTTCAGGAATTTGGAGAAGGCAGACTGTGTTGTTCCTGAGAGAAGAGTGAAACCAAATAGAAAAGCAAGGATAAAGGAAAGAAAAAATGAAGTCACAGCCCAGACAGATGGATCTAAATGAAAGCCACATTGTATGGCAACGTGAGTTTTCCAATCACAAGCACCTTCGAGACTAGAGCATCATTTTACAGAATTGTGAAGCCAACTTTGCTGTTACAGGAAATACCAGGCTTAATGCGTGTAGACCAGGCAATAGCACAAAGTGTTCAGGGCACAAACTATAGAGAGAGTTCCCAGTTCAAATCCCAGTTTGGCCATCGGTAGCTGTGTGACCTTATGAGAAAGTAATTTACATTCTCTGAGCTTCAGTGTCTTCATCTGAAAAATGTAAAGTGATAACTGTACTCGTGTCACAGGATAACCACAGGGATCCAAAGAGGTTCTGGAAGCAAAGGGCTTGGTACAGTGCCTGGCAGAGGGCAGGTGCTGAACAAATGTCCTTGATCTCTATTAATATCAGAAAAGGTGAATGAGGTTGTAACTACCTTCAGCACCCAGCTTTCCATAATTGCTACGTTGATATTTGTGTATTTTGCACACTTGACATTAGTAGCATCTTGGTCTTCTGGATGCATGCTCAGTTCTTGGTACTCCTGTGTCCAGGAGGAAGTAGAACCCACAGCAATTCTGCCCATTTTATAGATCAAGAATCTGTTGAGACCATGCCAGAGCCACGACCTCAGACAGGAATGAGTTTGGTCTGGTTCGGTGCTACCTCTCCCAGACCACACAGCCTTCCCATCACCACCTGCCATTTACGGACAAATCTGGCCTTTACATCTTCCCTTTGAGCTAAAAGTCTGGGCTGGGGGTGGGAGGGGCCGCAGACAGTGAATTACCATGGTGAGAACAGGAAAACCATTTTCCTCGGAACTTGGAAGACAAGGAAATGGGCAAAGGAAAATCATCTCATCCAACCCTCAGATCGTGGGGTGCTGGCCCCAGACAAACAGTTATGACACACGCTCTTTGTGTCCCGGGTGTACTTCTTCCAGTTCCCTTCCCCCCCACCTTCCTCACTTCATAGAGCTAATGCTTTGCTAGGGGAGGGGTTCACTCCTTCTCATTGAATAACTGCAAATTACAAATGCCTCCTTCTTTCACCAAACTTCATAATAAACATAGATCTTGGTATATTTTTCTCCTCAAATTTGAGACTTTACAATCTGTGGGTCATGGCAGCCTCACGTTATACTTGGAACTTTTCTTTTCTTCATAACTGTTCTTAACCTGGAGACTTGGCATGCACATGAGCTACAGTACTTTACTGCCAAAGGGAACCTTGGAATCATCAAGCCCCATCAGTTCATTTTACAGATGAGAAAACTGGCCCAGAGAGGTTAAATGACTTTCCCTGAGATGCACAGCTGGTATGAGCTGGCCCAGGTTTTCTGACTCAGAGTTCTAACTTCTCAATTAACATCAGATTAAGTGACAACTGAGGTTACATTTGGTGGAGATTTGACCCAGTGTGTGAGTGTATGTGTGTGTGTGTCTGTGTCTCTGTGTGTGTGTCTGTGTGTCGAATAGAGAGAACATTTGGCCCTTTTAGTGGGAACTGGGTAAGGTAGGGGTGGAGATGTTGGGAATTCATATTAAATAACAGCAGCATCCATAAGCAACCCTGGAAACCCACAGGACTTTCTTTGCTCTTTATACCCTATTTTGCTAAGGGAGGTTCTTTAACGGTACTTTTTGATGAGTGGTCTTGGACCAGCAGTATCAGCATTTTCTGGGTGCTTGTTAGAAATGGAAATTTTCACACTCTCTAGGGGACCTAGTGCATCGGAATCTCTGGAGGCAGGCCCAGGAATCTCAGATTAACAAGATTTCCTCAGGATTCTGTGTGTGCTTGAAGGTGGGCAGCACAGAGATCAGACCCAACCCGCTGGTTATGGGCCTGTGCCATAGGAGAGTGCTATACACATGGGTTTAGGCCAGATAGACTTGGGGTCAAACACTTTTCCTGGGCTCTGACACTGTTCTCTCTTCCCAGACGTCCACCTAGCACTCTCCCTCACCTCCTTCAGGTGCTTGCTCAGATGTCACCTTTGCTGTGATGCCAACTGATCACCTTATTCAAAGTAGCAACCTGCCCCACCCCCACAGACCATATCCTTCTTTCCTCATTTGTTTTTCTCCATAGCGCTTATCATCTGATAAGCTATGTACGTGTGTTATTTGTTTCTTATTGTCTGTCTCCCCTACTCCCTACTCAAAGGCAAGCTTAGTGAGGGTAGGCATTTTTTTCTGTTTTGTTCACTGTTGTACTCTCAGCTTCTAGGTCAGTGCCTGGCACATAGTAAGCACTTAGTAAGTATTTATTGAATGAATGAGTGAATGAATGAGTCACTTAATAGCTACATGACTTTGAGAAAGTTACTTAACTTCTCTAAACCTCAGTTTCTTCATCTGGAAAATGAGCATAATAGTCACATCACAGGGTTATTAAGTCATATCACAGAGTTTTTAAGACATAAACAAAAAAATATAGCAAGCACTTAACACAATGTCTGGCACACAGTTAATCATCAACAATAACTACACTATTGCTTTGGCAAAGTGACTGAAACATCTCAGAGTCTTCTTCCATTCCCATGGTGTAAGGTTCAGGAAATGGGCAAAGAGTTCTGCACTGTTCATTTGTTGGTAATATATTTTTTAAACCAAGTGCTTAATAATTTAATTTCAGGGTCACAAAAGAAAAGAGAATGACAGAATGGTCATATCAAAATGTCATGCATATCACAATTATAAGACTAGACCCAAATTAGAAAGAGTTATTCTATAGTGTATTTATCAAGGAGAAATACTGGTTTGCAAAAAATTACCATGGACTTTAGGAAATAAGGGCTCCATGTTCCCTGACCTTTTGTCAGTCTTCATAGTTTCATAGTTATGGCTGCCCATGGGGTCCGTTCAGAGAGAATACGGTAAACATGCTCCACATTGAAGCCCAGCTTTGGAGCCATGGAACTTTGACTTCTTTGACACTCCTCCCATCAAGGGATAGGGTCTATTTCCTGCCTCTTGAATCTAGGCAGGCTTGCAACCACTTTGACCAGGAGAGTATGAACAAAGTGATGCTACATGACTTCTGAAGCTGCGTCATAAAAAGTCATGTGTCTCTGCCTTGCTTGCTGTAAGAAGTTTGAGTGGAGAGGCAGTGTGTAGGCTAGAGTCCACAATCCCAGTGGAGCCCATCCTTGAAGCCAACCCTCTCAAGGTGCAAACGTGGGTGAAGCCTCTGAACTTCATTTAGACCCTTGAGACCAGCCTACTCACCAGCCAAATACCACCAAGTGACCACTATTCAAGCCACGTGGGGCAGAAGAGTCGCACAGCTGAGCCCTGCCTGAATTCTAACCCACATTATTGGGAGATATAATAAAATAGTTGTTATTTTAAACCATCATATGTCAGGGTAGTTTGTTACACAGCAATAGATCATTGGAACAGGCATCTTTGGAAAGCAAGTCTGCCATACTATGAGAGCAGAAGGTGTCATGTGAATAACTTCAGAGCACAAGACAGAACCAAAAAGAATTTAATCCCCGTTATTTTCTTCTTTGTCCTTTTGAATATCGTTGATTTAAAGTGATTTTCTGAGTTGTTTGAAAAAACCACCCTTTATGCTCAGAGCTCTGTTGTGAGAAAAAGGTCGTTTCTATAATACATGTCTCAGGCCAGTCTTTTCCTCTTTTCTTCCCTCCATCAGTGGCTTCCCTTCTTCTCTCTCACCCTTTCCCTCAAACTGAGCCCTACTGGCAAAGCTTAGGAATTAAAGCTCCCTAAAAGTTAAGAAGGAAGTGTATTTAAAAGCATTTCAGAAGTAATTGACAATAACAACAAAAAAAGAGACAAATGAAAAGAAATGAAGCATCCAGAGACTTGAGTTCAAGACCTTGACTGAGTTGTTTTCCTCCCTGGGCCTCAATGTCTTCAACCATAAAATGAGAGGGTTAGCTTTGGATCCCTAAAGGTTCTCCCAGCATTAGCATCTTGAATTTCCAAAAAGCATAAAGGACTTATGAGAAGGCAACATGCTCATTTGCTAGATCACAACTCCACAAGGGTGGGGTATGCATTTGACTTTCTCATAACTAAGTATCTAGTACTTGAAAAATAGTCTTATTAAAAATGATAACAATATCAATAGTAGCAATAACAGGAAACCATCACTGAGTACTTGTCCAGACACTGTACTATGTGTTGGCTGTGCATTCTCTTATTTAATTCTCACAACAATCTTATAAGGTAGGTACTAGTGTTACCCCCATTCTACAGACAAGAGTACTGAGGCTTAGAGAGTTTATGTATTAATAACAGGCACAAAGGTACAGAGGTAGTGCACAGTGGAGATGGAATTGGAAGCCAGCTAGTCTGAATTGAAAGCGTCAGCTCTTGGTCACAACTATTTGTGGAAAGAAGACTGAAGGAACGAGCCGTGGCATCTCCCAGCCTATGAATATTTGCTTTGGTTACAAGGGTGGCTCAGAGATAGCAGAAGAAATTAAGACTAAGTCCTTGCCCTGTCTCCCAAGCTGCAATTCTCCATGCTTCCAGGTCTCAGTAACTTCTTCTTGACATATCTGGCCCCGTGGACAGGTACTTGATTTCCTCCTTATCCTCTCATAGAGGAAGGGCCAGTAGCCCTGGGCTCCTGCCAAGACAGCAGGATGCTCAGTCAAGCCCAAGGGTTTGTGTCAGGGGAGCCATCACTTGAGATGGTGTCTGGGAAAGGCTCTCAGGGAGGAGTCACTGTCCAAAGTCTGTTATTATGAAAAGCATCTGAATTATGTTTGGGAAAATAATTTTTCAGGGCTAGTGAATGGGAGCCATCATGGCGTGTACCAGACTCTGTGGCCTGGAAGCCAGGAGACATTGGTCCCATCATAGCTCAGAAACCAGTTTCCCATGAGACTGACAAGGAGATTTAACCACGGGGCTCTTGATTGCGAAGGTCCCTCCTTGCTCTGAGATGTTCCATTTTGGCTCATGATTCCAAATAACTCCATAACAAGCTTGGCTAGAACCCCAATTTGCAGCACAGAGAATGTACCAGAAGGTTCTGGCCCCTTGACCTGAATTTTCAAACAATTCAGTAAGAAAAATACAGCCAGGGGCTGTGTTGTCAGAGCAGCCAGAATATGTTCCCTGGATGTCATGATCCCCAAATCCCCTTCTGTGCCACAAAGTTGTTCAGCCAAAGAGAACCAGGACATTGTTTTGTTCATCTTGCCAACCGCGGAGGGCTTTCTCAGGGTGGGGATAAATTATGAATGCTCCCAGCCTGATAAATTATAAAATGCTCTCTCCCTGCCACTTCACCCCACCCCCTTGCTTCCTGTGCCTCTTCCTTTATCTCTATTCATATCTTTACAGGAACAGGTTACTGTCGCCAAATGAAACAAATCTGTTCAAAGGGGAATGTTGCTTGATTTGATCAAAGCCACACCTGTGTTGCTCTTAATAGCAGCAAAGGTGCTGGCAGCACCACGCCAGCCAGAACCATCACCCACAAACCTGGTGGCCAAGCTACTTCCTTTCCTTTGTGATTAGTCCTCATCTGAATTAGCGTGGTCCCTGAACATCGTTTCTCTAAATCAATGGAATTATTTTCACAGAGGGCTGTTTCAAACTGGCTTTTCTCTCCTTTATTTCCCTGTCTAGCTACTTAGCCTGTTTCTGTTCCCTAAAAACCATCTTTGTGCTCCGAGAGTGTTTAGTACACACTCTATCTTACTAGGACTTTTAATCATGTCCCCTAGAGCTTAACCCCAAGGCTCTGAGTCTTTTCTGTTTATTTCCTCCTCCTAGTTGAGCAAGGACCCAGTGTGGTAAGTTTGTTCTTCAATTCCCCAACAACCTCAGGGAGAGCTGTGGCAAAAGCAGCCATCTTGGTGATCTCCCAGGTAACGTGAAAAGTGCCTCATTGGTGTCCATGTTTGGTTCCGCCGGCTGAGGACCACCGTGGCAAGTGAACTTCCTTTCTGTGGGAGATTTTATTATTGCTCCTGCATACTCACTGCCCCTCCCTGTGAGAAGCTTGTACTTCCTGTCCCACTGACATCAGGTGTGACTATGTGACTTGATTTTGTCAATGGCATGCAAGCGGCAGTGACATATGTCACATCCAACCAGGAGTTATAAGAGCCAACCTGTAGCTCTGTCATTGCTCCTTTCTCTGCCAGGAAAGCGGCACGACCCATGTAGCAGCAGCTTCTTCAGCCTGGATCTCAGAGTGGAGACACGTGGAGCAGAGCTGCTGCTCGCCCGCTGCCGAAATGTGCCGTGAGCAAGGAATACACCTTGTTGTCGCAAGCCGCTGTGATGTGAGAGCTGTTTGTTACTACAGCACAACTTAGGGAAAGCAGAAGGACTGTCCTAAATGGTGGAACCAGTGCTGTCCTGTGCCTAAACATTCTGCTTTCTCCTCAAGGAAAATGCCTTCTCCTATACTGTTCATAAAGCTGGTTACCATGAAGACCCCTGACAAGTAATACATAACAGAAAATATGCATGTGACTCTTCACAGCTTACCAAGACTTTCGTAATTGTACAAGGTCATGTGACCCTAACCACAACCTAGTAAGGTGGAGCGAACAGGCATTCCTGTTATACAGTAAGGAAGTGGGAACCAGATGATTAAGGAACTTTCCCAAGGTGATGTGGCTCTTCAGTAGAACAACCAAAACTGGTACCTAGGCCTTGTGCCTCTCTGACCATTTCTACTCCATTAAAACTGCCCAACACTGATGCTCCAGGAGGGGAAACTGGAGCACCACCTAGGGTCTCCAATTTTCAAGTGACATGAGAGGCCACCGGAGGTGGCTGGGTGTTCCCACTCTGTTCACTCGAGTGCACTTTGAACACAACGTGCAGTATAAACAGGTATAAGTTTTGAGCCAATTTTTAGGAAAAGGCAGTTGCATTCTGAAACATTTCATCTGCAAAATCAATGGATTGGAACCTTGACAGATATTTTCTGAGAAGAAGTAAAAACTATTATGCACTCTGTAAAATATAAAATGCACATACAAGACTTGTGCAGGGATGTCTCTGACCAAACTTTTGACCAATCTTTAACTAGTGCAACCAATCAGAACTCAGACATGGCCTGGATGGCTCTTCAGATGACATAACTCATCATCTGAACACATGAATGATCCATGGTTAGTGACTAAGTAGAAAACGATAAGTAACACATGGTTATATGAGTAATACATTTATGTTGATGTAACTATTATATTTGTATTCACATAATTACTAGACAATAATTAATGATTAATAAACTGTTAAATCCTACTCTTGACAAAGGCAGAAATATTGAATCAGGTTATTTAAAAGGCAACAGCAGGAGGTGCAAGAAGGATATACTTTGCCTTTTGGTAACTTGAGCTTCCTAAGGGCCTCATCAAATTCTGAGCACAGGCTTCATAGCCCCTCAAAAGGAATCAGTCTACCTGAAAACCCTAGGCAGATAGGCTGCAGAGAAACATCTGCTCTGGCATTACTCTTTGTAGCAATTGGCTGTCAGTTTAAATGTCTAGGCTAGAGCCATTACTGGACCAGTGTAGTTAATTTACATATTTATCAAATAGCTATTATAGACCCAGTAGTAAACTAGATGTTCAGAGATTTATAAATGAGAAAAGAGAGATAATTTTGCCCACAACCTCCATCACTTAGAATTCATACACCAACTCCATACATCTGTGCTTTGCCTCTTCCCAGCATGTACAGTATTTTCTTAAGATAAGGTTGCTCCAGACAGGAGAACAAAAGAGTCCAATTCTTGGCTTTGGTGTTTCAAAAGCCAAAAGTTTTAACTGAATCTTTTGAAAGTCTGATTTAAGGTCTTAAAACAGAAACCACGCAAAGGCAAAAAGAAGTGAAGGAGAAAAAAAAAACCTTTAAATTGTATTCTGTCGTTATATCATTGGGGGTGGAGTTGGTATTCTAATAAGTATTATTTATTAAAACAAATGAGTAATTATATTGGATCCTTAGGAATCAGGATTTTTTGGCACAAAGGAGAAAGAGAAGTAGGAGATACAGTTAAGTAAAAACGCTATAGTCTTGAATTTGAAATGATGTATCAGTATGAATTCACTGAAAAGGGGTGGAAACAATAAGCAGCCTAATAACAATGCCCAACTCTAGTGCCTAGGTTGTGATTTTGAATCACCATTTTCTAATGAAAAGAACCAGGGATCGTTAGAGAAATCACTGATTCCGCGGCTGAGGCAGGAAACATGCAAGAGGCACTTGGAAACACTTTATCAAACCAAAGAGCAAAGAAGCTCTCACAGATTACTAGGGTCACATTAAAAGGACTTAGGGGCTAAGTTAAAAGAAGATCCCAATGGCCAAAGATGGGACAATATAAAGTTTCACAAAAATAACATCAATGTATTTCCACACTTCAAGTATGTTTAAATCCATGAGTTTTTAGTTATACTTTCTTTTAATATATTTTTTAAATTTTTAATTATTATGGTTACATAATAGTTGTATATCTTTATAAGGTACATGTGATGTTTTGATACAGGTATACAATGTAAATTAATCAAATCAGAGTAATTCAGGTATCCGTCACTTGAGGCATTTAACATTTCTTTATGTTAAGGACATTCCAATTCCACTCTTTCAGTTATTTTGAAATGTACCCTTACTTATTGTTGTTTATAGTCATTTTGTTGTGCTGTCAAATGTTGTTCATTCTATCTAATTATCTAACTATTTTTGTACCCATTAACAATCCCCACTTTATCCCTCCTACACACACACCCTTCACAGCCTCCGGCAACTGTCATTCTACTCTCTGTCTCTATGAGTTCAATTGTTTTTAATATTTAGCTCCCACATATGAGAGAGAACATGAGAGATTTGTTTTCCTGTGTTTGGCTTATTTCACTTAACATAATGTTCTCTGGTTCCATCCATGTTGTTGCAAATGGCAGGATTTTACAAAAAACATATGATCATTTTAATTGATGCTGAAAAAGCATTTAATAAAATTCAACATCCCTTCATGATAAAAACTCTCTAAAAACTGGGTATGGAAGGAGTTTACCTCAACACAATAAAAACCACATATGACAAATCCACAGCTAGCATCATAATGAATGGGGGAAAACTAAAAACCTTTCCTCTAAGATATGGAATAAGATGAGGATGTCCATTTTCACCACTGTTATTCAACATAGTATTGGAAGTTCTAGCTAGAGCAATCAGGCAAGAGAAATAAATAAAGGGCATCCAGATTGGAAAGGAAGAAGTCAAATTATCCTTATTTGCAGATAATATGATCTTATATAATATCTAGAGAAACCTAAAGACTCCACCCAAAAACTATTAGAAATGATAAATTCAGCAAAGTTGTAGGATACAAAATCAACATACAAAAATCAGTAGCATTTCTATATGCCAACAATAAACAATTTGAAAAAGAAACCAAGAAAGTAATCCCATTTACAATAGCTACAAATAAAATAAAATAAAATACCTAAGAACAAACTTAACCAAAGAAGTGAAAGATCTCTATAATGAAAACCATAAAACACTGATGAAAGAAATTGAAGAGGACACAAAAAAATGGAAAGATATTCCATGCTTGTGGATTGGAAGAATCGATATTGCTAAAATGTCCAAACTACCCAAAGCAATCTACAGATTCAGTGCAATCCCCATAGAAATACCAATGATGGAAATAGAAAAAATAATCCTAGAATTTATACAGAACCACAAAAGACCCAGAATAACCAAAGCCATCCTGAACAAAAAGAATGTAACTGGAGGAATCACATTACCTGACTTCATATTATACTACAGAGCTACAGTAACCAAAACAACATGGTACTGGCATTAAAAACAGACACGTAGACCAATGGAATGGAATAGAAAATCCAGAAATAAACCCACACATCTATAGTGAACTTATCTTTGACAAAGTTTGCAGGAACATACAGTGGGAAAAGGACAATCTCTTCAATAAATGATGCTGGGAAAACTGGATATCCAAGTGCAGAAGAATGAAACTAGACCCTTATCTCTTGCCACATACAAAAGTCAAATCAAAATGGATTAAAGACTTAAATCTAAGACCTGAAACTATGAAGTTACTAAAAGAAAATGTTGGGGAAATGCTTCAGGACATTGGTATGGGCAAGGAGTTCTTGAGTAATACCCCCAAAACACAGGCAATGAAAACAAAATTGGACAAATAGGATCACATCAAACTAAAAAGCTTCTGCACAGCAAAGGAAATGATCAACAAAGTGATGAGACAGCCCACAGAATGGGAGAAAATATTTGCAAACTATCCACATAACCAAGGATTAATAACTAGACTACATAAGGAGCTCTGACAACTCAATAGGAAAAAATCAAATAATCCAATTAAAAAATGGGCACAGCAGGAGGTGAGCAGCCAGCAAGTCAGCAAGGGAAGCTTCATCTGTATTTACAGCTACTCCCCATCGCTCGCATCATCGCCTGAGCTCCTCTCAGCAACTTCAGAAAGGAAGACCCTGGCTTCAGAGAACTACTCTGGTGTCCAGATAAGGCCCGAGTTTGCTTTCACGACAACAACAACAAAAAATGTTTGTTTCATGAAGATAAGTGCCATTGACTGTTGCAGAAAGCAGAAGATGGCTAACTAGGGTCACTCCTGCCCTCGTGGATCTTCTCAGGGTTGAGAGTGACAAAGCAAAATATACTTGGTTAATGGACTACTTTGGTCCCTCTGTAAATAAGCCATGCAAGAGATAGTGGGGCAAAGTTAATTTGTTCTAGATTGAATATGGGAAGGAAGTAAAAAACACACCTCGTTGGGGTTGGGGGTGTTTATTTGCTTTATAATTTGACATTCAGAATTGGCGTGAATAACATCGGTAGACAAAGTCAATTAATGGCCCCAATTTTTATTGCTAATAAAAGAACATTATATACGTAAAGCCTGATGGTTAATCTTCCCTTAGGGTGTCCGAGTTACTTGGCCTGGAGCCCTAGCATAAATGCAGTACTGTTTGTCCTGCTGCCACCAAGCACAATGTTCTCACCTGCTGCCCAGCACAGGGGAATGGGATCCAACCAGCTTCTGGGTTATTGTTGGACATGAAGTGGTCTGGCTCTGGGTCAAAACAAATTTGGCCCTTTAAAGTCTCTGAGGGTTGGGGCAAGTCCTGAAAAACAGTGACAAGGCCATAATAGATTCTTTATGAACGGTTCTGTACTCAAATGACATTGAGCCTGGTGTTTGCGGGTGCTGACCTCAGAAGTGCCGTCTCAGAAGCAGCTCGGTGCTGCAGAGAAGCTGAGCTATAAATGGATGCTGTGCAGCTGTGAGGGGAGCTATTTTGGGATCCCAGGGGGTCTCATTTGTACTTCAGGTTAGAAGGCTTCCAAGTGAAGGAGCGTTCTGGGGGTGGGGGGAAGACTACACCACATGTAGCCCTCCTTCCACCTGCCCCACTCTTCTGCTGGGGCTACTAGATCCCATCCCCCTCTTTCTTCAAAGACCTCCCTAGCACAGGGTCCTGGAGCCCTTTGGGAATGAGGGAGGAGCACATCAGGGAGGAGAGGGAGCAAGTCGTCTTCCAGCCCAGAGTGGTCACGGAAATTGCTTCCTCGGCTGCGTTCTAGATAAAACTCTGCTGACCTTTGCAAGATGGGCAGAGGTGCCAAGGCCTCAGGCTCTCATTGCTTTTTGCATCCACTTCAGTGGCTTTCAAACTGGGAGTAACCTGGGAGCTGAGTTGAAAAGAGAGAGTGTCAGACTCATCTTCACAGTTCAGCTATGGCCCGCTCTGAGAGACAGAGGGTCTGGATCGTTCTCCCTCATGGCTCAAGCCTCGGGCTTCAGTGGGCATGACCTTAGAGCCCTCTGAGTAGTACAGCTCCAAATTGCAGCTCTTCTTTCCCTCCCCTTCTATCCAACCTGAAATCACCTTGTCAGTCATGTTAGGTTAGAGGCAACGGTAGATTAATGATCTCTTCCATTAGCCCATGCTTAACGGATCAGATTAATGGCTGCCATTTTGAAGACAGACAGCGGATCTAATGGAGCAGGTTACGTTGCTTAAGCATGTGCGCCTCAGAGCCACTCAGACCTGGGATGGAATGCTGCATGGCTAAGTCCTAGCTATGTGGCCTTGGGCTAGTCTTTTCATCCCCTGAGACTCAGGCTCTCCCTCACAAAATAGGGATAACTATCATTCTGCTTCATGGGGTTGTTGTGAGAATTAAATGTGGCAAAATACTTAGCACCATGCATGGCACCATGCAGTGCTCTCAAAAGGTAAGCCATTTTTGTGATGGATATGCTATATCCATTTTTACTAATGGACAGGGGAAGAGAAGTGGTGATGAGAACTCTTGAGATTTGAGGCTGCACAAGGACCCTAGATTTGACTTACCTTGTCACTGTTGAAGGACCTTTCTGCTCTAGACTGAATGTTTGTGTCTCTCCAAAATTTGTATGTTGGAATTTAATCCCCCGTGTGATGGTGTTTGGAGGTGGGTTCTTGGGGAGGTGATTAGGTCATGAGGGTGAAGCCCTCACGAATGGGATTAGTGCCCTTATGAGAGAGACCCTGGAGAGCTCCTCTGCCCCTTCTGCCATGTGAGGATTCAGCAAGAAGATGGGGTCTGTGAACCAAGAAGCAGATCCTCACCAGACAAAAAATTTGCTGGTGCCTTGATCTTGGACTTCCCAGACCCCAGAACTGTAAGAAATAACATTCTATTGTATACAAACCACTCAGTCTATGGCAGTTTGTTATAGCAGCCCAAAGGCAATAAGACACCTCCTAAGCCAAGGAAAAGAGGAGTGACATGGTGGGAAGAAGGGAACAAGGATGTAGTCAAACTCTTGCTGCTTCTAATCAGGCCTCAGGCTGGCCCTTAGGTTGTACTATGAAGAGCTCCTAATAGTGACAGCCCAAAAAGCCAGGTGTTTAAGAGATACCTGCTGCCTGTGCTAAGATGTCCTGAACAAACATCTCAGCTCTACAGGAGAATCATAGCAATGAAACTATAAGGTACTATAGAAATAGAGTTCATATCCTCTCTTTCACATGAGGCAATAAAGGTTCAAAGAGGTAGAAGGACTTACCCAAGGCCACACAGCTAAGAGAAACAGAACCAAGACAAAGAACCAGGTTCCCCCCAGTCCAAAATCACATGAAGTGCTGTAAACCCAGACAATATTATTAGCCTAGATTTTTAGATGTTTTGAGTTTAGCCAGATGGCTTTTTGTTGTTGTTTTTAGGTACTGTCCAAATGAACATTGTGAAATAAAGGATTAGATTTTTCACGGGAAATCTATAGTTTGTAAATATAACACATGGTGGCCTGGATTTTATTATTCCCTGAAAAAGAAATCTTGTTGGTGGATGGGAAGGGACAATCTAATATCAAAGGTCGGCCTTATTTTCCTCACAAACTGTATGAAGTTCTACAAAATTACACTTTTTGCCTTCCAAAATGATTTCATTAAGCAAACGCTTTTTGGACTCTTAGCATGCACTAGGAAAGGTGAGAAAGATATTATCAGTGAACAAAATAGACAAAAATTTCTCCCTTTGTGGAGTACCCATTCTAGGGAGGGAGATGGACGGGTAAATGATAAACCGACCAAATAAGCGAATTATATAACAGGTTAGAAGGTGATAATTGTAATGGAAAAGATAGAACCAGGTAAGGGCAATTGGGAATGTCAAGGATTGGGGGTGCAATCTAAGTGGGGTAGTCAGGGTAGGACGCATTGAGAAGGCGACATATCAGTAGAGTGAACATATAATTTATCATTTAAATTGAGAAACATTTAAGAATACAAGGGGAAGCTATTCATAATTACACTAGGACAACAGGTGTGAACTGGCACTGCCCTGGGCAAGCAGGGACATACTTTCTCCCTGCATGTAATCAAAGACTTGAAGGAGGTGAGAGCATCAGCCCAGCAGGTACCTGGGGGAGGTGTGGTTCGGGCAGAGGGAAAAGCAAGTTCCGAGACCCTGAGGCCAGAGCACACCTGACAAGGTAGAGGAATGGCAAGACATCCAGTGTGGCTGGAGGAGAGAGAAGTAAGAGATGAGGTCAGAGAGGTTCTGGGGACCCCAGAGGGCATAGGCCATTGTAAGGGCTTAGGCTTTTCTCCGAGACAAACAGGAAGCCATTGCTGAGTCTTGAGCCAAGTAGTAACACAATCTGGCTTAATCTTACCAGGATTCACTTTGACTGGTGTGTTGAAAATAGACAGAAGGGTTGGAGCAGGAAAGCAGGGAGACAAGTTAGGAGGGAACAGTAGAAGGGGTAAGAAGTCAGATTCTGGGTATATTTTCAAGGTAGAACCAATAGGTCTTTTCTCCATGAAAGTGCCTCTTCAGTCTTAAATAAGAAGGGCAAGGCCAGGTGTGGTGGCTCACACCTGTAATCCTAGCACTTTGGTAGGCCAGGGTGGGAGGATTGCTTGAGGCCAGGAGTTTGAGACTAGCCTGAGCAAGAACAAGACCCAGCTACTCTGGAGGCTGAGAAAGGAGGATCGCTTGAGCCCAGGAGTTTGAGGTTGCAGTGAGCTGTGATGACGCCACTGCGCTCTAGCCTGACCCTGTCAAAAAAGAAAAAAAGAAAGAAAGAAAGAAAGAAAGAAAACTTAGCACATGCAAAGCATTTGATTCAATCACGTTACCACTACTACACATGGTCACATCTTAATAAATATTCACTGACAGCAGCAGTGGAAGAAGAACCCCTGAAATTAATATTTCAAACCATACAATCTCTTAAATTAATTTAGCAAAAGGAAGGCTAGAATAAACATTTATTGAACACCTACTATATGCCAGACACTCTGCTAAATGCTCAATTGACCCTTGCAACAACCCTGTAAGGCAGCTATTACCCCTGTTTTATATACTAGGAAATAGGAGCAAGGAAACAAAGCTTCCTGAGCTTGCCTGAGGTCATCCAGCTAGTAAGTAGTGTGTGTTTTTATGCATTTAAAAATTCCAAAAGTATATTCTCCAAATTGTTACCTTCCCACTTTACATAACCCCACATTATTTTAAAATTTCAATAATATATCCGATATTCCTATAACCAGGCAAAAATATGATATTTCCATTTTGGGGATGGGAGAGGAGTTAGGGAAGGCAAACAACCCTGGACGGGTTGTCTAGAAATGCAGAACCTTGGGGCTTCCCTGTAGAACATCCAGCGTCTGCTGCAATGTTGCCAAGCCACTAGGAAGAGGGTAAACTACGCACAGCACCAAGAACTTAAGAAATCAGCAGGGAAAAGACAAAAAAGGAAGATAGGTAAGCGTGTAATGTATTTGAAAGAGATTTCATCTAAGATTGTTAAAATAATAGAAAAGATTTCATGCTTAAAGGGATAAACTTCCTTAATCTGTCACATACTCTTAATCCCTAGATGAGATGTCTCTGTTCTTGGAGAACGGACACAACTTCCTTATATATTGACCTCTAGGGCCCCGGACAAGGCACAACAGTGATTAATTCAGTAACCCTGATGTGTTTTTTTAAAAACATGAGGAAGATTCTTGAGTCCAGATTAACTTTAAGGTCAACAGATTGTTCTTATCACCTCAAATAACATCCCCCTGAAAAGAGTACTAGGGAAAACCCATCGATGAAAGAAAAACCACCTCTGCAAAGGGCTGCTGCAATTATTTGAATCCTGTTTTTTAAAAGGTATCTCATTGGTCAGTATCCTGTTATTTGTGTATTTTGAATCTGGTAATAATAGCAGATATATCAGACACATTAGAGGAGGTTACTACATTCTAAAAATAATTTTTAAATGACTGTGCTATGTGTCTAAGAATGCCATAGGAGGGAATTCATCTTTGACAGGAAGCAGAGGTTTGCCCAGACTCTCAGGGGAAAATGAGGTGATCTGTTGGAAAGTAAGACAAAGTCACTTAAGGGAAGCTCAACAAAAAGATAAATGAAAAGAGCATCTCTACGAAAGTTTATGTTTTATATATTTCTTTCTAAAGAATTTTGATTCTGGCAGGGGCTTGAAAACATAATTCAAATCAACCAACAATTGATTACTGAACACCTCCTTTATTCACAAGAAGGAAGATACAGTCTCTCTTCTCAAGGAGATCATAATTGATTGCAAAATGATGTGATAAATTCTCTTTACACACACCCACACACACGCACACGCACACATACGCACACACACACAGCACGATGGGATGAAAGGTGGGGTAGCTTTTAATTCTGCAATGGGCCTGAAGGACATAGGAGGTCAAAGGAAACTACCAGGAGATGGTCGGGGCTGCAGTTTCCAGCCTATCAACGAGCAGTTTAGCATCCTTTGCATCTTACTGTCCACAGATCTCTTGAGAGGCAAGAAATTAGTTCTGCTATCCCTAACTTTGCTTTGAGAACCCTGCTTGCTATTCTTAGCCTTCAAACAAAGTCTAGTGGGAAAACAGTGGAAATTCTAGACCTTAAGAACAGATTGAACAATGAAAAAAAAAGAAAGACAACAGATTGAAGCATTTTTCTTAGAAGCTAAACGAATTTTAAAACTTTCAAACTGAAGAGAAAAGAGGCAGGTTAAAAAACAGCTTCTTCCCTCCAACAGAAAGCTGGTGTTACTTAGTAGAAATGGAAAGGAAAGATACGAACAAATTTCACCCTACCCTACCTTGACCTCTACTCCCTCCAAAGAAATGCTGTCATCCCATCAGGTGTAGGATACCCTAAGACTGCGGTCCCCAACCCCCAGGCCACCGACCGCTATTGGTCCGTGGCCTGTTAGGGACTGGGCCGCAGAGCTCCAACACCCACCCGCCACCACCCCCTCTGGTCTGTGGAAAAATTGTCTTCCATGAATTCGGTCCCTAGTGCCAAAAATGTTGGGGACCACTGCCCTAAGAGATAGGGCAAGGAGGAGCCTAAGTTCACCTCTGCGTACTTAAACCCTGCATCCAGCTACTTCCCTGAGTTCCATGCCCACCCCAAGGCAGTCAGCAAACTAAGGGACCTAAAATTATAGCAGATTGTCTGACAACCTCCCAGCCTACTGATAATCCACCCTGGGTCCACACTTCCACACCCAGAAGATTTGCTTGCTAACATGTTCATCCTGTTGGTCTTAAAGACACAGCCCACGTTGTCTGAGGTGACTGACAGAGCTTCCTGAAGACGGCAATGTCCCAGATGATGAGGGTTACTGTTTGTTGTCCTTGAAGACTCTGGGAAGTTCACTGGTCTCCCATGGCCTTCCAACAGGACCCACAGGGTTCTTCTTTGCCTCCTTGGGCTCCTTTCAAAACTACAAATCCCAGGTTCTCGGGTGGGAACACCTTCACTCCTTTCCAGTGAATGAACCACTGATTTCCCAAGTGTCATCTGACTCCTGTTCTTTTCATCCCACTTGCTGCTTCTCAGGCATTTAGATAATGGTTGTCCTTATTTGACCAAAGAAAGATTAAAACACAACAAAATAAAACCTTAGAAGCTTTGACCTTTTTTGGTGACCTCTAGGTTACCAAGTTCTCCTTTGCTTCTAGTAAAGGGATGATGTGTTTCTATCAGCTCCTTGTGTATGATTTACCTAAAAGACAGTCATCTATTGTCGTACATGTCTAATAAACTGGGCCTCTTCCTTGGGCTGTGGTACAAAGCCAACTGCTTCAAGAAGGACAGATTCCACCAAAATGGTGGACACAAAATATCGTTGTGTAACTGAATCCATGCTTGTTTATGGTCCTAGAAATAGCCTCTTTAGTTTATCCTTGCACTCATGAACGATTTTTTTTTCCCCTTGCCTTTCAGATTACCAGCTTTCAAGGCTGAGCCCGTGTTCTGTCTCCCCAGGAAAACTTTTCTGGCTATTCCAGCCCATCGAGAAAAGGCATGAGCTTCTCATGAAGAGTAGACAGCTATCAACATTGTGGCTTCCATGGGGACCTGCCAGCCCCCAAGCACCCATTAGTAGTGAATCCAGGGTCAGGGTAAAATGAGAGCTAGATGGTGGCCAACTGTCAACCAGGAAATCTCTTTGGGGCCAGCCTGTCATACTGGGGCTCAAAGAAAGGGACCAATTCCTGAGAATTAAAGTGGTGAGAACAAAATTAAACAGTGAGAAGCAAAACGAAAATTCATTCCTAGAATGAATTAGTAGACTAGAAGCCCATGGGAATGAGGAGGGTTATAATTTACGGAGTAACTAGAGCTAGGAGATCATCACAGACACAGACTCTGGCTTTGGTTAGCATAAATGATGATCCAAGGACAATAGAGAAGTCCAGAAACCAACCATAGTTTTAAAGACGACCATCAGATAATAACATGGGCTGTGGAATCTGAGTTCAGGTTCTGACACCTTTCCTTACTAGCTTGCTTAGAGCTGAGCCACAGCTTCCCAACTATAAGAAGAGAAAGATACAACCTACCTCCGTGGGGTGTTAATAAGCATTTAATGAGAAGATGGGTAAAAGGCACTTTTCTCTATGCTCAGCACATAGTGAGCACCCATTCGATGTTAGTTATTGCTGTTTTCCTACCTCGTAGCATTGTACCTGGCACATGTCACATGCCCCATAACCATTCATGATCGGACATGGATCCAGGGCATGAGAGAGAAACCAACACCAAGCCCTGCCAGGAAGGAAGACTGGGAGGCTGGCTGGGACATCCTACACATGGCTTGCTCCGGTCCAGTTGAATCTGGAAACATGAGCAAAGCAGGCAGTGACCGTGGCAAAGGCAAAGGAATTGGGGCAGGAGAGCAACTCTGACAAACCCAAAATAGAACAATTATAACAATATACTGTAATAATAGTTACGTGAATGTGGTCTCTTTCTCTCTCTCTCTCAAACTATCTTGTTGTACTGTACTCACCTATTTTTCTGAATGAAACTGCAGAAAACGAAACCTCTGATGAATAGGGTCTGGTACAGTTGTGTGATCACCAGCAGGTTAATTAAGCCTTTTTTATCAGTTAGCTATTGCTACATCACAAATCATCCCAAAACTCAGTGACTTAAAATAACAATCATTTTTTATTTCTCAGAAGTCTGCAAGTCAACTGGGTGTTGGCTGACCTAGGCTGGCCTTAGATGTTGGTAGCTCTATCATCCTCTCCTTGGGACCAAGGGCTAGCGCACACGTCCTCCTCTTGGCCATGGCAGAGGCATGAGAGAACAAGCAGGCACACGCAAAGTCTCTTAGGCCTAAGCTCCAAACTGGCACATGGTCACTTTTGCCTCATTTTTGCAGTCGAAGATGTCATACAGCAAACTCAGTATCAAGGGGTAAGGAAATATACTGATGGGGTCCAGGACACACTACCCCAAAATATGGCACCTTGGCATTTGAGAAAACCACAGAAGCAGAAAGATCACTTTCACCTTCTTCCTGCCCTTCTCCCTTGAAGCAGGTCATAAAACCCAGGAAGGATTTCCTGACCTTCCCCGGAAGCAGGTCCTAAGACCCTCATCCAAGAGGTGCACTTCCTATCCCCAGAGGACAGGAACATTCTTACCTCTGAAGACACAAATTCACAGAGAAGATCTGAACAAAGCTGCCTTGCTAAGTTCTCTCCCAGTTTTTTACCCTTAGATCATACCCACTTTGTCCAATTATATTTCTCCATGACTGTCCACTCTTCATAAAACTTAGAATAAAAATGCACAAGCTTAACCGTTTCTTTGAGTCTTCTTTTCCTTATGCAGGCTCCCGTGTCATGCAAAACTTACATTAAGTAAATTTGTATGCTTTTCTCTTGTTAAACTGTCTTTTGTTACTGGGGCCTCAGCCATGAACCTATTAACGGGTGAGGAAAAGGTATCTTTCCTTCCCTATGATACCTTGACCCTTCTGTGGAAAGAACAGCAAAGTTACATGGCAAAGGCAGTAGATGCAGGGAGGACAGAAGAGTCAGAGTCACTGTTGCATTTTCTCGCATCCTCTGCACTTCGTTCTCCCATTTATTTATTTATTTATTTTGAGACAGAATCTTGCTCTGTAGCCTGGGCTAGAGTGTCATGGTGTCAGCCTAGCTCACAGCAACCTCAAACTCCTGGGCTCAAGCCATCCTCCTGCCTCAGCCTCCTGAGTAGCTGGGACTACAGGCCTGTACCACCACACCCACAGATAATTTTTTATATTTTTGTAGAGACGAGGTCTCATTATGTTGTCCAGGCTGGCCTCAAACTCCTGGGCTCAAGCGATCCTCCTGCCTCAGCCTCCTGAGTAGCTGGGACTACAGGTGTGTGCCACCACACCCAGATAATTTTTTATATTTTTAGTAGAGATGGGGTCATGCTTTTGTTCAGACTGGTCTCGAACTCCATTGTCCCATTAATAATAGATCAATCTTCATAGCGTTATTAGAAGATTAAAAGAGAGAGAACCAGCGTGGTGGCACACACCCGTAGTCCCAGCTACTCAGGCGGCTCAGGTGGGAGGATCGCTTGAGCCCAGGAGTTTGAGGCTGTAGTGAGCTATGATCTCACCACTGCACTCCAGCCTGGGTGACAGAACGAGACTCCATCTCAAAAAAAAAAAAAAAAAGGGTGATAACATACATTTAAATACTTTTCACAGTGCCTGGCACATAAGTGTTCAATAAATAATCCTAGTTTTATTACACTTTTGTGCTCTAGTCAGACTTGGACTCCCTTCTCCTTGCCTGGGTTCTCCCCTTCAGATGTCACTTCTAGGTGCCACAGTCCTCACTACTAGTGTCTGGAGAACTATTTCTTATTCTGTCTGAAACACTCAAATCCCTCATTTTAAACAACATACTTCTCAACGCCATGATGGAACCAACCTGCATCGTGTGCCTGCTGTTGTGACCCACTAAGAAGAGCACATCACTTCTGGGATATTCCTGCCAAAATCACACAACCTAAATTTAATTATGAAGAAATATCAGAGAAATCCATACTGAAGGACATTCTACAAAATAAGTGGCCTGAACTCTTCCAGAATGTCAACGATGAAAGACAAAGGAAGGTCTGAACTGCAGGTTTGATCATAAATCAGCAAATTATGGCCCTTGGGCCCAATCTGGCCTACCACCCGTTTTTGCAAATAAAGTTTTATTGGAATACAGCCACATCCATTCATTCATTTATACATTGTCTATAGCTGCTTTTTGTACAACAAAGGCAAGGTTGAGTATGGCCCATAAGCTGAAAATATTTACTATTTAGCCCTTTACAGAAAAAAACGTGCCTACTCTTGGATCTGATAAACAGTTTTGCTAAATTTCCTAATTTTAATAATTGCACTGAGGTTGTATAAAAGAAGGACCTTGTTCTTGGGAAATCCACACTAAAGTATTTAGGAGTCAAGGCATCGTGTCTACAACTTGCTCTGAAATGTTCAGGAAAAAAATAGAAGAGTGGGGAGGGAAAGAATGAGAAAGTAAATCTGGCAAAATGTTAACAATTGGTGAATCTGGGTAAAGAATATGTTCTTTGGATATATTTGCAAATTTTCTGCATATTTGAAATTTTCTCAAAATTTAAAAAGGCTTTTAAAAAATTGCATAGGCTTTGCCATAAATACCGCTAAGGAGATCTTTTCACTTCGATACAATTTGGAAAATGCCTGCTACGACTCCTCTCTTGAACGGCTCCTCTCTCAGTTTGCTTGGCCCTGGCTTTCTGGTTCCCTCATCTGCACACCTGTGCCCTGGCCCACTGCGCCTGTGTTATGTCACGTGGCACTGCAGTTCTGCCCTCGTGTCATGTCCCATTTCTTGGCTAGTTGAACAACTCTCTGATTGAGGTTCAATCTGAAAACCTCCCGTATTGAACAGAAACGTGGATTTTACAAAACTTCCTGTGTATCACAACTGAACTTCTGCCATGGCTGGGGTGCGGGGGTGATTCTGTTTTAACGATTTCACTCCCACTGTCACGGAGGCCATGAACCTGACCTAGAGAAAAAATCATGCAAGCCACACACCCTCCACCCCTTCACCACACACCTCCTGCCTCCCTTAGCCATGTTGCTCTTACGCATCAGTTGGAGGGAGCCTGAGGAAAGGTGGTTGATACCTATTATTTTCTTCTCTGCAGGGTCTCGATAGGACAGAATTTCATCTTAAGGTGTGGGCTTTTTTTAAAAGATGTGCTTGTATGGAGTATAAAATGCTGGTTTGTTACTCTAGAATCATACCTCACCCATGGTATTCTCTCCACACAATTAGAGCCATTCTCTTCCTTGACTGGCTTGGGTAGGACTCGCCTGAAACCTTAAAGAAGCAGAGAAAGCCTCTCTCTTTCCCCTTCTCATATATTATCTCATTTTGTCCACACAACAACCCTAGAGGGCAGTGGGACAAATATTGTCACTTCCAGTTAATAAGGCATAATACTGAGATTACAAGAAATTAAATAACTGCTAACTTAGGTCACACAGTTAGGAGTGGTAGCACCAGAAATAGACAAGAAGGCAAAGAGAAAGTGTGGGGTATAGTCGGAAGAACAGAGAGCGAGCAGCTGAACATTCTGGCATTAATCCCAGCATCCTGCTCATTCCAGTTCCAAGGTTATAGAAATCTGAATTCTTTACTTAATGCCTAGAAACCTCAGTTTCCTCGTCTGCAAAACCAGGGTGATAAAATCTAATTCCTGAGTTGGTGGTGAGGCTTAAGTGAAGGATATATGAGCACCTCGTCCGGTACCTAGCAGACTCAAGAAACATCATGACTTCCCTGTCCCCACCTTCTTCTATCTTACGTGCAGTGCAAGATCTTACATACTCTAGGATATGAATTAAAATCAGCACCTGGGGAGGGCTCTCCTAAACCAGTTGATGTTAGCTAATGGGATCCTTCTCATGCTAAGTACTGAGTTTACAGACGGGATCATGGGAGGTTTTACTGCCAAATAAAAGGCAGCGCTCATGAGGATTGTATTTGCTAAGCACAGCTTGTGAAATATGTGCTAGTAAAGCTGCGGCAGCCTGTTCATTTCTTTATGATTTTTTTAAGGGCAGCTGTGGGCATTATTTGCATTCTCTTCCATACTCTTAATGTTACTTACGCTAAATATCTGACATCTCAGTCCCAGACAGAGGCATAAAGTTCTAACGAATGGGATAAATCAGGCTCATTTTTAAGAATGCAGGAAATAGAGCCTTAATTTTTTTATTATTAGCATCGTAAACCATTAAATATTAAGACTCCATAAACGCGGCCCTGTGCACTGATAAATTAACAATGCCCACCAAGATGCGTTCTTGTATTATGGGGGAGCTGGAAAAGAGTCCTGGAGTCTGGACCCAGACAGGCGAGCTGGTTGGGCAGAGCCATTCGTTTTCGGTCATAAACAAAAGGCCGTACTAGTTTGTACCGCCTTAAACTGAGACACGCTTTGGAGGACACTCGCATCTACTGGTGGAGAGTTGAGGCGCAAGTGCTGCAGAAGGTACCAGATCACGGGCTGAGGTGCTCTTTGAGCTCGCCCGAATTCTACTCGCCCCGACACAGCAAAGCGTGTCCCTTGGTGCTCTGGATGTCCAGTTAGCCATGGTCCAACAGAGGACCATGGGAAGTCAGCAGGCTGGACCCCTCGCTCAGCAAGTCTTTTTATGAGAGACGTGGCCCAAGGTCATGGAGAAAAATTTTTATTCGTGTCAAGCAGAGACTTTCCTCAGAACACCTGCTTCCCTCACACCAAAAAGCCAAAGTCTCCCCGAGCTGGGTTGTGGAGGCCATTTTTAAAAGTTAAAAATGAATCCGAGTGATGGAGGCCTTGTCCTGGGACACCCTCCGGCCTGGGGACAGAAGCGACTGTTTGGGGGGATGGGGTAGAAGTGGCCTGGACTTTTGTCTCACAAGCTGATAAGGAAAGTGCTTTTTTCCCCTTTCAGTGACCTTTCTAACCCCATCTCTCTTCCCAGCAGCTCCCTGGTGCCCCCGAGAGCGCCCGAGCTGCGGAGGTGCAGGGCGATGCTGGCCCCTCGCGTCTACCAGGACAAAGCCCTGGATCTGCTCCAGATGCAGCTTCTCACTTGTGCCTGACCTGGGCAGGGCCTGGAGGGCGCCTCTCTCCATGTGCCTAATGAGGGGCCTGGGAGATTCCTCTCTCCATCACTCTGGGGACAGACGTGAACGTGGCTGTCTCTCTAGAGGATGTGCAACTCCATGTAATTACACCTTTTTCAAGCCGTGTAGAATGGAATTGTTGGAAAGGCCCCATTGATTGTGGGCTTGCGAATTGGTAGGCTCCAACTGGGACAGCTGATAATGATAATGATCTTGCATTTATACAGACCTTTTCATCCAGATGGATCCATAGAGCTCAGCAGAATTTACAACCAATTGTAAAAGCGCAGAGCCAATCTCTGCCCTCTGCGAGGTGCTGCCAGCTCCTACAGAGGTCGCATTACTGCTGGGGGTCTTGGTCAACATTGTCCCTCCAGCGGGAGCACGTTCCAGGTCCATGCACTTGAACTAGAGGAGGAATTTGCAAATCACGGTAGCCCTAGCACAAAACAGGCTGTGCGGGGCAGCTGGAGAGCTGGGGCTGTGGGGAGCTGCACCTGTGTGAAGAAAAGCAGGATTCGGCCCTTTGCTGAGTGCAGAGCTCCATCCCTGCACACCCAGCATGAGCTGCTAGGGCAGGCTGAAGTCAGGGAGACA
>NW_012148619.1:5067850-5102703 GCF_000956105.1 Propithecus coquereli
TTTAGTAGAGACAGGGTCTCACTCTTGCTCAGGCTGGTCTCGAACTCCTGACCTTGAGCGATCCACCCACCTCGGCCTCCCAGAGTGCTAGAATCACAGGCGTGAGCCACCGCGCCCGGCCGAGTCTTGGACTTCTGATCTCGTGAACCATGATATGTGATACAACTATAAATACAGTAATCTGGTTTTTTAAAACAAGATGTAAAGATATTCTACATAATCCCTGCCTTGTTTCCTGGATCCCATTGTATCTTCCCCTTTTTTTCAGGTAAAAAGTAGGCATGTGGTAGGATGTGCCATCACTTTGGACCCTAGATATCTGTGGGTTGAGCGTAAGTCTTAAGTGGATCCACGGGAATTTCTGCAGCATTCCCGGACATGCACTAACATGCATCATCCCCCGCCCCCATACACACGTATCTATACAAAGCAAACTTCTGAGAGACCCTGAGGTGAGCAGGAAAAGAAATACCGAAGGATATGGCCCTAGGCTCGTGCTGTCCAATACAGTGGCCACTGACCACATGTGGCTATAAATTTGTAGTTTAAAGTTTATTAAAAGTAAAATGAAAACTTCACTTCCTCAACTGCACTAGTCACATTTCAAGTGTTCAATAGCCACATGTGGCTGGTGGCTGCCATGACGCATAGTGCAAATTGGGACATTTCTGTCACCGCACAGAGCTCTATCGGACAGTGCTACTGTAGACTGCAACAATGCTGGGCACAGGGCTCCCTGATGCATTGTCTTCGGGGGAATGTATAGGTCCGATTTTCTTCAAAGAGCAGAAAACCTACATGCTAAACAAGAGCACTTGCAGATCATCAAAAGGTGGCTGTATCTCCTAAATACTGAAAGGCAACGACCTTGGAATGACCTAAGAGCATACCAATAAGATGCAGATAATGCAACAGCCATATTTTTTATCTACTTCCTGCCTCCAAGTTCCAAACTAAACTATCATCCCCATCAAATGGACCACTCGACACCAAGACATGAGCAATTTTATGTTACATAAATGTTTGGGGATCTCTTTAATCTCTTTTATTACATTTTCCTTTATAAAATGTCACCATTTATCTAGTATCTGATTACTTTGTCTTTATAGTCCTATAGTTGGCTTTTGGACCATTTGATAAATATGCATGGTTGATTTCTTTGCAACAGCTCCTCAGTAACTCTTTACTCAGCCCGAAGTTGGCAATATTATTCCCAAGATCAACCCCTTTTCTTTTCTTTTCTTTTTTTATTATTAATAGACTTACAAGACTTTATTGTTTAAAGCAGTTTTAGGTTCACAGCAAAATCAAGCAGAAAGTGCAGAGTTCCAACATACTCCCCTCCCGCCCACACATCCTCTCCCACCATTCACATCCGTCACTAGAAAGGTACATTTGTTGCAATTGATGAATCTACATTAAGGCATCCTTGTCCACCAAAGTCCATAGATTACAGTAGAGTTCACTCTTGGTGGTGCACTTTCTAAGGGTTTTGGCAATATATTAACATAATACCATGTATCCTCCATTACGGGGTCGTATCGTTTCCCTGGCCTAAATAAAAATCCTCTGTGCTCCACCCACTTACCCTCCCTCTACCCACACCCCTAGCAACCAAACTCCTTTTTCTTTAGGAATTCTATTCACTTTCTGGACATTCCTCAACCTAGATGCTGCTGCTGCGTTTCCCATCTTCTAGCTGGATAGCCTGAAGTCCAAAAACATCGTGACTTCCCTGCAATCACACCACAGAGCAGCGGCAGACAGGGACTGAGCCCAGGATGCTGGCTTTGCCCTGGGCTCCCAGCTCTGGCTGGTGGGCAGACTTGCTGCACTCTAGAGCCCTCCCCCTTGTCTCATTTGTCACCATGACCTCATCCTCCCCACTGTGCGGCCTCCCAGCCAGATCCCGGCTGCAGGAGCATCATCACTGCTGATTTTGTTCTGGGACTCGGATGTTCATTCTTTTCTCAGGATCCCCCAGGTTGCTCAGACAGAGTGGCTGCCAGTCAGCCCCAAGAGTCCTGGAATTTGGCCTCAAACCAAGTTTGCCTGGGGCCAGTGCTCTGCCTCTCCCCAGCCTGGCTGGCAATCAGAGGGAAAGACTGAGCTAAGCTCCTTGGCTCAGGGAAGAGAGCTTCAGACTTGAGTTTTAACTTCCAGCTTTCTTAAAAATTCTGGAGCTAATTTTACATTCCTCAGGTGGCAAAAGATGCACAGTATTTTCCTTTAAGCAAAAGCATGGTTTTCTCTGAGCTTCATCATCCAGGATGAACCCAGATACCAGGACCATTTTCCACGGCCCTGCTGTGGCAGAGCCTACTGTAGTAATAGAATTTTTAGCCAGGCACCATGGCCACCCAGAATAACACTATATTTCTCCATTTCTCTTGCAGCTAGGTGTGACTTAAGTTCTGGCATTGAGAGTTGTATAGGAGTGGGGTGTGCACCCTCCAGGAAGAGAGGGAGCATGAACTTCTCCCCTTTCCTTCTTCCTTCTAGTTGGGATGGGACATGATAGCTGGATCTAGAGCAGCCCTCTTGGGCCATGAGGTGGGCTTGGAAATGTAGCTGTGCACAGTAGCTAAATAAAATGGAAATAGCCTGGATCCCTGACACTAGGTAACATCATACCAACCCTGTACCACCTTCCTGGACATTTACATGAAAGAGAAATAAATTTCTATTGCCTTTAAGCCACTTATTTGGGGTTTTCTGTCATTCACAGATAAGCCTAATGCTGACTAATATACTACCCCAAGTATTGATAGTAAAAACAATAATATGAAGAAAGACAAGAAAAACAATAGCTACAACTTTGAATACTGATTGTGTTCTAGACACTTTGCTCACATATTAAATATAGAATATCATTTAGTCTTCACAATGGCCCTACAAGGTGGATACTGTAATCACCATTTACCAATGAGGAAACTAAGGTTTAGAAAGAATAAGTAACCCGCTTAGGGTGATTCACTAATAAAAGCCAAGGATGGGATTCAAAACACTGCTCTACAAACAGGAAGAGCTGAGGCCAGGGACTAGGAAGGGAGAGCAGCAGCAGGTCAGGCAAGGGGAGAAGGTCACCCAGCGACCCTCAAAACTGTATGATGAAGCACCCAGAGAGCCACAGAGAACCATCAGGGCAGCCTCCGGATATTTTAAAATTTCAAGGGAAACATAGCAATATTTGACATTTGTCAGATGCAAATCTCTAGCTCGGGGTAGCTCACAGTTTCAACGTTACCTCTTGTTCTACATTTCTTTTGATGTTAGAACTATTGGGGAGGAGTTGCACAGCTTCTGCTGAAGATGCTAAGAAGTTAATCTGGAACTGCTGGTGGCCATCCCTGGTAATGGAGCCAAAACAGAGGAATACAAGAGGGACATTTCTAACACCACCATTGGCACATCTATACCCAGCCATTCACGAAGTCTTTGCTTTTCAGCACCATGAACAACTTTTGTAATTAAACCACTTTGCATTGGGTTTGTGCCACTTGCAACAGAAAGAATCTTGGTTAATACATCTCTAGTGGGATTTAAAAATTGGCCAATGGGGAGGAGCTGAGAAAAAAGGTCTTGAATTTGAACTAATTCCTTAGAAGTTTAAGGGAAGCAATCTGATGGTTTTCCATTGGCAAGTAAGAATTTCTAAGAATTTGGGGAAGGGATGAGATGAGGAAGTGGTGTTATCTACTATCGTCCTAAATCATTCTGATTCACTAGGACATGATGGTCTCTCTGGCAAAGAGGCAGAAGGCATCTCCTCACCTCTCCAATGTTGAGACGTCCATAACATGGTCCAAGATGTCTCATCAGTCTCCTATCCTTTCCAACACTGATCTGTCCTATATAAATTTTGATCTATCTGCTCCATAAGTTTAGGGCTAGGACTGAAGGCTGTTGACTGTTACCTCAGCCACTTATATCTATGTGATTTTTGGATTACTTCCTTGTCAAGCCTCAGCTTCCTTATCTATAAAACGGGGGTATTAATCCCTCTTCCAAGATTCTTTTGGGAATTATACTACAAAATATATGCAAACACACCTACCATAGTACCTAGCACAGAGTAGACACTGTGTAATTGTGAATTCCCTCCCTATCTTTTTATCTCACAGTGCTGGGCACACAAGAGTTACTTAATAAATTTATGTACACTGTACAATGACTGTTTGATCCTTAGGGAGATCAGACCCAAATTTGCACTGAATTTACACAGTCCATCTACACTCATCAAAACAAATGAAGACTGCCCTTTTATATTTAGGTTAAGACATTAAGATCTGAGTGATCTCTCAACTGCAACAACCAGCATTTACTGAACATCTCCCATGTGCCAAATACCGTGCCTGGTCCGATAACACAAGAGTGTCTATGACACAGCCTGGACCTCAGGAAGTTTCCAGTCTAACCTTGACTATGGGGTATGGATAGATAAGGATTTTTACAGAGCAAGGGTTACAGAATCTTTACCAAGAAATAACATAAAAGATTATTTTATTCCAACTACCTCTTCTCTCCCATCTGACATTCACAGCGTTGACACAACATACCCACAATTGTTCAGCCTATGCTTGAACACTTCTCCTGATGGGAGACTCACCTCCTCCCGAGGCTGCCTAGTGGGCCTTTGCACAGCTCCAACCATTAAGAAGTACAGATAGGAAGTTTTCTCTGACCTGAAAGTGTCAGCTATTCTATCAGCTCTCTGCCTGAATCTGACAGAGAACAAAATGGGAATTAGATACGTGTGGTGGTTTCAGCATGAGACAGTTACTCGGTTTAATGCCAAATACAAAACAGAGAAGAAGGGGGAATGCATTTGCCAAAGGGAGCCCTCCCTATGGGCTTTGGCTCGGCCCCAAACTGTTTGACAAAGAGCCACAAAGATGGCAGGGTCAGAGCACATCGACCAAACGCATACGTTGTTCCAAGGGTGGAAAAATATTTGGCCTCCATGAAAACTGTTTATTATGATTATTAATAGTTCCTTTCAATTTAGAGTCTTCCTTCCTTTGCACTTTTTATTTTTAAAAACCGCCCACTTTCCTGGTCATTGAAAACTTTGATCATCAATGTTAACCTTTCTCTTTAAATTAGTTTCTTCTAACACAGTAGCCACCAGCCACATTGAAATAAAATAAAAAATTCGGTTTCTCTTTCACACTAACCACGTTTCAAGTGTCCAGTAGCCAAGTGTAGCAAGTGGCCACCATATTGAACATCACAGATATGAATACATACGTCGTCAAAGCAAGTTCTACTGGACAGCCTTCATCTGCTCCAGAGTGACTTTGACCTTGTATTTGTTTATTAATATGGAGGAAACAAGCATGAATTTTTAAATCAGACTGACCTAGAATCTAATCCTGGCTCCACATCTCAGTAATTGTGTGACTTTGGACAACTTCCTGGGCCTCCCTCAGCTTCACTTCAAATCCTCCTCTCAGAAGATGCCGCTGGAGATGCCTCATCCACATGCATCATAAGCACCTCTCATTACGTTGCTGGCAACATGCTGCCTTCGATCTGAGTTACTGATGCATGTTTCCGGCTTTCCCACCAGCCAATGAGCTCCTGGGGACACATTCATCTTGCCTTCCCCATAGTGTTAACACAGTGCCAGGCTCGTGGTAGGACTTCAGTCAGTATTAGATTGAATTAAATCACCTTCTATGTGATGTGGCCAGATTTAAATAGGGTGCAATTCATGGTCTTTCCTGATGTCTCCAAGAAAATCCCAAGACTTGAATAACTAAGAAGTTGGTTGAATACCACATTAGTGGGTCAACATAATAACAGCAGAGTAGCAAATGCTTATTGAACATTTACCAGTTGTCAGACACTGTGCTAAGTGTTTTACATGTGTTTAATCTTCAATGAAATAAGATAGATACGAGTATCACCCACTAGTTTGCAAATGAGTAAACTTAGATCCAGAGAGGTTGGGTGATTTCCCTTAGGACACACAGCCAGTCACAGGCAGAGCTGGTGTTGACTCTAGGCTGACACCAGAGGCCACAGGCTGGACACTCTACTCAGTTGCTTCCAGTGGGGCACTAATCGGGACGACTCTTTCCTGAGTTGTAGGCCCTGCTACTGTCCTCAACCTGAAGCTGCAAGTGCTGAGCCATAGTCTACCAACAAGACGACCAGACGGTTCCAAACTTGGGTTTGCATGATCAAACCAGCCCCAACTAATCGGCTTGGATGATAGAAAGTGAGGATATTTACATTGGGTAGGAATTGGGTCTGGGGCTGAGGCTTAGTTTTGCAAGTCATTTTTTAAAAATCATAACGGACACTCATGATTTCTGCCCTCAAAATATGCATGTCTATTCACTTTGACTTAGCGATTTCCCTGTGAGGAATTTATTCTAAGAGAATAATCAGGAATGTGCGCCATGTACCACAAGTTAGCCACAAGGAAATTCATTATAGCTTTGTTTGTGAGAAGAAAAAAAAAATAGAAACAACCCGAATGTCCAACTGGGGATTGATTAAATAAACAAACCATGTTTAAGCCATAAGTTGCAAAACCAGCAATTAAAAATATTATGTTGGAGATACATACTTAATGCCAAGGGAACATTTTGGGGCCATATCACATTGAAGAGGGGAGGAGAAAGCAAGTTACAAAGCAGTTTGAATCTCATGGCCCAGTTTTTGCTCAGTAGTGGTAGAAGACAGCTCTTTAGAAGAAAAGACACCAAGTGTTAACTCTGGGTGGAAGGATTCAGGTGATATCTTTGTCTTCCTTCTGCTTATTTGCATTTTTTAGTTTTTCTGTAATACATGTAGTTTCTTGTAGAATTTAACACTTGCTATTTTTTAAATCTTTGTAGGGAATCATTTTTGGAACTCCCATTTCCACGAAGGCCCTCACCCCCAGCTCCTGCGCCATCCCCTGGAGGACAGGCTGCCTCCCTGGAGGGCCAGGCTCCGGCGCTGACACACGGTGGTGCACACAGCATTTTCCCATTCCTGGGCTAACAATTGGCCTGTGGTTTTTATGTGCAAAGCTATTTATTTTCCAATCAGAGGCATTGAGTCGGGACTTCTGGGGGTAAACTGGTAGCTCTGGACAGCTTTGAAGCATCACAAGTGGGAGGTTTTGTCCCCTGAAGATTTAGGAGGGCAGGCTCTCTCGCACTGTTTTATTGTCTTCTTTTACATATGTATAGCTCTGGAGCGGGGGTGGGGACACTGCTCCGTGGGGACAGACCTCCCCAAAGGCAAAAAAAAAAAAAAAAAGAATATTTAGAAACCAAGGGGAACGATGGAAACTTCTCAAACACTGGCCCTTTGCCCCCTACCCAAACCACAGCCCTAGAGACCCCTTCCTTTTTTCTGTATTTTCTTCTAATGGACATAGAACTTAGAGGTGAAGAACATGGTCTTTGGAGTCAGACAGACATGGGCTGGAACCACAGGCACATTACTTAATTGCTCTGAACTGCAAATCAATTCCTTATCTGTAAAATGGGCCAATAATAGCTGCTATTCGATGTTATAGACTGTTATAAGCAATAAATAAGAGAATACCCATAAAAGTGCTTAGCATAGTTCCTAGCACATAGTAAGCACTCATTCAGTGGTAGCTGTTATTATTCTCTTCCCTTCTCTCCCTCCCTCCCTTCCTTCATTCCTTCTTTCCATCCTTCCTTTTCTCCTTCCTCCCACAGGTTAAGGTTGGGCTAACACAATTCTGCAGCTAGAAGTTCTAGCACCATTAGACCTCCCTCTCCATTCATTCCCTAAACCTCTGCCCAAGAAATTTTGCAAAGGCCCCAGCTACACACACATACACACACACACACACACACACACACACACACACACACACACACACACACCTCAGCCCCCAGTGTGGTTTTCAGTGTGGCCTTCCCATTTCCCATTGACTCCGGCCCTGGTGCAGGGACAAATTGGACGAATGGAGTGTAAATGTTACCACTTTGGCTCCTCCTCAAGAGGGGCTGAGCACAGATGTTTGCAGGGGCAAGCACGGCCCGGTAAGAATGGGGGCATTGTGTGCGGGCTCACACAAAGGCCCAGTGGCCCCACTCGGCTGCCAGCCTCCTGAGCATCCCCTCTTTACGCATTGATTTATTAGGCCAGGGATGAATGAAAACGTAATTAATATTACTGAAGCATTAGAGTCTATTTAATTTAAATGCCACTGAATATTTCACTTTCAGCTGGGAGTGACAATGTGCTCAGGCCCGGCTGCTGAAAGCCGGGGCCATCTGTTACCCCGGCGAAGGAGAGAGACTGGGGAGGCCGAGAGTGCGGGGGCTTTGTGGACATTCCAAAGGTCCACGATCATCATTCAACTCAAGGGCAGCCAAACCGCATTCCTCTGCACGCACGAGCCCCTCAGCCAGCCCAGAGTGGGCTTAGAGAATGGGCAGGGGAGAATGCGGAAAATGAAGAGACCTGCCCTGCACCGAGAAAGCCCACTGGGAGGCCAGGGAGCTGTAGCAGGAGGAGGGGGAGGAAAAGACACAAATGCAGGGCTGCTTAGGGAATTGCTGCATTGCAGGAATAAGGGCTGACTGGCTAGAACTGCGCTGTCCGGCGAGGTAGCTGCCAGACGCGTGCGATTCTTTCAATTAAAATTAACTAAAATGAAATAAGTTGAAAAATTCAGTCCCTCAGTCCACTTATCACATTTCACATGCTCAATAGCCACATGTGGTTAGTGGCTACAGCACTGGACAGGGCAGTACGAAATTTCCATCGTTGCAGAAAGTTCTGGACAGCACTGTTACAGAGGGTAATTGAACCTACGTAGTTAGAGGGAGTGTGGCCCCAGAAACCTGCCTGAAGGATCGTGACTGGTTGATGTTAGGCTCTCTGAGCATCCAGGAATCATTTGGTGATCAAGAGAGCAGGTGCTATGGTGATAGATCATGTCATCATGTCATTCAAATCCTAGCTCTAATGCTTGCCCTTGAACAAGTTATTTAAGCTCTGTACGATTCAGTTTCTTCATCCATAAAATGGAAATAATTATGGGACCTGGCTGTGGTATCGGGGAAAATATTAACAAGTGCTTTCAACAGTGCCTGGCACGCAGGGAAAGTACAACATACATAAGCTATTATTATTCGTGGAAGGGACTAAGGGGAGAATTAATCTTGAATTAAAGCGAAAATGTTGCCCTGGTGTGTCTGAGCTGTGGGGGCTTGTGGATTTTGAATTTAGGAGAATAAATCTGAGCAGCCAGCTGGGGGGCCCGGATCCCAGGTTTCTGGGTTTCTGGGGTTGCGGGAAGGGGTGGGGGTACCCCAGGGCACTCCAGTGCAGCCGCAGCAGGAGCAGGAGCAGCAGGAGGCGGGAGGTTCCGTCCTTAGTGGGACGATAATTAGCCCGGTGGGTTCTCTCATAATTGGGATCATTTGTTCTCCTGGCTTTTTCTCTGACAAACTGATTCCATGCCAGGGGAAAGCTGTGTGACTCACACCTTGCCATGCCAATTAGCTGATAAACATCAAACGTAAACAAAGATGGCCTAATTAAAACTAGTCACTGAACCTCTGTGAGCATCTTGTCAAAATTGCACCAACATTCTGCACCCAGGCTTGTGCTGGGTCTTGAGAGCTAAATAAGGGATTCCGTGGAGAATTCACAGATGTCCCCTCAGGAGGGGCCCCGAAGGTGACGGAGGAAGCAGGCAGAAGGCAGAGGAAGGGATTAGCTCAGCCACTTGGATTGGCCCCTCCGGCGATTCCAGCTGCAAACCTACACACACATACACACACACACACACACACACACACACACACACAGACATTCACGAAGGTGCTCGTGCACACATGTGGCATGTCCACAGCTACCCCTTTGCACTGAAAAACCATCTCGGGGCTTATTTTCATTTCCACATGTGGTTTCTAGTTGGGTCATCTTTTTTGTGTTTTGCATGTATCTAATTCTGAAATTCTCAAATCACTGAAAATGAACCTCTCTGTGACTCAGTTTTCCTCCTGAAAAATGGAAATGATACTTGCCCAATTTACCATTCAATGTCATGGTAAGAATCAAATAAATCTAGGTACATGAAAGCACTTTGCAAAGGTAAAAGCATGATTCCACTTTAAGGTGTTCTGTCTGGCCCAGTGTAAAGAATGCCGCTTTTAGAATTGGATGCACTTCAGTCCACACCTCAGCTCTGCCACTTACTCTGTGGGTAAGCCACTTAACCATTCTGAGCCTCAGTTTCCTCATCTGGAAAATGGGGCCGGTGAATTGTGCCGAAGTAAAGATTAAAGGCAGCAAAGCACTCGCTACAGGGCCTGGCACACAGTAGGTGCTTGAAGATGGTAGTTTTCTACCCTTTCACTCCTTTCCAAGAGAGGAGGGGAGGGCTCATTAAGCAGAAAAAGGAGGAGGAGAAGGAGGAGAGAAGGAAGAGGAAGAGGTTTCCTTATGCCCCAGCCCCCACCTGCACATGCACCTCTGACTCTATCCTTTGACTCTCCCTCCTTGTAACTTAACCACATTTAAGTCCCAGCTCCTGGGGCTTAGCTGAACTATTGGCAGTTTCTCAGATACACTATGCAGTGTTATACCACGACGGTTTTTCACATGCTGTTCCCTCTACCTGGAAGTACCTTCCCACCTGGTGAAAACTTTCTCAACTCTTAAGCCTCTGCTCAAGTCTCTGTGGAGATTTTTCCAACCACCCTCTTCTCAGCCTCCCTCAACCTGGAGCAATAACCACTTGGGCTGTTCCTTCACTGCACACCCTGTATATGCTCAATCACCACGTGGTAATGGAAAAGCGCATGAACACATACATATGAATGCACACGTGGTTGAAATATGTGGCGGGTCTTTGTGCTGTCCTTGCCCTCATGGATTCAAAACCTGGTGGAGGAGACAGACTTGCACTTATTTTATGCCTTAAGTTACCGGGTGCTTAGTTGAAAGTACAACCTAGCCCCACCCATGTCCTCAGACTACGATCCCCAGGAAGGCAGAGACCTTGCCTTAGGGGTGATTGTATCCCCAGCACCCATCACGAAGCCTAGGCACAGCAGGAGCTGTGAGCTTTGTTGAAGGAATGAATGAATAATGGAATCAATGCATGAAAGAGTGAGTAAGCAAACCCCTCATTTCGTATCAGTGATATTGTCTGTCCACCTGAGCCACCTGAGCCACCATGTTCTTTCCAAACTGGTTTTCCGTGGGCGCTCCCAGGAGGGCGCCCTGTCCACTGTCCCCTACGACATGCACCCACTAGGGGCCTTCCCTTTTGTCTAGTATAAATACTTCCATTGCCTTGCCCCCTCAAAACACATACCGTAGAAAATTAGGAAAGACAAATAAATGGGAAAGAAAATCACCTGTGGACAGCCAGCAAGCAGCCTCTGGTCCACGCCCCTCCGACCTCAGCCTATGCTGCTCATCTGCGCACGACAACGATTACGTGTGCACACGGTGGAGTCACACTGCCTGGGTTCAGCTCCCAGTTCTGCCACTCAGTGGCTGTGTGAACGTAACTGCTTCTGCCATTTTCTCACGTTCCTTCAGCTCGAAACAGCCCAAATGCCGAGGTGCCGCATTTTGGGGCGGCAGTGTCCTGAACCCCATCACAGGAGTCTTAAGCTCTCTATGCTCCAGTTTCCTCATTTAGAAAGTGGAGTGAATGATGATGTCGCCCCACCGCTGTGCGGAGGATGAACCACGTGCATACACGAGGAGTGTTCGGTGCGCAGTGAGAGCTGCTGGCTGTGCCCACACCCTTCGGTAAGGCATTCCAGCGCCCACCCAGCGCCCCGGAGCCACTCACGACCGAAAGGATGCTAATGGCTTGTCAGTGACTCTGAGATGAATCACCCTGGGTTGTGGCTGCGAATGTTATGATTCTTTCCCCCAAAAGCCGGTGTCTGTGTCAGTAGTGACGGCAGACCTGCGGCTGACATGCAGTTCCAGTTTAAGACAAGCCTAGTTTCACTGAACCTTCTTAATGTAAACAAAAGGATTAAGGCTCCTCCAACACCCCAGCTAGGCCAAGTTTGCCTGGACAGAGACTCACGCAGCTCACTGTCAGTATTCTTTTAGCTGCGTCACCCGAACGAGGAAGTGCCCAATCCCTGACAGGATGCGGGTCCTTACCAGGCCCTCCTGCCTGCTCAGCAGAGCCCTCTTCTGCCTTCAGGCAGGTGAGTCAGAAAGGGGCTTTGTCACCAGCCTTCTTCTGGAGGCAGGGAGCCACATGCTGCCCAGTCTGGGACAGCACAGGGCCCTCCTGGCACCAGGAACTCAAGGTTAGTTTTGGCAATGGCCCTGTTTCTAAAACAGTCACCATGCGGAAGGATTGCGTACTGTAAAGCCAGCCAGACTAAAGTCCGAGGCCATGCTCTGCCATTTACCAGCTCGGTGGCTCAGAGCCTCTGTTTCCTTATTGCATAAAGCGATACATGAACTCCCCAGCTGCTGGGCACATAGTAGGTGGCCCTGATGTGGAGTCTGTCATTAGAAGCCCACGGAGGGGGCAGGCGTGGGGACGGAGCAGGGAGCTCAAGGAGCAAGCTTTAGTCCTGGCTGCCTGCTTTCCACTTGGCAGTAGGCAGCGCTCCAGGTGAGCTATGAGAAGACCCCTGGCTGTGCCGATGGGACCTTGGCTACAAGACAATCCCTCTCCTGCCCCAGGAGCAGGGGCGGTCCTAGCAAGTAGAGAAATAAGCCTTCTGAGAAAGCGGAGAAAGAACTGCCTTCCAGGTGGTGTACAAGGGGCTGCAGGAATGCACTCTGCCCCAATTCACCCCCATTCCCTCCACGAGCCTCATTGTTGGACTTCAGGCTCGAGTTCCTATTCAAACGCAAACACCAGGAGGCGCCTTTGCATTGTGGCCCAGCGCACAGGGATGAGACCGACTAGCCAAGCCGCAACTTCCTCCAGAGCCAGAGTTGACAGGGAGTGGGTAGGAGAAAAGGGCGTGGAGGGCCCTTACCCAGGCAAGCAGGGAAGTAACCCAGAGCCAGGTGGGGTGGGCAGAAAGTGCTCAGTGTGGGCCAGTTAACGGCCCACAGGCAAGGCAGTCCCTGCTCCAGGACCTCCGCTCCCCTTCTGGCCACACGTGGAGGACAGAGGAGGACAGGTTCTGGGGCAAGGGCCAGCAGGGTACAATCTCCGGGAAAGGCAGCTAAGCAGGAACTGGGCTACCTCCTCGGAATTCAGCTCTACCCTGAGTGACCTTGATCAATCCTCTCTCCACCTCTAAGTCTCAGTTTCCCCATCTATAAAACGAAGGCAGGAATACCTTGCTCTGTGGAATTGTGAGAATGCTAATCGTTAAACACCCAATACATGTTAGCTCTGGATAATTTTCCAGCAGAAGTGTGTTCAGCTCAACCCGCCAAGGAAATGGCTTTAAGTTCATTAAAAACCCAACAGGACTTAATACAACATGGTATCCTGGAATGGAAAAAGGACATTAGTGGAAAAACTGGTTAAATCCAAATGAAGTCTGGAGTTTAGTTAACAGTATTATCAATGCTTATATGTTAGTTTTGATCAATGTACCACGGTTATGAAAGACATCAGGGGAACCTGGGTAAACAGTATGTAGGAACTCTTGTGCTATCTTTACAGCTCTTCTGTAAATCTAGGATTATTTCAAAAAAGTTTTTTTAAAAAGGTCTTACCTTTCTGGAAAGAAAGCAAATAGCATTCCACTCCACCTTTTGAGGTCAATGGCCTTTATTCCTGTCCTTCCACACACATTCTTCCAAATGGTAAATAATAAAATGTAAAATAAGGACCATTTCAGCACTTACCGTATATCAGGCACCAGACTGGGTGCTTAACATACATCCTATTTAGTCCTGACAACAACCCTAAAAGGTAGGTATTTCTGTTCTCATTTTATAGAGCATGAAAATGGAAGCTTATGAAATTGTCCAGCTAGGAAGCGACAGAGGGTTTCTAATTATTTCTACTTCTAAAGTCCGTGTTCTTTCCACTGGAGGAAGAAAAAAGTGAGGATAATTGGAGGCTGCAAGCTCTCGTCTCTGACAAAACAGTCAAGTTTAGAAAGCTGTGCCTCAGTGGGACCAATCTTGTGGGTTAGAGACTAATTATTATCAGAGGGTGGGGGTTATTTAGACACACCAAGCATTGCCTGAAAATTGAATTAGTCAAAGTACAGATATTCATCAGCATTGTTTATTATGGCAACAAAATTTGGTAAATAGCTTAAATGTTGAAAATTGGGAACTTTACAGAGTTAGTGATGATCTACCCATACAATAGAATAGGCAGCTGTTAAAAGTAATTTTGCCCAATTTTATGTGTGACATGCATCAGTTAGAATACTTTTGGCTATCAGTAACAGAAAAATGCAACTCAACCCATTTAAATGAAACAATAAGTAACTTATTACCTAAAAAAAAAAACAAAACTCCAAAGACAAAAACACCCGACAAAACACCTGAAGCTGCTATCGTTCTAGCCATCACGTGCAGGAATGTCTACATATGGTAAAGAGAGGCTATTCCAAAGTATCTCTTTCTATCATCGAGGAAGCCCACCCCGCAAATCTGCCATCAGTCTTGCCACTGCTTTAACCAGAATTATGCCATATTCTGGCATTACCCCAGTCACTGGCCAGGGGAACGGACTACGTTAGCTAAGCTAAATCGTCTCTTACCCTGGAGATTGGAGATTGAATCTGCCTTCCTAGAAACAAGTTGCCACCCAAAGGAGGGTGGATACCTGAATTAAAACAGGGATCCTGGTAGAAAGGAACAATCGCTGCTAGGTGAGAAACCAGTAATTTCTGTTCAACATGGAAAAATGGCTGTAGCATAATACTGAGTAGAAAAAGAGAATATATTTCAAAGGAGCTCGATAGCATGATCCTGTTTATGCAAACTGTTCATACATTTATATGTGTATATGCATAGAGAAATACCTGAAAGATGCTTCAAAAGTCAACAATACTTACCTTTAGGCAATGAGGTTTCAGGAATATTTTATATTATTTATACTATGCTTAATTCTTGATTGAATCTGTATTGAATTATTTGCTATGAGTGTGTTATTCTTACAAAGACAATAACTGTTTTCTTTGAGGGATTTTTGTTTTGTTTTAAGCAGACAAGATCTTTGCATGGAAAAAGTCAGGGACTGCTGTTTCAGGCTTTGGAGACCCTTCTGAGGAGTTAAAAATTATGAGGGCTTTTTTTTATTTTTTGTTTTTATTTTCTTTTGTATTGTTTTACAAAATTTTGTTTATTTTCATGCCAGGTTCAAAACACTCACAAATTCTTTGACATTCCTTCTATTGAAATGTGGAGTCTATGTCTGAACCTGGATGTCTGTTTTGAATAATAGAGAGTATGTCAGAGATGACACTGAATCTGAGTCTAGGTCACAAAAGGTCATGTAGCTCCCATCTTGTTCCCTGGAACATGTACTTTTGGAGCCTTGAGCATGCATGTAAGAAGTCTGACAGCATGAGACCATGTTGTGAGGAAGCCCAAGCCACAAGAAGTGGCCACATGTAAGCCACTCTGGTCAACATCCCAGCTGAACCCAGCCCAGGCACCAGACATGTGAATGAAGAGTGATTTCACACCCAGCCATTCGAGTTCCCTCCAGCCATTCAAGTCTTCCCCGCTGAGGCTCCAGAGACATGCATGGGGCAGAGACAAAGTCTTCCCCACTGTGCTCTGTCCAGACTCTTGACCCACAGAACCTAATAGCATAAAAGCATGGCTGTTATTTCATACAACTCGGTTTAGGGTCATTTATAATGCCACACCATAAAATGGAACAGTTTGTCCATGTGCTTGTTTTAATGCTACAGATCTATTTTCACAGGAACAGGTGTGGAACCCAAAGAATCATCCTTGAACATGTCAGAGACCCTGAAGGCCAGAAGATGCAGGGAGTAGGAAGACAGTGGGAGTCACAAAAATTGCCCACCTTCAGCCTGGAGGGACAGGAAAGATAGAGACGTTCATCCCTGAGACACGACTCAGATGGGAAAAAGGCAAGAAGGGCTGGGTTTTGTTGCCAGCGTTACAGGCAACAAGCTCAGAGCAGCGGGGACTGCCACGGGAAGCCAAAAAGCACCAGAGCTTTCGAGGTGGGACTAGAATAGTTTCCGCCCACTAGTTGTGTGACACTGGGCAAGTCATTCACCCTCCCTCCGAAACAGAGAGCCCTCCTAGTCCAGCGAGCATCAATGAGCCTGTGTGTGCAAAGCCCAGGGGCTGTGTTCCAAGCCCTGTCCCCTGCCTGGGGGATAGATGTGCTCCAAGGACAAACACACCCTTATTTCTTTTTTTCAGGATTGGATTTAAGATTGGAGATCCTGGTCACCTGAGAAAATATTTTCGGTGGTCATCGCCTGGGAACGTGGTGAGGAGGAAGAAGAGAGTGTAGGAAAGGGAAGAAAGTGTTGGGAGAATAGCAGCAGGCAGGAAAACGGCCTGGCCAGTGTGGAGACCGTGCTGCTCTGGTTAGAAAGCCCGACCGTGGACTCAGAAAGATCTGGGCTTCACCCTGGCTCGGCCTCTTCCTGGCCGAGCTGCCTTCGAAAGTGTCCTTGGACGTGGGTGTGAAGCCACCAGACTGTGGAACCCGGCCGGGAGAGCCGTGAGCCCTCAGGGTGTCGGAATTCCTGCTTTGTGCACGCACCTCCCTGTCCCACAGGCCGGGCTTCATTTCTCCAGTGAGACAGGCCCTCGTGCAGGGCTGACCCCTTTTCCACAGAGAGCTCTGGCATCAGCGGTGACCTGGCATGCTCCCCTGAGCTTCACCCAGTTACATCCCTACAGGCCCAGCTGGGGCCCCCAAAATCCCCTGGCCACTCTCCCAGCACCATGCCTGGGCCCCAGCATCAACCCAAGCCCAGCAGCCGGAGTGGTTTCTTAAACACATACAAATTTATCACGTCACTCCTCTCCCAAGACTTCCACCATACACTTTGTCCTTAAAATAAACCCTGAACTCCTGTCCTGACCTCAAAGCCCTGGCTACTCCCAGTCCCACTGGGCCCACTCCCCCGCTCCCTCACCACTCTGGCCAGGCTGGCCTCCTTACCCTCCGTCCTGTGAGCAAGCCCTTCCCATCCGTCCTCAGGGCACGCCAGTCCTGCCTGTGCTCTCCCCACCTCTCCACCAGCTGCCACCTTCTCCCCATCCAGGCCTGGCCTCGGGTGCCCCTCTTCAGAGAGGCCTTCCCAGGCCACTGGCCAACCCCACCCAGCTCCACTCGCATCCACCACTATATCTCACCAAAGCAGAAAATATGTAGTCTATTGAGCAATTACATAAGATTAGCAATATATATTATCAATGATAGATTATTAATTATATTGATTGGAAAATCCAATATTTCTATCTAATAACACTATTCTGAGATCGTTTATGATCTGTCTCCCTCCACCAGAATGGAAGCCCCCTTGACGAGACAGACTCTTTCTTGGCCATCCCGTATCCCCAACACCAAGAGCAGTTCCTGTTTGTTGAGATGACTCCCAAGGACAGCCTACTTGAAGGAGCTTCTCCTGTCTCCATCCTCGCTCCAACTTCTCCATCCTTGGAGATCCCGAAGCACTGATTTGGCACTAATCCCATCGTGCTTAGAGTGGCACTTTTCTCTCAGTTGTGTCCTGCCTCCCAGGTACATTTTAAGTCCCTGTGTCTTAAATAACTCTCTGACTCATGCCCTCTCCCCTCCCCCACACAGTCCCTAGCACAGTGCCTTGGGACAATCCATAGATGCCCAAAATAATGCCTGTTACTTATCTGGCTGGTTGGTTGGTTGGCACTCTTATCCTCTCTCCAGCCCCCATCTCCCTCCCGCGGGCTGCAAGTACATCCGTAAGTGTTCTCCTCCCGTGGTAGTGCCACGATTACCCCCGCTTGCTGCTTGGTTGTGATATGAACTTCTCTCTCTGCGAAAGGACGTTCACGAGGGCTCACTTATGACAAGTGTTTCCTGATTTCATGTCCAATGTAAACACAGGGAAATATATAATTATCAAGCATTATTACCACTTGTAATTACCCTGACTTCTCAGTCAACATTGTGAACTAAAGAAATGAGTGTGGAGAGTGGAGTGTTTAAAATTTGCCCTCTTGTCCCTTAAAATATTTATTTTTCAATCATGACTCCAAATAGTTTAATTATGTCTGGTTACCCAATTAGTGCATGTGTGTGGAATTTACAGGCCATCCAGAGTAAAGCTTCGTAACTTTCCCAATGTCTGCGTCTCATTGAGTGTCCCATCAAATATTTCCAAGTATTCATTTCAAAGGCGCTGTTTCTAGATTGCTAAATACCACCATCAACAGCATCTCTGTAGCAATTAAGAAACTCCCTGAGTTAATTCACTGAAGGATTTCCTAGGAGTCCAGAATTGTGGAGGGCTCCACTTATAAACCAGTGGTTCTCAAAGTGTGGACCAAGGGCTGCTGCATCAGAATGACTTGGAACACTTTCCCAACGCTGATTCTTTGGCTCAGGCCAAAGTTATTAAATTTGCATCCCAGAGGATAGAGCTAAGGAATCTGCATTTTAACAAGCTCCCTGGTCAGTCTCATTCACATTGTTTTTGGATTTTTCAGTTTTTGTTTTTTTTGAGACGAGGTCTCACCCTGTCACCCAGGCTAGAGTGCAGTGTCCTCATCTTAGCTCACTGCAGCCTCAAACTTCTGGGCTCAAGCTATCCTCCTGTCTTGGCCTCCCAAGATGCTGGGACTACAGGTGCACACCACCACATCTGGATAATTTTTTGTAGAGACAGGGTCTGACTCTTGCTCAGGTTGGTCTCGAACTCCTGACCTCAAGCAATCCTCCCACCTTGGTCTCCCAGAGTGGTAGGATTACAGGTATGAGCCACCACACCCTACCCTCATTCACACTAAAAAGTCTCAGATGGAGCCACTATCCCGCCCTGTCCTTGACTGTGTCTTGCTTCCATAGCTGCTCTGGAACAAGCAAGAGGAATGTCAGTGGCAAATGAAAACCTGGCTTTCTCCAGAAAACTCTTCAAATTTGGTCTCCAGGAATTATTAAATGTGTCTTCCAGAGAATTAATAGTGATACTTGTGCTAGTTAGAATGCCAGTTAGGCTGCTCCTACAAAAGCCAAACTAACAGTGGCTTTAAAAGATAGATTATTTCTGGCCAGGCACGGTGGCTCATGCCTGTAATCCTAGCACTCTGGGAGGCCCAGGAGGGAGAATCACTTGAGGTCAGGAGTTCAAGACCAACCTGAGGAAGAGCAAGACCCCATCTCTACTAAAAATAGAAAAATAAGCCGGGCATAGTGGCTCATGTCTGTAGTCCCAGCTACTCAGGAGGCTGAGGTCAGAGGATCACTTGAGCCCAGGAGTTTGAGGTTGCAGTGAGCTAAGATGATGCCACTGCACTCTAGCCTGGGTGACAGAGTGAGACCCCGTCTCAAAAAAAAAAAAAATTATTTCTCTCTCTTCTAATAGCCTGAATGTAAGCAGTCAGGGCCAATGTGATATTGAAGATTTTTCTATCTTGTTCTCCCGTACTCAACACACAGCCTCCATCTCATGTCCCAAGATGGCTGCCTGAGATCCGACCCGCATGTCTGTGTTCCAGTCAGTGAGAGAGAAACAGGAGTGGGGAGAGCATGCCCCTTCCCTTTAAGGGCATGACCCTGAAGTTGTACACATCACTTTCATTCACATCCCTCTGGCAACTTCTAGCTGCCTGGGATGTTGAGTAATATACTCACCTTTTTCCTGTTATCAATAAACTTGGAAATTTTATTACTAAAAGAGGAAAATGCATGTTGGATAACAACTAGCAGCCATTTGCCCTAGTATCTTCAGTGAAGTAATCAGACTCATAAGGGATGTATGTACATGTGTGTCTGTAGCTCAGTATCCACTATGCTTCATCTACTTTAAAGTTCAGCTACTTTCCTTCAGTCATAGGGTTGCCAGATAAAATATAAGACACCCAGTTATAATTTAATGTCAGGTGAAAAACAAATACTTTTTTAATGTAAGTATGTCCCGAATATTTAGATTTAACGAGTTATCCCATATTTTCATTTGCCAAATCTGGCAACTCTATGTAGTCAGGGACCCGAATTGAGATATCAGGAAATAAACATACATTTTTCATCCCAAAGATAGGAAGTGGGTCTTTTTAGCACTCCATGCCAAGAAGCCAGTTTATTCCACTCTTAAATAATGGGGTGTCTGCAGTGAAATAAATAGTCCCTCCCATGGAGAAGAGAGTCAAGAGTTGAGAAGGAACTGCAGAGTGGCAGAAGTGTGGACAGTGTGCAAACCAGGTGGAGGCTGCCAACATGAGCCAGGGTGGGCATGGGGACAAACCAGCAGTGGCTCAGACCTGTGACCTGGAGAAGATGACCCAAGTCAGGGAAACCAGCACATATTGCAGAGAAGGCACAGTCTCCAGGGAAAATAAACAGATTGCAGAAATGCAGGGGCACAGGCGGACAAGGGAGCAAACCATGAGGTCCTGCAGCAAAGACAGCAGGGCCCTTGTAACAGTAACCAGACCAGCTTCTACAACTTTCTAGTGAAGGGCCCCTGGTGAATAAAATTTAAACTGTTTACAAACCCCTAGAAGCACATGGACCTCTCAATGAACGGTGTGTATCAAACCCTGAGTTGTAAAGTGTGTCTGTAGGGCCCACAGGGAAGCACGTGCTGGCTGGGGCAGTAACGGAGCCATCCTAGACCAGCTGTTGACAATCAGCATCAACCCTCGCCTTATTTCCTCCACCTTTGTCTTCCCCAGGTGGGACTGACCTACAAGCCCTCCCAAGTCCCCCGCCATTTCTGACAAGGTCAGAGTGGATATTGGTAGCCTCGTCCCCGGGCCTCACTCTGAAACTCTTGGCCATGCCCCAAGTCTAGCTGCAACGTCCCAGTTACAGTGGCCATGGTGGTTAGTCTCCTGTGCAACTGCCCAGATCTTGTGCTTGAGGAACAAGCTGAGGGGACTCGAGTCCCAGGGTTCCTACCGATAGTTTGGATTTCTGCTGGACACCAAGAGTCTTAGCCTGAATCCCCGCAGGGACCAGGGCTCAGCTCTCTTCCCTAGGGCTAGACTTTGTTCTCTACAGTCCTTACCTGGCCCTGGGGCTCCTGCCCCCTACAGACTGGTCTCACAACGCACCTGCTGCCTCCAAATTGCATGGTCAACTGGACCTCCCTCCACATCTTGTTCTGTGATGTTGGCCCTCCCCATACGAACCGTCTTCGGAGTCAGGCCTGAGATTGCTGCTCCAATGAGCAGTTCTCAATCAACGAGGGCACATCAGTACTACTCATGGGGCTTTTTCAAAGTCCGGGTGACTATGCCCCACCCCCAACCTACAGGATCTCCTGGGGAAGAATCCAGGGGTATATGTACTTTTTTGAAGTTCTACAGATGATTCTGATGTGCTAAGTGAAGAAGCCCTGCTAGAGACACTGTGCCTTGAATCAAGGAAGGCTCCTGTAGCCAGCTTAGTGCCTCAACTCCCCACCAACCGGTTCCCTTTCCTCCCTGCCACTGCGATGCCAGAATGCAAGTATTTCTTGCCCCTAAGTCTTCCAGAGTTGTCACAGACATCTCCCTGGGATACTAAGTGGGGAAAGGAGGGTGTGTGGATCAAAATTAAATTTATACTTTTCAGCATGTTAGGTGTAAGTTAGCTTTTTGTTAAGACCAGATATTTTCCCACCATGAGAGTAATTTTATTCTCAAAAATGCCCTTAATAAACTAAAATTCTGACTGAAGGACTTTAGACAGCAATTGTTGGTAGCAGCTACAAGTGATCTGAGCCATCCTACTGATCGCTGGTGCTCAGGGACTGCCCATTGTTCTCCGTTTGACCTTCATGTTCCAAGGCCCATCTGAGGATTAGAAGTCGGTGGGGCAAAGAACTACGTGACTAGTGTCATGGAACAGGGTGATTACATCTCTGCATGTATTAGCTACAATGTACAATAATATTGGACGATCAATCTCCTTGCCACAGAAAATGAAAGGGAAAAACAGGAAAAGGGGAAGCCACATTTCCTTCTATTTCCCCCCATCACCTCAAGCCTTGCTCAGCATCCCTGGCCCTGCGGTGCCCTCCTCAGCCCCAATTTCATCTCTAGTTCACACCCTTCTACTTGGCCAGGTCTCTGGGACTGCATATTGGTGTACCACCAACCCAGCCATTCCATGTGATTCTGTCAGTTTGGTCGTGTGTAGCATGGTTAGTCAGCACAACGCCAAGCATCAGGTTTAGCCATTTTCTTTGAAATTAACCAGATATTTTTCTGCTGGAGATATTGAATCAACATGGGGTGTGTAGGCACAGCGTGACCTTACACTGTAATGAGAACTACCTCCTGTGCTCTCTCTGGCAGGAGCGAAGGCTACTTTTCCTCAGCTCTCTGGGGCCTCTTTTTTATAAGGGCACTAACCCCATTCACGAGGGCTCCGCCCTCATGATCTAATCACCTCCCAAAGGGCCCACCCCTGAATACTGCCACCTTGAAGGTTAGGATTGCAACATATGAATTTAGGGGGGACACAGCATTCAGACCATAGCACACCCTAACACCATTGTCCCTACTGAATGGTAAACAAAACAGCTTTCAACAGGATTAGATAGTTCCATAAACAAAGAAGTATTTCCTTCATCTTTTCAGAAGATTTGCTTTGTCCCAATATTCTATTTTTTTCTTTTTTTCTTGCCATTTGACTTTGCAATATCTTTGTTACAATAATCTAAAGTGTAAAGATAAAATAGGACCAAGATGATTTTTCAGTTCAACCACCTATACCTTGCCCAATTTTATAGTGCCTTCCCTACTGGAGCCATATTGCTACCCTGGAAAAGGAGACTCAGTGACTCCACCAAGACCAGGCAGTCATTACCTCTTTAAGAGACAGCTTTTTTGAGATGCCTTTTCAGTTACTGTATTCCTTCTCTGAGAACCACATCCCCTCCTCCCACTAGGGCCCGATGTAATCCTGCCTCTGGAAAAAACTGATTGAACCAGGTTACGGACACCTGACCTAAGCTGAGAAAATCAGATTCTATATCCTAGAAATTTAGAATTCATTCGTTTTTCCATTCAACAAATATTTATTGAACCTTGACTTTGAACTAGGCATTGTTTTAGGAGCTGGGGATACAGTGGGTACATTTTTTTCCTTCTACCCCACTACATCATTCTGGGTTCAGGTAGACATCTATGCTTCCTCATGCATTTCCTCTCTTTGTTTTGGCTGGTTTAGTGGGTGTCTATTCCTTGTATCAAAAGAATCCTTTCTAAGACAATTTCACCTCGTTATTCATGATGGGGAAATGCCTTATTTTCTTTCTTTGGACTTTCAAAGCCATTTCCCCGTAATAAAGAACCTGAGAAATTTCTCCGAAGTTATAACTAAATACATTTTCATTGATTGGAATCAAATTTGATCTAAAGAAATGTTTAGTTTTGAAATTGAAACTATATTATCCACTTTATGATAACACAGAGAACATCAAGTACTGTGCCAAAGCCTTTTACTGAATTGTAATAAACCAAAATTTCTGCTTTTCATTTCTTTGTATTAATCACATGATAGCCCTGCTACCCCTTACACACACACACACACACCACACACACACACACACACACACACAAACACACACACACACACGCAGAGTGAGAGCGCGTGCGAGAGAGCACCTCTAACAGATGTCTCGTGTAAGGAAGCAAAATAGGCAGAAAAGTTGAGTGGTTAGAAGCATAAGGCTTGCAAGACAAAACCGAGTTTAAATGTCCCTCCCCTGGTGATCTTGGGAAATTTCGAGTCTATAAAAAACAGATAGTACTTATGTCACAAGCACTATTTCACAAGATTATTGTAAGAATTAAAGTAAACAATGATGTGTGTAAACACCATATTGCATAAGTGGTAGTCACTGAATAGGTAGCAATTGTTCATTATTGGGCTATTTGTGAGCTACAGTGGATATGTATATAAATACAGACGTGTATACATGCTATGCAGAAATACATCTGTGTATGGCAATTGTACCATTTCCCTCACCTAGGGAGAAACTGGAATGGTAGTTTAGGCCAAGAGATGATTCAGACCCATGCGTATAAGTAATTACAGTCCTCGAAAATAAATTGTAATCAAATCCAATGGTGTAACCAGAGGTGTGAGTTTCTGTCAACTCAGGATCCGGTGTCACCGTCAACAAACCCTCCTCATTCTGAATGTGTATAGAAGCTCTAAATGCTTTTGCTAAAACTGAGGAGGTGGTGCCTTAGGGCTGCTATAACAAAATAGCATAGATTAGGCGACTTATAAACAACAGAAATTTATTTCTCACAGTTCTGGAGGCTGAAAAGACGAAGATCAAGGCACCAGTAGATTCTGTGTCTGGTGAGGATCCATTTCCTGGTTCGTAAATGACACCTCCCACTGTGTCCTCACGTGCTGAAAGGGGCAAGGCAGCTCTCTGGGGCCTCTTTTAAAAGGGCACTAATCCCATTCATGAGGACTCTACCCTCATGATCTAATCGCCTCCTAATGTCCCACCTTCTAATATCACGTTGGTGATTAGGTTTCAACATATGAATTTTGGGAGGATACAAATATTCAGACCATAGCAGGTGGGGAGGGAAGTAGGGCGGTGATTCCATTTCTCTACTACCCAAATGCTGAGTGTTTGAAGGAAGAGGTGTAGAACTTTTATATCCCCAGGTCTTTGAAAATTACTATTTGGGAAGACAGCACTGATACTATGCATGGTCACGGTAGGTGCCACACGTTGGGCCGGCATTTGCCAGACCTGTTATGGACCGTCAAGGGTCAGGTAGCTCACTGGTTAAATGTGTGGACTCTGGAGTTTGACTTTGAGGGTTCACATTTAGACTACAACACTTGACTTTGGTCTGATTTCCTGGCTTTCCTCAAACTTGGGTTCCCCTTCTGCAAATGGCTATGATGATAATATTAATATCTGCTATACTAGTTTCCTATGACTGCTGTAAAAAAATATTTCAAACTTGGTGGTTTAAAACAACAGAAATTTATTCTCGCCTAATTCTGGAGGCTAGAAGTCCAATGTCAATGTCACTGGGCTGAGATCAAGGTGTCAGCAAGGCCATGGTCCCTCCGGAGGCCCCAGGGGAGAATGCATTCCTCGCCTCTTCCAGTTTCTGGTGGCTTTTCCAGCATTCCTGGCTCGTGGCCTCATTATTCCAATTTCTGCCTCCATGCTCACGTTACCTTCTCCTCTTCTGTATGCCAAATATTCCTCCGCCTCCCCCTTAGAAGGATGCGTGAGATTTCATTCAAGGCCCACCCAGATAATCCAGAATAATCGCCCCATTTGCTAAGATCTTTTTTTCCCCTAAAAGGGAACATTTACTGGTTCCCGGGATTATGACATGGATATTTTGGGGGGCCATTTTTAGCCTACCACAGCAGCCTTGTGATCTTATCATGAGGGTTAAATGAGATATACCAATAAAGCACAGTGGTTAGAACATAGGATTGTTCAATAAGCATTATCTACTATTTCCAGATGGTTCTTGCAGACTACAAAGTGACCCTGAAGGGGCCTAGACCAAAGAGGAATAAAGGAAGGCAGGAAAGGAACTGGTGGTAGTTGTCCTTCACCAATTGCATGTAAACATTCAAAATTGTTTTATGTTGGTGGTCTTTAACACGTGCCTTTCACAAACCCCTTCGTAGGTCGTAACTCCTTATGTGATGGATATGTCGGGGGATTTTGACAAGAACCCAGAAATCGATACCAAAGAGTTTATTCTCTTGTTCTTATTAACCCATGTTTTGGGATTAATGTATTCATAGGAATTTTATTTCTATTCAAATTCTGAAATAAATAATCATCAAATTCTGAATGAATAAAACCTCCATGTTCTGAAATTTTCGAAGTTTTTGCTTTGGTTTTTAACTTCTTCTGTAACATCTAAAATAAGCTGGGCATATTGGTCTTCTCAATATCAGCATAAAATGGTTCTTTATTGTGTGGCCTAAAGTCTTTGTTAGTTTCAAAAGGACAGAATAAAGATCGAGATTGAATATATTCACAGCTTTCCATTTTTCCCATAGGCTTGGCAGGTGAGCAGTCAGGACTAGGAATAGATTTGCACTTACAAAGCCTTTTCACAGACATTATTTCATTTAATCCTGCTAATAATCCTATGAGATGGACAGGTATCGTGAGTCCTATTTTTTTTTAGATCTGGAAAATGAAGTGAAAACTTAAGGCTCGGAATACGAAACAGGCTGGTGGAAGGCGGAGCTGGGCTGGAACTTGAGTATCCTGAGTCCCAATGACACCACTGATAGAGGAGAGGGAAAGACGATGGAGGAAGGCGACCCTGAGCAAAGACAAAAGGTCGCCTGGAAATCCAAGCCTGGAAAACACTGAAAGAAGAAAGGCAAGTGATGGGAAAGGAAGGAAGTCAAAATCCCAACTCAACCTCCTGTTTGCTCCCCGCTTAAAAATGGGAAGATTAGGTGCCGAAAAGCCAGTGGTTTGGTGTCTTTACCCACACGCCTTTCGGTTCCTTCACGGGGCTGCTTTCACGTGATACAGTAAAGGGAGCGCATGACCTTGTTCGCTGCCTCCTTTTCTAAACCACATCCTCTCACCTGGGCAGGTATCTGAGCAGGTGAGAGGTTTCTCTAATGACATGGATAATCGGCAGCCTTGTTTCCCCCCGAAATATTTCTTCAAGGAAGTTCAAAGCCAGAATGTATACAGGTGAATCAGGAGTTGAAGACTATGCTGACCACGCCAATTTAAAATGTTTATAATAATAATAAAAGTGACAGTTTATAGAATAAGTGTACCCACATGTGTGCATTACTCAGCTCCTTTTTTATACTGTAATTCCCTCCTCTTCCAGGAGGGTGTCATTTTCCAAACCAACTGCATTTCCTGTTTTTCAGCTTTTGCAGCATTACTTGAAGGTTTCGTATAGTGCAGGTGATATTACAGTTACCAGTCCTTGTAATGACAGGGCCATCAGCACTGCACGAGGAAACGGATGGGCTCATTGAAACCACCTGGTGCAGAAAAAGAAACCGAGTGTGAAACTATACTTTTAGGATCTCAAAATATACTCTAAAGCAGTGGTTCTCAAACATGGCTGCATATCACAATTACCTTAGGGGCTTAAAACAAAAGAAAACTTAAAAAAAAAAAAAAACAACTTGTAACTGGCTCCCAAAGCAGATGATTAAATTGTTATTTCTATGGGTGGGACCTCGGCATCAGATGATCTATGTGTAGCCAGGGTTGAGAACCATGCTTTAAATAAAGGACTCAGTGAAAAGAAAATGATACCAGAACCTCATTCTATATCCTTTGTAGATGATGCATATATACATTCATGTTTACATTAAAATAGGAGTATAGCGTAAGATTATAAACAGAACCCACTGTAAGTATGGGCTCAATGTTTCTCAACAAATTCTTCTGGAGTCTTAGTACTTCTATTATTGTTACAGAAGATTGATTGGAGCATTCAAGTTCAAGTTCAAGATTACTGACCACACATCTAAGTTTACGTTTCTTCCTCCCCAAATACCCCAAAATTCACAAGTTCATTTCAAGTCTCCGCTTGAGTTGTGTCTGGCCAAAAGGAGCTCCATTGCCAAGCCTAAATACAAAGGACAGAGGCATATGCTCTGCCCACTGTGAGACTATGGCAAGGGTGTGGATGTTGAAATTACCATTGGTAGTGAAGAAATGAAAGCAAAAATGCCGACTACCATGCTAAGTATCTATGAACAATAACTAGAAAGAGACATGGAAAAAAGAAAAGAACTAGATCTATCAGAGTGGTGAGAATGTTTTTATACTTAAACACATTTTTAAAATATTTTCAGTATATAACATTAAGGGGAGCTGGCAAAAGGTACATGGGAACTCTCTATGCTATCTTTGCAACTTTTCTGTACACTTAAAATTATCCCAAAATAAAAAAATTTATTTACAAAATATTTTATGACTACCAGGATTTCTAGGAAATTTTTCATGTCTAGTGCTGTCATTATCAGGCTGACCACTTCAATGTGCATCCTGTGATTGTCACAGGATTTATAATACCACAATGAGACTATTTTTTTCACAGCCTAATTTTGAGTGATACTTAATAATGAGAACAATAATAGTTAATGACATTTACTGCATGTAAGTTCTGTGCTAATCATTTACATGCATTATCTCTCTAAATCTTCACTGAAATTTTATGTGTAGCGACCATTATTATTCCCATTTTATAGATGAGGAAACTGAGAATTAGAGTTAAAATTACTTGCCTAATATCATACAGCTAGTGAATGACAGAGCCGAAACTCAAACCTAGATGTAGCTGATGACAGAGCCTGCAATTTTAAGCTCTATATTATATCATCACCCAAATCTACTGATTGTAGGTAAAGTTCTGCTATAGTTCCTAGATCTGTGAGATAAGAGAATATTTATTGTGCATATCCATTGTGTAGGTCTGGTTCTCATCAGAATTAGAAAACTTAAGTTGTACAATGCTTACTCCTTTTTCTCACTCTCCTCCCCTAACTTTCAACACATTGTCTTTATCCCCAGAAGTTTCAGGCTGTCTAGTCTTTTCCTGTTTGGAAATTACCTGTTAGATTAATTCACACTAAGGTGTGAATGATTGATAGCAACTCCACATGTTAGTCCTTACAGGAGTAAATCCATTTAAAAAGAATACTTCTAGGGAGTAGAGTTTATCCCACAACATTAAAATGGTGGAATTGGGCTGGGTGAAGTGGCTCACTCCTACAATTCTGGCATGTTGGGAGGCTGAGGCAGGAGGATAGCTCAAGCCCAGGAGTTTGAGACCAGCCTCAGCAATGTGGTGAGACCCCCGTCTCTACAAAAAACAGAAAAATTAGCCGGGCATGGTGGTGCATACCTACAGCCCTAGCTACTTGGGAGGCTGAGGCAGGAGGATCGCTTAAGCACAGGAGTTTGAGGCTGCAGTGAGCTATGATGATGCCACTGCACTCTAGCCTGGGTGACAGACCGAGACCCTGTCTCAAAAAAAAAAAAAAGGTGGAATTTACCCACCATGGCACCTTAATGTGGGAGATATTTGAGAAAGGGGCCCTTAAACAGAAAATCACACTAAATAAAAATCACCCACTGTATGCAAATTAATGTGCGCAAGGGACTAAAATTGACAGAAAGGAGAGCTGAGACCCAAGAAATAAGACTTGTCATTCCCTCCCTTCAGAAACTATCCTCTGGTCAGAAATACCAAAGGACCCACAAAATCCTGTAACAATGACAAAGCACCCCATCCCATGGTACTCAGCGTTTTCAAAGGAGCCAAGGAGACTTATAGGAGTTGAAATAATGAACCAGGTTTGTAGGTCCAAAAACCAGACTAAATAAAAGATTTGTACTAAAAACAAGTGGTGGTGGTGATGTGCCTCTTATTTGTAATAGATCTGAATTTTAATATCATTTTTCTGAGATTTTGTATTATTATTGATGTTTTTGTTGTTGTTTAGGAGACCTTATTGTGGACAAACTATTTTCCTCACACCATTTCATTTTTTTTCTCCCACACTCCTTTGGGGTAGGTTTAGAAGAGGAAACTGACTGAGAGAGCAGGTGATTTGCCCAAGATTTTACAATCGATAAGCAGTGTGGCAGGTTTCAAACACGGTCCCCATGCTCTGTGCCTCATTTCTGAGCTCCCATGGGGGTGCAGACCTCATGGCATGGATCCAATCAGGAGACAGAAGCCACACCAATAATGTGAACAAATATTTTAAAAAGGTATTAACTAGTAACAGTACTGAGTAGATTTAATTTTATGTGATTGTTCATTGCTCTTTAAGAGTTCCTGGTGTAATGTCTATCCCAAGCCAGACTGTTAATTCAAGGGCAAGAAAAGTATTTGCGCTTCTCTCATCTTCTATAATGCCAAGCACAATCCTGGGCATAAAATAATTTGGGCATTGACACCCAAGTTCAAATCCTTGCTCTGCTACTTACCAGCCGGGTGACCTTGAGCAAATCACTTAGCCTCTATAAAACGAGGAAAATAATGCCTCTATTAAAGAGTTATGGAAAGAATAAAGTGATATAATAAATGCATATGACTCAAATAAATAAGCAGTAGCTGCTGCTACTACTACTACTACTGCTATCATTATTATTGTTATTAAGATTCCTGGAAGGACATGGTGACTCATGCCTGTAATCCCAGCACTTTAGGAGGCTGAGACTAGAGAATTGCTTGAGGCCAGGAGTTTGCGACCAGCCTGGGCAACATGGCAAGACCCTATCTCTATAAAAAATTTAAAAATTAGTGGGAGTGATGGCACACGCCCATAGTCCCAGCTACTTGGGAGACTGAAGCAAGAAGATTGCTTGGGCCCAGGAATTTGAGGTTACAATGATCAGCCCACTGCACTCCAGCCTAGGTGAAAGAGTAAGACTCTGTCTCTCTAAAAAAATAAAATAATAAAATATATACATATATATTCCTTAGTTCTTTGTCTTCTAAAATGTTGCCCAGTATAATAACTGGGACAATATTTGAAAATTAGTAAGACATCCTTTGACCTCATTTACAGGCAAATCTGTCCTTTAGTCTGCCGTAAGGAACTACCATATGTTAGCCCTATTTTGAGCATTGCCTTTTTTTTTACAACATTACTGAATGTTAGTGTCAGCTCAACATCCACCCTTCCTCATCAAAAATCTCTCAAGCACCAGCCTACTGAAAGTTGGCCTTCTTTAATCCAAGGGTGATATTTCTGTGCCTGGTTAACTTCCCTCTAGCTTTCAACATGAGCCAATTGGCTTTAATCACAGGATGTTATTGAAAAAGATTGGGAAGATTATGGGTAGTAATAGAGATAATTGCCAAGGAGAAACAAGGAAAAAATAAATGAATCTTCCATTTCAGGGAGAAATAAATGGCTTTATTATGGGGTCAGGAGGGATGATCCTAAAATTCCCTGTCTAAGAGAAAATGCATAATGGTAGTTTGGGAGTTGGAGAATTTGGCAGCAACAACATCCATGGATCAAAACAGCTTTTAAGGGACAACCTCAGGGGACTGCATTTCTATAAAAGGAATGAGATGTTTTTCTTTATGCTGCTGAAAATGCAGAATCAGAACCGATTGGAAACACAGCTAGCTCCTTTGTCATTATTTGCAAAGGACAAGAAGAAACACGATGTTCCACTATATTCGGGTGATGGGCAAAATTCTCTCCAAGTTTTCTGAAACCCATTTGGGCAAGTTTCAGGAAGCTGAAAAAAACTCTAACATAAAACCTTGTTCAAAATGAGTTTTTCTGGGTTATTATCTTCATAATATTGTATTTAATGGAAACCTTCAAATATGAGCCCCATTTCTTCTTCTTTCAAATGCACTAAGGCCAGCAGTATGGAGTTGTGTTTGCCCTGAATGGCATTTTAGAACCAGCTGGTGATGTCAGGGGTCTCACACTACAGGGGACGGTACAATTCTGCAAAGAATGTCCCCAGGACTGCCAGTCAGCAAGTGCTTCACAGACCTCAGTTTTGAGTAGAGGGTCCAGGGCCCACCATGCTTCTCACTTAGGGCTGACCATGAACCTTCAAAATCTTGGTGGTAGAGACTCAAACCAAGGCTCGGAGAGGAAATAGCATGACTACTATAGGATGTATTTTCCATTTGCACTGAAATTCTTATTTTCTCATCTACTGATTTATTTTGGAACTACCCTAATTTCTCAGCACTCTTCAGTGTTACATTTTTCTTCAATAACTTCTTCCATTCTCAAGTATTTGAATGCCCACTTTGTGCAAGAGGAGAAAGCAACGACCCGGAAGTGACGTGATTCCCTCCAAGCTCTCCCAGTCTTGGAGGGAAGAGAAACTGAACACCCATGAATCCGAACAGAGAGGTCAGCCCACATCGGCTCTTCTTCCCCAGCCTGGGACTGGCATCCGGGGATTTTCCTGCAATCTCCTGGGAATGGCAACTCCCTAATGGGAAGACTTTAAAACCAGGTGCAGCGAGCGAATGCTACCAAGACACAGAGTATAAAGTGTGATATTGACTTTAAGTCCCCAAGATTATTGCCTGGACCCCTGGAACTTGCTTAGCTGACCCCTGAGGAGTAGTTTATTTATTAATTTGGAATGTTAAATATTTACATTTTTTAAGCATCATGTGTCTTACTGGTATCTTGGATTCATCTTCAGCTAAGGCTTTCAATAAATAAAAGTTGTTTTGGACATTGGGAAATACTTGAAAGGCCAGCATTACAAGCATTGAATGTGTGGATATAAAAAATTACTGGGATTTGATTACATGACTCACTCCCCCAACTCCTATTCCTACAAGAACTGTATCCGATTGGAATTGCTTAAATCTTTTCATTATTTCTCCTTACAAGCAACTTCAGACTTCAGGCTTAATTAGAATGAAATTGGTGCCTTGAACAGTTATTCTATCCAATGTTAATTTACTGGCTAAGAGGTCATTAACATATAATCCATAATATGTATATCCCTAATAGTAGGATTTTAAAAAAACTGCCACCCAAGTCACAACATTTGGATTTTAAAATCCACTACAAGGCTGAGAAAATCCATTTATTGTACCGAGCTCTTTGGAAGCAAATGCCTTTTTAGTAACCGAAGAATGCACACCCCTGGAGAAGGTAAACTGCAGCCCATTTCCTACTCAGGTAATTACATTCTCTGCTGATTTTAATCTCCTCTCGAGGTTCTGTGCCCCACACCAAGGCTCTTCGAGATCCGGCTTTGAACCTCCGGACTCTGGAGTCCGTTGGAGAATCGTCCTCACTTTCTCTCAGCAGCTCCTTCCCAAATCCTGGGCAGAATCATTCTTATGATGGGGTTTGACTATTTATTCATGTGTCTGCCACCCAGAGCTGAGAGCTTCTTCCTGGGGGGCCCTACCTAAGAGCGATCACGGTTTATTACCTGTCTATCTAAGATTCAAGCCTGGATGGCTTTTAATTTTTTTCGTGCTTAATGTAGAGAAAATAGAATTGCTTTTGATTGATCCTGCAAAACTCCACGATGCATGTACCCCTCTTATTGTTCAGTGGGTCATAGGAGGCTTTGCAGCACAAAACTCTATCCGCAGGAGCCAGTGCAGTGGGAAGACTGGGAGAGGGGCCACGTTCCCATCTGTGGCTACCAGCTCTGTGACTATCTAGTTAACCTTACCCAAGTTATTTAAAGTCTCTGAGTATCAGTTTCCTCATCTTTCAAAATGTGTTTACCACATGGTTGTTGGTTGTTATACAAAGCAAATGAAACTATGGGTGTAACAGCATATGTATATAAATGCAGGGTATTATGATTATTTAGAAAATGCAAAACTTTTCCTTGAAAGATATGTGTACTCTGTGCATCATACCCACCACTTTGCTAACATTACGGGGCGCGTTATAAACTGTAAAAGGAGGAGTTTGTGCCAATTATCTTAGAGAAAGTTATTTTTTAATTTTTAAGTTGACAAATTGTATGTAGCATGTACAGCATGATGTTTTGAAATACATATACACTGCAGAATCGCTAAATCTAGCTAATTAACATATGCATTACTTCACATAGTTATCATTTTTGTGGTGAGAACATTCTATATCTGCTCCCTTAGCATTTTTCAGGGATATAAAATATTATTAATTATAGTCACCATATTGTACAATAGATCTTCGAATGTATTCCTTCTATCTGACTGAAATTTTGTATCCTTTGACCAACCCTATGAAAAGTATACTAATAGAGCTATAGTGAAACCTTTAACAAAAAGTACAAAGTTTTAATAAAATGAAAGGCAGTGCTCGCTTTTCCAAATTTTGGTCTATGTTAAATTGTCAGTAAAGGCCAATGTGGTTTCCTATAGTTGTCTGAGCCTCGAAGAAGCACAGTTATATTTTCATTGACAAACAATTTCACTCCCTCTATAAATCAACATCATTTCCTCCTGGCCCCCTCCAAGATTCAGCAGCTGTCATAAGGTTGCTGGGTAGAGTAATGATTCGGGACCCACAGACCACACTGTCTTATTGAACTGCTCCCAAGCTCACTGGCTCTGCGACCAATAAATCATTACTTTACAAGTCATCTGGAAAGAGAGGTACACAGAGTCAAGAGTCAAGGTTCCACACTACTGTTAGGAGGTATTTGTTATTGGTGAGGGGGTATTTTAATTTTTTCTATTTTTAGTCACAGAATGACCTTTCTCTTGATCCTTTGACGGCTTCCTATCTGCATGTTTTTCATTCTCCAAATATTTAGTCATTCCATTTCAGTCTTCAGATACCACTGTTTTTTTCCTCTTTATTTTGAAGCTCTTCCAGAGCCCCTGCCGTTTGTTAAAATGTAGAAGTCAGGATTCTTTCTGGTGTGGCTTCCACTTCATTCTATCCCACCTCCCACGGAGATTACACATTCAGCAAAGAGTCGGCCTGTTTTTGGTGTCCCTAGCAGATGGAGACAAAGTTATTTCCCACTTTTGCTCCAAGAAACACGGCAATGATATGTTGCCAGGTTTTTGCTTTTTTGTATCGAGCAATTAAAAAAAACCAATAATACCAACCTTTTTGCTTTTTAGGGGCTTTACCATATATAAAGCTCTTGTCCCTCCATTTGCTTACCATCCGAGTCTCTCTTAGAATTGACCATAAAATGTGCTGCCAGATGCCAGAAAGAGGATGGGAGAAAGAATAAGGACTTTGTATTTTAAGCAACATCTAAAACTCCAGAAGTTATGAGATTTGCTAATGAAACTGAAAACACAATAAGCTTCTCTATGTCTTATTAATTTCGGCT